>NW_028233341.1:1200000-1800000 GCF_057557595.1 Rhyacophila brunnea
GAATGAAATCATATTTTTGATAATTAACCATTGAATCCATATTTTTTAAAAAATAACATAAATGATTTTATAGTGATAAGAGAGAATTTCTAATATATGGAAAAACCTTTCTAAAATTTGGAAGTTGAAATATGTCGTTTATTCCTCGGAACTGTTTTCCCTGTTTCTTCACAACAAAAAAATCCAATAGACGTTTTATCGTTCTCTAAAAAAAACTTTATAAGTTAATTTCAGCCGAAACTTGACATTAAAATATCATCATAATATGGTTTTCTTGGGTATGTATATATTAAACTTAATTCATTTGAAAAAAAATATGAAATGTGTTCAATGTTAAAGTGTAAAATTTCAAATGAGTCTAAAAATTTATATTATGGGTAATTAATGAATCTTTCATGTATAATTTTGACTTGCTACGCTTTCATGACTTTAATTTATGAATTATAAATATTTTGATGTCACACTTGTCATTAGTGGAATTAAATTTCTTATAGTAATTCTCTAAAGCGTTCAGGTTCAGTAAAGTCTTATCGCCGTCATAAATTGTAGATTTATATAAAAAAATGCATGACCATAGTTTTTAAGATTTAGAATATGGTCATCTAGATTTTTTGAATCTGTATATATTTCTTTTTTATGCCCTATGAACATCGAGTCGCACATTATTATGTAGATAAATTTAAAAGAGAAATCATCCAAAATATCATCCCGTAAGAATAGAAATTTGCTGAGAGATAAATCAGTTTTTCCGGAATTATCGCAACTTTCGAATATCTATGGAATATGTTAGACATAATACTCTTTTGATAAGATCTTCTTATAATGGGTAGCAAAAGATATTTCAGTGTCAAATTCTTTTTGAACTATATTTTTTAAAACAAAAGTTACGAATTATCATCGGTGTATCCAGTATAAGACAGAAATGAATCCAATGTTTAAGAATTCGAGAATATTTTTCTGTAGATGTCATAATATCCTAGGAAAGGATGAAGCAAATAATTGTATATCATGGATATTTTTAAATGCATCTATTATATCTGTGCGAGTAACGGCTGCTTTTTATATATAGAATATTTTAATGATAGAAGAATCTTGCCCTTATTTTTGTAAGCACCTTTTACCTGTGCGTGTCATGTAAATCAGAAATAAGTTTGAAGATATCTTGTTTCTATTCTTTAATGGATGATTCATCAATTATCAGTGCTGTTTCATTATTTGTCAAAGAGAATTTTAATAGAAATCAAAATAATAACATCTTTGATTTTCTTAATTTATTTCTGTGGTACCCATTATATTATATATTTTCCAAATCCGACGATGTGGCTATTGAAGCCATAATTAATATTTTCTTATTTTTGATTACAAAAAAATATGTAGATTAGCTGATTATATATTAAAGCTTTCAATAAGGAGATAAATAAAAAATCTTGTTGTTATATTAGATAGAGGTTGACTTCACGTCTTTTTATATCAAAAGGTTATAAGCACTGCAATGTTTTTGAATCTTTTGAATAAAAGTCTATAATTTTCTAAAATATCTTTTCCATCGTATTGTACTTAGCTGATATATCAATCATAATTTATTGATATTACCGTACTTTTTGGTACAATAAATCCTTTCAAAAATTATTATGAAACATAAGTTTTGTTAAATATTTTAGCAACATTATCGATGATTTTTATTGCTTTTTATTTTTATACTTTGGAAAGTGTCACACAAATTAAAAATCAATTCTATCGTTCATGAAATTTCATATTTTACACATGTTTATTATAACATTTTTTATGAAACAATAATATCTGCTTGTTATCTAAATCACATAAAGTTATTCGAAAAGGATATTTATTTATTACCTCCAAAAAAATTCAATGTCCGATTTTATTAATTAACTCCGGAAAATATTCTTTGTGCAATTTTATTTATTACCTCCAAAAAATTTCGCATAATTTTAAGTTTAAACCAATTATAATCAATTAAAATGTATGATTTGTGGTCGAATGAACAACTTTTTTGATGCATGGACCATGCAGAGAAACTATGATCAATAAATTTTAAATCACGATATATAAATTTGAAAAATTATACATTTTAAATATAGAAATTAGTTACAAAGCAAAAAAAAGGTATATTACAAGATTTTAAAATTATGATAAGAAGATGGATAAATAATAAATACCAACCAAAAATTATGATAGATAAACAAGAAATATTATTAAAAATAAAATAGAAAATATCAAGTAATAGATTTAAAATATTGATACATTCAATGGTTGATAATCATATCATAAATCGAAATGTATTCTTAATTAATTTAAAAATATATAATACCCAAATTAAAATAATTGATAGGTATGATTGAAAAATTTTTAAGCATCAGATGTAATTTTTTGATATGTTTAGATAAAAGATTCATTATCCTAATGGGAACATATTTATACTTAAATGGTATAATAAATAATTAGTATTAGATCAATATTTCAATAGATAAAAATCATAATCAGTATTATTTAAAATTTTCAATGTTTAAATCAAAAATTGGTATCACCGTGATGATTAAATATCAGTCCATCGATTTAGAATATTTTTAAATAAATGTATAGAAAAAGTATAAGTACATTGAATAAAATAATTCAACCATCTGTTTTATTCGCATATTTGTGTTTCATATTTTAAGATCTTTATTTGTGGTTTTTTGATCAAAAATATTTTTATATTTCATAAAAATTAATTAAAGCATTAGATATATAAATTTGATATAATATTTAGTAAGGATTTTATAAATATAGTATTTGATACTATTTTATTTATTTATGGGATAATTTTCTTTTTATCGATTCTATCTATTTAGACGTGTTCAGCGTGTTGGAATAATTGCACAACTCCTTGATGCATCTTTTGACACCTTCCTCTGATATATCTTCATCAACTGCTCTTCTTCTCTCAAATATGATGAGTTCAAGTGTCTTGTGGAGTGTGAGAGCTTGGATATAGTATTTAATTGATATTTTTTAATAATGATTGAATATATTTTTTAGAAATTATATTTGGGCATTGTTCACAAAATTTGCATAAAAAATATATTCTGGTTTATTTATTCCCTCAAAGAGCTAGATAATTTGAAAAAAGATCCAAATATCTTATTAAAATATATTTCAATCATAATCTTTCTACTATTGAGCAGAAATATTATATATTTGGTGCATGAGCTTTAATTCCTGTTATATTTTGTAAGTACTAAAGATAAATTCCAACTCTTTAAACTCTATTTAGTATATAGCGTAGATATTCTTCAAAGTGATTTGTAAATACTTTTTTTGCTTCAAGTGCTTGAGTAAATACAAATACCTAAAATTTTATTTTTACTGTATTGTATGTGCAATTATATTTTCAATGATTTGTATAGTTATTTTCGATAAACTATTCATATATGAGTTTGCAATCTATTACTCAAATATTGAGCTTTTAATATTTGAAAAACACCACAAAATTGAGTTTTTTCGGACATAAATGCAGAGTTTTTTAGAAATTTTATGAATTTTATTATATACGGACTTTGTATTCTTTCTGATCAAAAATAAAATTCTACTATCTTTAGATATATAATTCTTATGTTGTTTCGACTATGCTGTTATGAACCCTTGAATCGTATAAACTGCATATAGAAAAATGTTTTTCATATATTTTGACTGTAGAAAGGGTATGTTTGTTAAGATAGGCTCGTAAATGGCCTTATTTTTCATGCAAATAACTTTATTTTAGAATTATTGACACATTTTTACTTATTTGTTCTAATATGTGTATTTTATTACACATTATCTCGATTTAAGCATTTTAAAAATTCACATTATCGGATTAGATTTTTTAAAATGGGATCCTTCATTTTTATGATTGTCACTTCGTCTTTATCAAGAACCTATTATACCATTATACAAGATTCGAACAAAATAGTTATATTCATATTCTTAATTATATTAAATTGCTTTTTTTTTCTTTTTTTCTATTAATGCGAAATCATTTAAAATATTAAATTAAAAGAAAACGAATTTACTATCTGTATATCATAAGAATATTTGTTAAAATATACGCACTACTAAAAAATATAGAAGCATTCTCAAATAGTTATATTTAATTCTAAAAGCGTAAATTTAAAAGCAAGAGTTGACGTTATTATAACAACTTTTAAAAACACTAATATTAATATAAAATAAATACAATAAAGCACCCAGCAAGTCAATAATTTATTAATATATGGTTTGAAACTTTAAGAGTGAACAAAATGTTGAGCTTGTACCTAAAAATAAATACAATAATATGAAAATATTTCATTGGTTGATCATATATTAAAATAACTGTAAAATTGAATATTAGCAGCAAAACTTTATTTTCAAATAATTACTTTATTTAATATGTTTTGATTTCAAACACTCGCTGAGTAAGAACTACTTTAATATAACATTATAAAAAGTCGTTTAATTCAAGTTATGAAAAATATTTAGCAAATACAATCCATGCATCTATTTTTTCATATTGAACACTTGTGTGAACACTGTTTAAAGGCCATATAAAATTAGTAAAAATAGTTTAAACTAAGAACTTTTTCTACAAGCGAATTTAAATGGCTAAATTAAGTCTAGTTCGCAGAGATAATGGATAATTTGACAAATCTTAAAGCAAATGGAATAACAAATATAAAATCAAGTTTCTATCTAAGAAACGATAAACGGGCAGAGCTTTGATATCTGTGGTCTATGAAATGGTTCTATGTTATATGGATTTCTATGTTATTAAACATAACTTTAAAGCAGAACTTGGCTGCCAATTATTACATCTCTACTCTTAGAGACAATACAATGTATCCTATTCTTTAAAAATTTAGAAATATGGTGTATAAGTCTATTAAAACCTTATATTGCTTTATTTTTCTCATTACAGAAAGTTTAAACATGAATATATTGATAAACATTGTAATTTAAATCATTGAAATAAGAGATATATTGTCTTTTAGATTAGATTTGTATGTTATATTACATACTAAAATAGTTTTTTTTTGTTTTTATATATTCTTAAATGTTCCTTAAACCTTTTTTGAAAAACATATATATAATAGCATTTATATTGCAATAAAAAAATACTTCCTTTTGAATCAACCAAAAATTTGATTTTTTATTTAAATTTCGATAAAAAATACATATTTTTGGTTAACGCTGTAGTATACATATTTATCAGATAAATATTTCTATATTGTAAAAAAATCGTATTATATGCCCATGCATAATTGAATGGAATCTCAGATATTATATATTTTATATGCTTTTTAAATACCTTTTGTCGTTATTTTCAACATTCATTCATAAAACAGCAGTGATACTAATAATAAATTTACCAAATACATATAAATTCTAAGATATCATTGTCTGATTTATAAGCATTAGATAAAATAAATATATATTTATTATTTAAGGAATTCATATAATAAGTCGTAGTTTGATCATCCACTTTCTTTACGAATTTCTCACTGTATCATTCAGCATCTTTTCTGATAATCCTCATGGAATGCATCTGTTTTTTCAAAAATTATGAGTTAAATTTTCTGCCTTAGTTTGCGAGCTAAGATGTATGTTTCTATTTCATCTGTTTATTTTGACTCTTTAAATGTTTTATATGATTCTTCGTAATTATCTCTTCCTAAATCATCACATAAGAATCCATTTTTGTTTTGATCGTATATAGTAAATGTGACTATACAGAAAAAATATTACCAAAACAAGCTATATATAGCAAACAGCGCAATCATTTTTTTTTCCTTATATTATAATGAACTATCTAGCCTGTTTTGATTTATTATATATTAATTTATCTTGTTGTATCCAAGTATTTATTCATATATTCTTATTGTAATATTTCTTGGCATGAATATATTTTGATTTCACAGGCAGTTAAATTTACAATTGTTTTATTTATAATTTGCACAAAAAACATTCATTTTTTGTATATGCAAATTTTGATGGATTACTTTTATGTTTTTTTTTAACATTTAAACGTGATTTCTTTTCCCGTAGATACAAATCATCCCTACTACGACCATATCCTCTTTTCTTACGACAGAAACACAAAATGATAAATAATGTTTTTTTAACTGCATAAATAATAATAAAAGTTAATAAATTGGCATCAAAGATACAGTGGCGTGTTTTTTGAAGAGCACTTGATTTTTAGAAAGTAGATTTCTCATACAAAAAATTCACTTTTAGTAGAAAAATTGTACATGCGCCATCAAATAAAAAAAGATATTAACTAAGTAATAAAAAAAATACAAGAATAATGTATTAATTTGCATTTTTATTTCAAAAATCACACATTAAGCTCTATAAGATACATAACAGATTACGTGGATAAAACCGTAAATGTAAAATGTAAAAAAAAATTATAAAAAAATACACTTATCATAATTAACTAAACATTCCTGGCAAATATTGGCTTCTAAAAGATAAAAGAACCTTTTTAGAAAAGACATGTATTATTAAAAATTATAAAAAATGTGACCCAAAACTAGATGGCAATATGAAATGTCTGCATGAAAAACTTTAATAACTTGGTTTGTCTAAAAAAATTTAATTTTGAGAAGTAGAAATATGTGTTTCTTATACCGAGAAAAGATGTATAAACAGATAAGTTAAGCTTATAACAGAAGGGCGAGGTATATGAAACAGTATAATATAATGAAAAAAGAGCAAAAATATGCTTTGGAGCAAAAACGGATCTATAAAATACAAATATGCTTTCTTTGCTCTTAATGCGAAAATAAAACCATATTTATCTAAAATAAGCCCAGAGACTGTTGCGTAAATATTATAGGGCAATTATAAGTAAAATTTTGAGAAATAACAATGTTTCGATAAGAAACCAGAATAAAAATAAGAACTTGAGAAGCCATTTTATTGCATAAACATAGAAGAAACACTTTAATGTTTCCTATAAGCATACTCAAATAGTTATATAACACGTTTTTTTGTAAGCTTTTATTTCACATTTTATTGCTGACTATATCTCTTTCTAACGCACGCTAGAAAATACAGCGCAAACTAATTAAAAACATTTTCGCTGACATAACGTAATATATTTCAAATAAATACAGTTTAATCATACCATCATGGCTTAAAAAACAAAAACATATGATAATATATAAAATTATGATTTTATTTTATAAGAGAAGATAATTGAAAACATTTAAAAGTGTATTAAGTTGGAGAAAAAACTGTTTCTATTCGCATATAAAGGAAATATGAAAATCCCTTGAACACTCAGTACATACAGCTAAATATAATTATATTGTATACATGTGAAAGGAAAAACTTATTTATTTGTTTATTAATATACTTATATTCTGTTCTGTATCCAGAGTTGTATTCTACATGATACAGATACAACTTGAGCTCAAAACATATCTTATTATAAGGTTTCTTCTTTAACGCGATTTTTTCATAATCTAATATCTTGGCAGATCTCAGTGTATCAGACAAACATAGATATTACAAAAATTAGTAATAAAAACAAAAACCAAAATAATCCATAAATAAAGCTATAATTTGAAAATCAAGTTATATTGTTTATTATTAAATACTGCATAAAAATTATTCAGAAAGGTCTATTTAGACCTAAGTTTTATATATGTACATCATTAGATGTATTTTATTTCTCATGTATTTTTTATAGTTTGTATATCCGAAAATTCGATAATTTCAAATCTATATAAAGAAAAAAGAATGATAATAAATAAATAATTTTTTTGTCCAATTCTTTAGTTGAGAGCAAAAAAAAAGTATTTGCAGCACTATAACCATATTATAATATAATCAAATTTTCGAGCACTAATTTTTTGCTAACACTTTATATGTCGCTAAAAATTTATAAATGCCAGCAAAACAGTCTCTGTAAGAATATTTAAGAATTGACAAAAACGCAATTGCATATTTACATCTAAACCATTCAAACATGAAAAAATTTACAATAATAATCTTTAATGCTCATTATATCTATTCGATTATATTGTGATCATTATTGTACCATTTTTTGAAAATAATTTTTTTAATACATTCATACATTTCAACATTTCTTTTTGCTTTTTTATACAAAAAAAAACTACAATATTTTTTTACAAAATGAAAAGGTGCACAATTTGTAAAATTTTACAAACATCGGCTACAAGTTATACATATGTTAAATTATTAAAAACCTTTATTTTATTACAGATAAAAAAAGATAGGTCAAACTTAAAAAATCAGAAGCAGATCACTAAAATGACAAATCATGCAAAATTCGGCTGCAAATAAGCAGAATATTAGCAGAATAGAAATATGTGCGATTATATATACTAATCAACATCAAATCCGACGTAGGAATTTTACTTCACGTCAATAGAATAGTCTACAGACGAATAGGTTATATTACTACACGGCAATACTAATACGCTTCCATCGTATGCCACGCTTTGGATGGCTGTAAGCCAAAAATATTTAAACATAAAATTCCATTGTAATTTGTCATAAAAGGAAATAAAAACGATGCGATGAAAATATTGATTGACCAAATGGAGGAAGTCGGTTGTCAAACGATTTGATACAGAAAACGTCAACAGAACAAAATAAAGAATACCATAGCATTTAGAATTGAAGAAGATAGAAGAGTAGACTGGTGAAAAAGGTAATTTAATTAAATATACATAATCTTAAAAAAGGCAAAGATTACTGAATTGAAAGGACAAAGAAAAATTCCATGCTAAAAAGTGTAATCTAATATTCTTTGTACTTTGAAAAAGATAAATCGGCCAAAAAAATTCTTTGGATATGTTAGATGTTGCAACTGGCTACAAACTGAACAACAGACTTACAAACACCATAAAACAAAACCGAAAAAAAGGAGCCAATTTATATTGAATAAAAATATTTAAAGTGCTATTGAAAATAATGAAAAAATGACCATCATGAAATAAAAAAAAATGCAGTTAAGTGGGAAAGAGTAAGTCAAAAAATTAAAGAAAAAGTATGCTATCAAGATACATGATCCTAGACATACGATATTCTAAAAACAATGTTTAATAAATATGCACAAAAATCAGAAATTTTTATGAAAGCGATAGTGCAGTACAAAAAGGCTGTGTCTTACCAGCGAAAATATTTGTTTTGAGCTTCTTAGGATACTTTTTAATGTAATTTTGCCTAAAAAAAGACGTATACAATCGAAGCGTCAATGATAGAAAAAAAAAGCATAAACTTTTATATTAAAATGTGGTAAAGATACGGAAATAAAGACAATATTAGTTATAAAGATATTCTATCTCCGTTCTTACCAAAAAAACGGAAAAAAATAAGCATCATAACAGAGGTTGGAAATGATGACATAATAAAATTAGTGCCAAATTGGAAAGCTGCGGTTGAATAGAATCTGCAATTTTTTATCTAAAAATATGAAGATCTTTCAAGAATTCATAAATCCAGATTATTTCAGATATGAGATTTAAATAAAAAAACAGTAAGAATGGTTTTTCTCGTAACAAATATCATTTATCAAAGAAAGATGACAAAATAGGAAATGAATAAAGACCAAATATTTGCTCGTTCATTTAATATAAGTTAATAACAAAGGCGGTTAAAAATATTCATTCAATAAAGGGTGAATACAAGAGAATTAGATGCATTATATCGGTTAGGAACCATAGAGCGCGTCCAAGGAACAAAAAAAGGCTCTTATGTATATTGCGGTAAAAAAGAGCATGTAAAAAATCTATTTGCAATGTCGATTAGTTGAAAATATATATGACTCGACAGAACATTACTTCTTATAAGCTTGTATGATAAACTTGAATCCAACTTTATATATAATCCTTTTATTAAACAATATTACATTCAATAGGAGTATATCTTTAAGGTTAAATATAACTGAAATCATGAATAAAAGAATAAATAAAGGAATACTACAGGGAGATAGTCTGTCACCCTTTTTATTCGTTCTATGTATTGACCCCTTAAGCAGAAAATTAAATGAACGCTTTCCAGGAGTGAGTGTACTGAAAGATGAAAACTCATATACAACAAATCACCTACTCTTCATAGATGACCTCAAATTAAAATCAAAAACTGCTGAAACACTTAAACTCATGACGGACGAAACACTAACCTTCTTTGATGCAGTAGGCCTTGAAATAAACAAAAAAAATCAGCCACTAACCATGAAATATGTGCAGATGTAGCAACATTTATAGAAGGCCCGGCAGCCTACAAATATCTTGGGGTAATTGAGATAAGCAAATCAGAGCTAAAGCAAGAAACTATAGATATAGTTGCAGAACAAATATTAAATCGAATAAGAAATTTATGTAAGACTAAACTTAATGCCGGAAATTTATTTAAAGCCATTAATGAACATGCAACGTCACTCATAAATTACCACATAGGCGTATTAAAATTAGAACCAGAAGAATACATCAAACTTGATAATAAGATAAGAGATATTTTAAACGAATTTTCCATTCACCTCCAGCCTAGTAATAAACAAAGATTATATATAAAGAGAAATGAACTAGGACGTGGGCTATGTAATATCGAATTTAAAGCCGAGAAGATGATCTACCAGCTAAAAAATCTGCTTGAAAACAGTAAAAACAGCTCACCGAGGAGGGCCGCGATTCTAAAAGTAGAAAAAGATAACAAGACACATCTCTCACTAATTGAAAAATATCTTAAAAATAAATATCATGCTAATATCACTGACTCCGAAACACTGGAGAAAAAGCAGCAAGAAAGTTTATTGTGTAAAATAAAAGAAAAACCATTACACCGAAAACTTTTTGAAGCTAAGAATAATGATATGGTTGATATTGTTGGATCATCAAGATGGATTTAAGATGGCAACATTAAACCAAGTGAAGAAGGAAAATTCTGTTTTATTCAAGACAGAAATGTGTTTTTCGGTGAGAGGATAAAATGCCAACACTGTAATGAAGCTATGAAAACAATTGACCACCTTGCAACAAGATGCAAGATAAAGTTAGGGCATGATTACACGCGAAGACATAATGAAATCGTAAGGTGTCTTCATTTCCTCCTATCAAGACGATACAACTTCAAGAAAACCAAAAAGATCAGAACACACTCGGTACAATAGATATGCGAAAACGAAAATGCAGAAATAAAAGTTGATACCCGAATTAAAACAGATATTCCTATAAAACAAAATAGACCTCATATTTTTCTATACGATAAAAAAGAAAATATGATTACGCTGATCGAAATAGGTATAACGAGCCTTGATAACTTGACTGAAGTTGAGAATGAAAAATATAGTTAATATGACAGCTTGAAAATGAACTTGGTTTAATTTACAAATGCAAAACAAGAATAATGCCATATGTGATGACTTGGGATGGTGTGGTCACAAAATATCATAAAAAATATGTTAAGGAGTTAAAAATCCCGGACGAAGTAGAAGCATACATGCATGCTCTCACACTCCGCAAGACACTTGAACTCATCTCATTTGAGAGAAGATGTGCAGTTGATGATGATAGATCAGGGGAAGTGACAAAAGATGCATCAAGGTGTTATGCAATATTCTTAACACGCTGAACACGTCTAAATAGATAAAATCAATAAAAAGAAAATTAACCCATAAATAAATAAAAATTTTTAATCTTATCTGTGCACATTAATTTTTCAATTTAATTTATTTTATTATAAAATTTTAATTATACTTTTGTCGCGTAATTGAAATGGATTAGTTTAAATTATTTCCTTTGCTGTTTAATTCATTTAAATATTCATCGAATTTTAATTGATGTTTATTTTAGGGAAAAAAAGAGGCAAAATCCAGACTATGATAACGCGAACTTTTAAGATGTTCTTCTCAATACTTAAGAAAATATACTTGGTGATGAATATAATTTTTATAAATTTAGTATCATTTCAAACTAAAAAGCCCAATTAGATAAACGGATACAAAAATATTAATTTTACATGCTCTTATTGAATAAAAAATCCCGAAATTTCCGATAAATTAATTTCTAATCATAATCCTTCTTATTAAAAAGTCTATATTTCAATTTATTCATTTACGTGATACACTGTGATAAATCAAACAAAATCACAAGATATAATATAGGCTGTTCAGAGAATTCTATTCAAATATAAGAAGATTTTTGTAGGTTGGGATAATTTTTAGACTAGTATATATTTTCAAAAAAATTTAGACATATAAATTAATACCTTGTAGATGTTAAAATATATTTTTGCATATAAAATGCTGTATTTATCGTACAATGTCTTTTACTGACAAAATTCTATCTGTTATATTTACATCATTAGATTGAATTTCGCATGTAAGTATTTGTTTTTTTTTAGTTTTAATAGATTGAGAAATGCATTATATTTGAATTGAATTAATCCAAAAAAAGCTACCCCTTTAAACAATATTTCAAATCAATAAACTTTTCTAAAAACATGAAAATAATATACCATACGTCACAGTATCAATGGGTTATGATTTTTTTTGGTGTTGATGCCCGAATTCTATTTCAAAGGCGATTTCGAAGTTTACTGGTACTATATGATTGTAATATTTTTATTCTATTAGAAAGCAAAGATATATGGATAAATACAAAATATTGTACATATGTAACCAAACTTTGCGTTTTTTGAGGGTTATAGACATGAAAATTTTAATAAATTTAAATCTACCAAGCTGTGTTGAATTTAAACATCTAAATACTATATTTGCTGTTTACAGATGTAGTTCTAATCAAAGCATCATGAATTCTGGTTTACATTCATGTAGTATTCATTCAGTTGATATAAAGGCTTTGACTTAGTCAATTTAACGATTAAAAATATGTCGTGGTTTTTTTCTATTATTTTTTGATATTCAAGTTCATTATATAGAAGAATGAATTTACGTTCTTGATTTTATGTTTTATGAACATATAAAGTTTAATTTTAGTTGGTAATTATCATTTGAGAATATTTTTAAACAAAGATTAAATTTTTCTTACAGGCAAATTGTTGAAATTCATTTTGTGGGAAATTATAATATGCTGTATAAAATATACTTCAAATTGGAGATAAACAGCTATATATATCATACAATAAACCTTTTTTATGTAAACAAGAGAATAGAATATATTCCCACCATTAGCATGACCGTGAATCATATGACGTATCGATTAATAAATGTATATAGCATTTAGAATTGCAAATAATACATATTTAACTTTTGTTGAAATCATATTCATCATATACAGTAATGGAATATTTTTCCTTTTTTGAGGGCGTTATATGCATATTTAAAACGAATTTCGCAATTATGATATTCAAGATAAATAATTTTTGCTTTTGTATTTAAATTATAATAAATGATAGTGCAATAATCTGCTTCTTTCAATATGTTATCATTATAGCTTAAATTGTCAAATAAAACCAATAAACGTAAAAATCCCCAATAAAAAATATTTATTGGGTGACACATGATTTTTTATGTTTTTTTGAAGAAGAAATAATAACGGCAAAATTTTAAAAGCTCTAAACAAAAAAAATATGCTTTTTAAGGATCAAATTACAATTCAATCGTAAAAAAACAATGATTTAAATGTTTTTGCGTTAATGAAGATCACTACAATTCACTTTTTTCCATATAATATAAGGAAATAACCCAATTAAGGTAAAAACTTCAGATCAAACTAATTATGCAAGTTCAGAGTAAAAAAATTCCAGTGTATCATCTGGAAAAATATTTCAACATAATATAGCGTACACTTTTTTAATTTTATAATAATTCACAAAATTTTAAAATAAAATTATTTTTAAATCCAGAGCATAATTTTTGAGCATATTTACAATGCAAAGATTTCTTAAATATTATTTTCTGTCTACATTTAGACATGAAGATATAATAATAATATCAAAAAAAAATTTCTAATTAAAATGAAACAATGTATTACGATCCATTTTATATTTATGAAAATACAAAAAATTAGGCATATTGTTACAGATAATGAAGATAACTTGAAAATTCATATGAATCAAGTATGTAAATAAATGCAATAGTTTTATACATAGACTATAAAATAATGTTGACTCCGCAATAGATTTTATTTTTATATAACAAAACTTAGTATTTGTATCTACGGATCATTACAACTCAATTAGCTTGATAAAGGTTTGCATTATAAATGTGATTTTTAGGCCGACGATATAAAAACAACACATATAAATATAAAGTTTAAATGAAGTTATATTAAATATGATATTTTATACTCTAGAATTATGTTTTTTATAAGTAAAAAGACAGTTTAACAGGAAGCTGTATAAACAATATTTTTTCATAATTTCTCTATAGCCATTCACGTCTATTTAAAATCCTTGTTATTTTCTTAAGATCTTTGTACTGAGTGAATTTTTCTTTTTGATGTGAATTGACCTGTTTTTGACTCTTATCTTTCGTTTTCTGTTGTTTATGTCACGTTTGACTGATTGTATTACATTTTAGGCATTTTTGGATATTGAAGAACCCCACGAATCAATTTTAATGAGCGATCTAACTGTTTTTATGCGACATAAAGGCGTGAATTAATCTTATATATAATGAGTCCATCAAACAGATTTAATTTCTTCTGTGACACATAATATATTAAAATACAGTAATAATATTATTTATGAATTTTTCAGTTGCTTATAGAGTAAAAAATGTCGTATCATATATACTTTTGGATGTATATATAAATATCACCGACAAAAAGAACAACATTATAGGCATAAATTTTTAGACTTAACATATTGCCAAAACATGACAAATGTAGATGATAAATTTTGATTTTATTTGTCCATATTTGATCTTTTTACTCTTTTATATAATAATTTTAATGGTCGAATCACTAAAAAAAGATTTTTAAATTGCATTTAATTTGCTTTTGTAGTAATATTAAATGTTTTTTTACTCCATATCATACAGTATATGGCTAAATATATATTTTTAATAAATAAATGTACATATAATTTATCTTAATATATAAATATTTTAGTATAATTTAAACAATTTCTTACAAGATATCAAAAGAATGTTTTATTATATTTTATATCAAAATTTTAAGGTATTAACAGCAAAATAATCCTTTCGAGTATTCTATATTAAAATCACCCTATTGATTTTTTCGAAAAAATTGTGTTGACGCAATGATATATTTTAAGCTTTAAGAATGACTGAAATTATGATTAAGATAGCATTATTTTCCACCTAATACTAGTTTTAAAAAAATCGCCAAAAACATAAATATTTCATTTGGTATATGGTATATGAATTCGCAAAATAGTACGCTATATTTCTAAAGCTTTGTTCAGAAAATACTTAAATTTTACTTTATAGATGTAAATACAAAAATTTGCCATAATTATAGATTAAAAAAAAGGTTTTTTTAATATAGTTTTCTACTTAGAACATATCTTTGTGCAATTCTTAAGGTTTTTTGCATTGAGGTGAAGAGTAGCCATATTTAATGTAATTAAGATAATTTTACTAAATTATATCTTTATAACGTTACATTCGATCAATACCTAACAATTTTACAATTTATTATTTTATTGGATAATAGTCTTAAATGTAATATCCCAATGAGGGTCAAAAAGATGCAACATCAAAAAAAAATTGCTAAAGTTCTAATATTTATTTTTGACTTCAATTTGAAACGCTATGGATTTAACTTCATTTAAACGGGCTATAAAACAATTTATTAATATTTTGTTCATTCGTATTGTTGATTTTACTATTTGATATTATTCAATCAAACCTCAAGTATGCTCTTTAAAGATTATTCTATGAATATAATACCCCATTTCGTCTTCTTTCAGTTCCCAAACAATAATTTATAAATTTTATTACAGTTTATTTTCTATAATAAAACTTTAATGTTTTTCTTCAAGCATACTTAAATATTCTATTATGAGCACACATCATCTACAATCTTTATCATATCTTCTTACATGCTGATTTATATCCTTTTCTATTCAAGGCATATTTATTTATCATTTTTATTTGGCCCTCTAATTTGATGTATTCCTTGATCAGTTTGATAATTACAATTATACTTGAAAATGTTTGTATTTTGTGTTAACACACAATCAGATACTACGAAATATGGTATATATAATTTTATTTTGGTTACTATTGCATCCATAATTATCAAAATAATATTCTAGATACCTTTAAGAACCTATTGATATATATTAGGCCAGTGTCCATATATACATAATGGAACTAGTCAGATTTCACTGCCAAGACTATGTGAGCCGTAATATTATAGAAGTGTGATTTTTTTCTAATTTAATAAGAAAATTATCTTGACAGAAAAATAAATAAAAATTTATTCTATCTAGTAGTCAAATATTTAATTGAAATAGGAATATAGTTTACTTTAGCATAGAATTACTTAAAATAATATAATAGATCAAAAGGCACATCGATTTGAAAATATTATAATAGATCTTGTTTAAATTACCGTCTATATAAATTTCATTGAGCAGAAACATAGTATTAAGGAAAATACTTGAATTAATAAGAGTTTATAGAATAGAATGCTCTAAAGATTTTAAAGATGATATAGCTGAATTAAAATTATGTAAGTCTTTGAAAAGATCAATTTTAAAGTATTCTTAGACCAATTTTTATCGCCAAAAATCAAACTACCTAGTGATATAAATCTCTCTTGTTATATTATATCCATTTGGGATTTCGGTTTTTGCATAAATTTTTTGTTATGTATTTTGTGCTATAATATTGAGAGATACTTAATCATTAATAATTTTGAAGTATCATAAATAATCACATTATATAGATGGCAACATACAAGAAATAAATATTCGTTTTCTTCATGCAAGAAATTTTATATTAAAATAGTTTTAGCTTATAAAACACCTTTCGCGTATTAATTTTTTTTTTAATACATTAAAATAGAGGGTAAAGAAAAATTCGTTACTTGTGTATATTTTCGTCTATAGTTGATTTCATCACTGATCCTTCCAAAATCGTGTAAGAGTCATTATGGAAGACTAGAAATAGAAGATTTTTGTTTAATAAATAGAATTTTTTCTGTTTTTGTACATTTTTTTTTAGTATTTCGCATGATTTCAAAATTATAACTGAGCTTAATAAAAATAATTTTTCAACTATAAATAGAACAGATCGCAGAACATTTAAAATAACCGTTAACCCGAAATAACAAATCAGCTGATAAATTATAGCTGTTATATCCATAATAATATAGCAAGATTTGGATTAGTTAGGTAAGTGAGCTTAAAAATAGCAGTGGATTAAAAAAATTATCTTATAAAATTAATAGCTGTAAATGTTATTTTTTAAAAAAAATTATATTTTTGATGCTTAAGGAATAACAAATATTCTTATTAGCATTTTATTTTATGTTATGTTGCGATTTTTTATAATTTATTTTCTAAATTCAAAATATATATATTTCTTGTTGATTCAAATTTTTTTTATCCTATAATTAATTAAGATTGACATATCTATATTTTCTTTGATAAATAAATATACTTTAAATTTCTAAACAGAACAATCAGATTATTGCCTTAGTCTTCAAGCATCAAAAAAAAATTGTTTACTTTGAATAAATTTAATAGACAAACCTAAATTGAAAAATAGAGACATTATCCTTCCATAAAAGATATTTAATCTGCCAAAACTAAAATAGAGAAATTTACTGCGAGCATTAATAATAAAATACCATTTTTACACTTCATTATTGGTATATTCGTATTATCTGTTCCATAATTAAAATAAAATACGTACCCCTTTAATTGATAGCAACACTTATGTAGCCATGCTTTCTATGAGACACTCAAAACAACAGGTTGCCAACCCGTTACCAATAAGCCCAAATGAATCACAGGCTGTTGCAATTACTAAATATCCACTAGAACATAGTATATTTTATGATAGAGAGATTCGAATGGTAAATGGCGAGAATGTCGCTGGTGTGGAAATCAATGGTGAATTTAATGGTAAGAAAATATTTACAAAGATGAAGGTACTTAATCAAGAGACTGGTCAATATAATACCTAAGAATTCGAAAATTCCCAAGATTTTATTTCAAATTTTCATTTACTCTCATGATGCGAACTTATTTGCTATCCTCAGTTTTTTAGATCTTGTTTTAAATGATCCGCTTTGTGAACCATCAGAATTTAATGTTTCACATAATTCCAAACATCATCAGGAAAATTGGGGGAAATGTCCCTGCTATTGAGGCTGCATGAAGATTAATTTGTAATTAAAGAAGTCTTTAAAAATGGTCTTTTTATAAGCATAAAATCATTTTTTTACTGAATTCTCCCTGTATTTTATCATTATGTAATTATGATGCATAATAAAATTAATTTTAAAATCTTACATTAAAATTTTTTGTTTACTTCTGAATTTAATCTATGTGTACATATTATTTTTACAAAGGATTTTTATTTATAGACGGTTTACTCTGGTAGAATACCGAACTTTCTTCATTTAAAATTCATATGTTTAAAAGAATAAAATTCAATAGAACAGTAATTATATGTGTAATATAACAATATTAATGTCTACAATTCATATATCCTTTTACATGGGTGCATATAAAACCAATGAAGTTCAATATATAATTCCCATCTGTGAAATTTTTATCTTAAAATTACAGTCAAAGGTAGACAAATTATCTGCATAAAATTAAAGAAATAGAAATAGATCAATAATATTTTCTTTTTTTTATAAAAAAATTTATAAAGTCACGAACTCTGTAATTTAACATAAAAAAATAATATTTTTCTAGATTTTCCTTCATTTTGTTACACTACACCACAAAACAATTGCTGTAAAAATGCTGCGGTTAAATTTATGAATGATTTTTCCACATTAAATAAATTATTTTAATTATATGGCGTCAAATGCACCAAAATATGATAATTTTTACTGTAATGCTTTAGACTCTGTTATCGAGGTATAGTAGTTTTACATTCTAATCACCGTTTCGGTGATCTATGATGATAAGAAAATGAATATATATGATGATGTAAATAGAACAGAATTACACCAGTTTTTTGAAATAGATGCCTCTAAAAATGTAAAACCACCTATAAAAAGTTTAAAAGCACAGTATCTTATTTTAAATTCCAAAAGACAATTTTAATTCATACAAGATCTGTTGAAAACAAGTACCTGGTTGTTTATTCAATCCTGTGACATACCAGCATATTCTACTTTTATTAAGACAATTTTGGTAATACATGGTTTTAATTTCAATAAAAGATAGTTCTAATAATATAGTAATATAGCATAAATCAAAATTAAATATTATTTCACGAAGCTGATATTTCTAATGATCATACACAAGGATCATATAACATTCAATAATAATAGAAATGAAATAGCTTTTTAATTAGCTAATCACAGGCATCATATGCGTTATATTTAACTTAATTTATATTACACATCAAGATAAAATAATATGATCTTTTTAAAAGTTATAAGTGATTTTCAAAATACAGAATGAAACGGTTCTATTGTGTTTGCCACTATCTGTTCTGATCGATGTATTTATTTAGAACATAATAAAAAAACGAATTAAATGCATGATTTTATATCAATAAAAAATAAAATGCAAATAGATCTATAGACATATTGATGTAATTATATGATAATTTTTCTTTACTTAAGGGGATATTGGTTTTTTTACCCTTTAATTTGTTGTTGTGAAATTCAAATCGGTTCATAGAACATAATCAGTAAATAGTTCTGTTAACTTAATCGGCATTATTTCGTTTCTCAACGCATTTAAAAGTTTCTGTTTATTTTTAATATAAGCTATCATAAAATACAATATTTGTGCGTATGCTTCAGCTTCAATTTGCATCCATGACATACAAATAATAGTTTTTATGATCGTTTCCTTTCACTTTATGACTTATGTACGATTTCTGTATATAATGTGTTACATAAGTATTTGTTTCATAGTCAATAAATCATATTTTCTCGGTTTACATGTTAGTCTGATTGTTGATACTGTTATACAATTTCTATTAATGTTATCAGGTTTATCTTTAGTAAAATTAAAAATATTCTGTAGATCTTGCGAAAAGTAAAATCCATTTTGATCTATGACATAAAGAAAATCTTAGACAGTAATTTGAAAAAAAGCTTTCTTTATTTTTCTAGCAAAACTAACGATTGTTATATATGAATAAATTTGACATTAATTCTTTCAATACACCTTGTTATAATCATCCAAAATATTATGGATTCTTTATAGAATCACTAATTCTAGCTACATTTGTGTGCATACTTCAACTTGAGTTGATATTCCCAACTCTTTAATGGACGAAAAGATGATTATTTTTTTGAATGTGTTTCTATATTCCTTAATTCCATTTACTAAGACGAAGTTACCTTATTTTGAATGTTTCGAAACTAATAGATAGATATTTACATTAACTTAATACATTAACTGCTATTATTTTCTCTGTGATGTACATTGTAAAGTGTTTTGGCTTGCATGCAAACCTCTACTACGTCTAGTTTTTTGTTCCTCAACATGTTATTTTTTTTTCTGTTTATATTTCTTACATCCCAACTCATTACATAATGTGTAATTTTTGTTTTAAAAACCTTTTATTTTATCCAATTTTACAATCTGGGTGTATTTACAACATAATTTATGTTTTTTATTTCTATTAAGAAGTTCGCTACTACTATGGAAACCAGATTTGTACTTAATAACCTCACCATGAACATCCCTAGTAATATTTTTGCCCGTAAATTGTATTCATCCTCGTATTTGGCCGTCAATCTATGGAAGGAATGAATTCATTTCTACTAATCGCGATTAGAAATATGCAAAAAAACATGCTTTACACATAGATGTATACTTGCTGTTATGACAATGGTTGTCTTATGCTGGAAACAGTTCAAAGACCTAAAATACTTCTATTTTCTCTGGATATGTTATGTGTTAGGTATTTTTTAAAGCATTTTAGTCACTTTTTACAACTATTTTTCTTTTAAGTAAATCATATACATACGATATTGTATATAATATGGGATTCTACAGATCTTAAAATTTTTAATTGTTCTCCAAGTTTCAGTAAATAAAATTTTAAATATTATTTGGACAGATAATCATATTATATTGGTATATATAGTTTTTACAAGCTCATATGTGAATTTTCTATTGTTGAAATTTGAAATTACAATAAAAATATATTCCACTGGTCAAGTTATAATTAGTATTATATGGCCAAAATTAGCAGATAAAAATAAATTTATTTGTTATTATTATATTTAAAAAAACAATGCTATACTTTATTTTATTAGCATGATTTCAAATAAAACAACAGTAAAAATCCAATGTATTATATTTATTTAATAAAGAATTAAACAAAAAAATCTGTATAAAAGGATGCATATTTAACTTTTGAGTCTATATTTTGTTGATTATAAAGTTACTTAAAATCATATTATATTTATTTTCATCGAAAAGTTAGATAAAAAACGTTATAAATAGAGAATTCTCATATTTCATGGGTATAATTCAACAATTGTATGATTCGTGAAAATTTCTGTTTGAAGTAATTTATAATTTCTGAAATTTTATAATATATATATGTAAATAAGTTACATTGATTAAATAATGTATCTATTCTATATATGTTATAAATCAATATATATTGTTAAGACTATTAATAAAACAAGAATGTATTCAGGTGATATATATCGGCTATTTTATTCACCTAGGATATTTTTTAGATTCTGGTTTCTTTATCGGGTAGATATCGATTACTCTGTCATAATTTATTCGACTTTTTTTATAAAATTTTTTTCTATCTCGGATTTTTTAGCTTCATTTAACTCAAATTTTAACATTAGCCTTTTAATGATGTAAATTCTAGGATTCTTCGCTCTTTTCATGTATAAATAAAATTTTGTGAATTTGCCTTCAACTGGTACAATTTGCACGTGATAACATAAAAGGAAATGCAATGACGGATTTTGAGATATATTTTAGCAAGGTCTTGCATAAAGCTTTATAAAAATTTTTTAAATACAATTATTTTAGATCTTAAAATATAATTCTAATGGATCAAAATAATGGGTTCTGATCGTTCTAAGTGATGCAATAAAAAAAACTACTCAAGGCTTTGTAGTGTATATTTTACGCTCTAAAACATAAAAACTTAAATTAGCCATCTCAAAAGTATATTCCTTCTCCTTTTAGAGGATCATAAAATATCCACTATGGTTTTCAATATAATTGAATAATCAAACCGTGTAATTTGACTGAAACAATATTCATTGAAAGTCATGGCTGCATCAGGGAATTATTATTCATATAAGTAAATTTTAATTCCCTAAATTCGCATAATCACGTCACAAAAAAATACATACGCCTTTTTCTCGCGGATTACATCATAAACTAAAATTCAGATCCCTCTCTAAATTTGTGTATCTAGTAATTTCTAAGCTCATCGATTCCTGAAATATAATCTCTCTGGTACACCGGGTTCATCAAGCATGGCAAATGTTTTTAATCGATGTAATATTTTACATCTAATATTGCAACAAAAAAGTTGCTCAGTACTAAGAAAATAAGTAAAAGCCTATATATAGAGAATACTGAGTACCACAGGTCTTTTTAAGACATTTATTAGTTTTTTCATATATTTATTAAAATGTATTTATCGCCATGCCAAAAAAATATGAGGCAATTGAACGGTTTTTAAATTGATCTTGAATATAAATAAAGCAGCCTCGACTTAAAATTTAACAATTGAAGAATCATTAAAATGTAAAAAACGACAATTTTGACCTGATTGTACATCAATAGAACTATCTTTGTTTTTATTTTGGTATTATCATCGCACAATTCAATCTATAAAAAAAATGACATGGTAAGTTTTGACGGATGGGATGAAAAGCTTCAGAAATTGTAAATCACATAGAATTCTCAAAATAAGTTACTTTGTAAGAAATAAATATTCGCGTAAATACCACAATTTTTTAAAAGGATTTTTAAATTTAAACATAAAATATCTTATAATAAACGAGTGAATGAATTTATGTAAATTGCTGGCTTTCTCGTCTGTATAAGTTTATATTATAATCTAATACTCGTACCTGTGGAAATATAAATATAATAATCCAAAACAGGAAATTATAATCAACTGTAAAATTATGTGATCATGTTCGTCTCTTAATTTTTTGTGATGCCGTAAAAGCATCTAAATTTAAAAAAAAGCAAAAGTGACGCTATAAAATTATAATTTTCGATACATCTAGTTCTAAATATCATGATAATATTATGCGGACTTTTTAAATATAAAAAATTGAACATCTTGCTATTATTCTTATCATCTCAAAAATATTTTGAATAGAAAATCTTTTATTATATGATTATTTTTCATCTTAAACCAAGGCATTATATCATAAAATTGAACTTTTAATCAATTCAAAGATTAAATATAATTTAAAATTGAAAAATAAATTTTTTTTTGCTGTCATAAAGAATGTAAACATATATACAAGAAGCTATGAACACCTCTTAGATGTGAGAATAACATCAGGAGACAAATATTGTATTTTTAAAGATTATAATTTTCAGAAATAAAATATAAAAGATTGAAATTATGCATTGAGGATTTAAGAAATGTGGATTGTTAAGAAGCTGTACATGATGTGTATAAAAGATATCATAAATGCGTTTATTTAAAATTAAAAAATATATTGAGATATAAAAAAAAGTATAATATTATGGTATATTAAAAGAACTAGCACTTATTTGGGATTTTCGAAAGTAACATTTCTACACAAAAATCATAAATATCGTAAAAAACATAAAAATTCTTAATAAATTTATTTATTGTCTATTACATGGAATAGTATCTATCATTTCATAGCAGAATTAAATTGTTTTTCTAGTTTATTATATGCTACAGCTCAAAATATACCCATATAATATAAAAGATGCTATATCTTGTGAGAGAAACACTTTGACTCAGTATAAGACAAACTTTGTATATTCTTTCCACACACTCTAATTCTATGTATATTGCGAAATTAAAATATAAAAGATGACCTACTTGATCAGTAAATCGTTTGTTATACATTTTTTATTGATATTTTCACTTTGATTAATATATTACACATAAATATATGATTCCACGCATTATTTCTATTTAAAATGCGAAAAAAATTATATATATTGACTGTATGGATGCATTCACTAGATGTTTTTGAACCCATGGTAGCAAAATTGAAAATCTATATAATGATACCTATATAAAATTCTACAATTAGGCGATCTAAAATTTTTATTTCTATAATTTTTTTCGTTGAGCTTTCTCTAGATACTTTTTTTTAATAAAGTTCGAAATGAAAATAAAATAACCAAATATTTTGTGCAAATCATTCATATAAAACACGTTAAGCATTTGAAATATTTTCATTAACTATTCGCATGCATTTTTTTTTCTTTGACAGCAAATATCATCAATAATTTTATTAAATCATTTTTTACATTCTGACGAGTACACTCTTTTTAATTGGTTTTTAAAAAGTCCTTTAATCTATAGTGAAATAGTTCCAGCTTTATTCTCGCAATTATTTTATACTATGTAGTTTTAAGAGTTTTCCTACGACATAATATTAATTTCTTGCATTAAAACTCTTTTATGTTCGCTTATTATAGTTTTTTTCCTATACTCTTTACAAGTGGGTACATTAACACAAAAAAAAAGATTGGCAATAGATTATTATTGTTACAAAAATATAAAGACAATAAAAATAATGATAATATCTAGAGAATTTTTGTATAAATAGATTTAAATCTCGAGTATGTGTATTTAAAGAGCAAAACGGAATATTTTGAATACAATATTATTATCATATAATAATTAAAGAATCTACATGGTTCAAGAACTGGCCGTGTATTTTAGTTTAAATTTTTTTATTAATTGCCGTTACTATATTTTCGTTATTATATTTGAGTGTTTTCTGATGCTATTAATACAGTATGATAATAATAATTTGTTTTTTTTTTGCTAAATCTCAAATAAAAAAAATTTGAAACATATAAAAATGTTTTATATGGTGAAAGACAAAAAATCAAAAGATTTGATGCATTATCCAACTGGATGTGCAGACTGACCGTCAGTATATTTTCCTAAACCTAAACTGTGTATTATCTGCAAAATAAAAAAACCATGACATAAGATTAGTGTCAGAATGATTAAGACTTATTGTTAATACTTGAAATTATCATAGGAATATAATAATTTATAACTTTCTCACATATTTAAGAGCAATGGGTATAAAATGCACACTTAATAATTTTATTAAGTAATTTAATAATCGAAATTAAGTTTTTTATGTAATAAATTTTAAGGACATAGTTTCTTTTAGGAATTTCTTAGGCTTTTTGAATCAAGATGGACACAATAATTATTTTTCTAGACTCGTGTAAGGCTTAGATGATTTTTTTCTATAAACCACTGAAAATCTAAAGGCTGCAATTATCAAACACTTATTGAGTAATCAGGAAATTTTATACCATAAATATTTCAATTTTGTAATCAAATGCTCATATCGGTTAAACATAGATTCTGGAATGTTTCTTACCGTACTTTTATTTAACCTATAATATAAAAAACAGTTTATTTTTATATTATTAGCTAACAAATTTTTTTTCTCATTTTAAACTAGGCCAAGTATATCTTTACGTGAAATTATCTATGCTATAGAATACTATGATTTATAGATATTCAATCGTTTATCATAGCGATTTGTGTTCAAAACCTTTTTTAAAAAATAAAATGTGAAATAAACCAATGAATATAAAGAATTACCCTTTTATCCAAATATTTTTAATGATAATTACGATGCATCTGAAAACCAGCATTGATTTTTTGCTTAAAAAAAAACTCTATTTTATCGATGTAAGTTTTCGGCAATGCTTGCCTTTTTAAAAATCTGATTTCTACATAAAAAAAAGAATTTTACATATTTTCATTATGAATACTTCATATATATTTTTCTTATTCATAGAAATATAGAATACTAAATTGATGTATTACGGAACAAGGCTATAAAAGATTCAAAAATTTTTTTTTTGCATTGCTATTTTATATTTTTACATCTAATTTGTAAGTTACATTACGTTTACTGTTGTTTAAAACTTGATCTTACGACGTAAAATAGCATTATCCATTTTGAATTTCCTAATGTTTTAAAAGTGTGCCACTAAAATATTTTGATAGCTTTTAACCCTTATACATCTAAATACTAGTTTCTTTTTATTCTGGTCTTAAAATAAGATTATAAATATCATACAAATCTCTGAATTAATACCTAGTGTAATTAAGAGAATATTAATGGTAATACTCGTCATTCCTAATTTTAAACAATAAATTTTATATCTTATGAACAAAATTGCAAATTTAAACAAATATTCTTAAGTTTATTTTAATAAACAATTAAATTTTGCGACTAAGCATACAAACCTAATAATAAAACTAGCAAACGCTAAAAAAAACTCTTTATTAACAATATTTCTATATTCAATGTTTATTTACATATTTGATAAACTTTCAGGTCATTCAAAACAATTTTTATAGACACTTATTATACTATTTTTTTAAAAATTTAGTATTAATCAAAACTTGGAAGGATTCAAGTGGAATACATATTAATGGTAATTACAAAGTATAATTATGAATTTTATTCTCGCTTTTATAAAATAGATTCTTGCTTTTATTACGCAGGAAATTCCATAAATACTAAAATATAGAATGTACTAACTTTTAGCCGGTATAAACGTTTATAAATACAAAAAAATAAACAAATAATGACTTTATCGTGTTAAAATTAATAATTCAGATTGTTCTCATTTTTAATCTTTAAACAGATTGTATTTTTGAGATACTGTAGTATTACAAATCAAGATTGATAGATTTGAATAAATATAAAATTAACAAAAAACCATGTATTCTATAGTAAAATTTGAAATTTCGTTAATGATAATATGATAAGGCATTAAAAAAAAGATTTAATTACTTTTATATTTCATCTATCGGGCATGGTAGTATTTTAATAACTGAAAAAGGGTAGGGGATTTTTAGCGAAAAATATCTTGTTGATATTATTTTAGCTACAACAATAAATTTTTTGGCATAGTAATAGGATTTTTTAGATATTATTTTCATCTAGAGATAATCATACACAAAAAATGCAATCGTGGAAAGAACAGAATTTAGATCTTGAATGAAAAAAAAATTTGACGAAGACTGTAAATGCTAAGAAAAGGGATGAAATATTCTATATTATTTCTAAATAGCCTAGTCTAAATTTTTGCTTCTAAAAATTCAAATTTTAAAAATTAAATCAGGACATCAAACAAAATGTGATCAACTATATTTTAAAAATAATGTATAAACGACAAAAAAAATTTAGAAATTGACAGATTAGATAAAATATAGAATATGCAGAATATTCCTAAAAAATATAAATTTAGGTTTGGATGTAGATTATCTTATAACCATGTAATTTAAATTAAATTTGTATGTGAGGTGGAAAGAAAAATAAAAAATACTGTGATTTTGCGCAGAAGTAAACAAAATATGTACCAGATATACTTTTATAAAATTTAAGGTTAACTACCGAAATGTAAAATATCAGTTTTAAACAACTTTGTATTTGTCTGTTTTAAGTCTCAATATGTGTTTATGGATTTTTAAATATAAAACACAAAACTTTTTAAATTCTCATATGCTCTCAAATAGTGCGCTGTATTACCTATTAATGGAGAATAATATCTAATTGCTGTTTACGGAATATTAAAAAACACGAAAAGCTGTGTATTTTTTTTAAAAAAAAGTATGTATGAAACCTTTGTGTTACTCATACATGTTATCAATATAAAAGGGTAGAAATCAGGCAAAAAAAAGAAACAACTGCAAATTTATATTCAAATTGTCAACAGGGCTGGTATTTTTTATATTTGGGTTCGAAATAGGGTATAATTTTTTAGATATATATTATAGGAAACTAATATAAATAAAAAACACTAAATGTGCATCTTTTCTATAATTTTCGAAAAATATCACGTTATTCTGCATATATTATCTTAAATATTCACACAGATATAATATACATTTTTTGCAAGGTTTGGAGTGGTGCAAAAATAACAAAGTCATTTTAATCCCTAACTTCTATTATTGAAACAATATACGGTCTTATATCACTATTTTTTCTGCAACAGAATTCTCTTCCATAAAAATTTACCAAATCTATAAAATATGATTTTAAATATATAATATTAAGATATGCAATTTTTTTTACAAATTGGCAACGTTTTAATTTTGTTGATATTTTCTTATATTAAAAATATGTATTGCATTGTTAAATTTTTGCTAAAAAAATATTTAATACTAATATATGTAAATTTATAAATAGTTAGTTATTATATTTAAGTTTCAATGCTTTTTATTCAATAGTATTTTTTGTTGGGCGCGCATAATGTTTTCTACTGTTGCAATAACATTTGCTTGATAAGTTATGAATTCATACATGTATACATTATCTAAAAAATATTCGGATTGAAACAATCTAAATACGATGAAACCTTTACACTATTAATTACATTCATAGTAATTCTTATTTTTATAAATAAATATTGAAAATAAGATTTTTCGAGGTTTTTGTTAAAATTTAGTGCGTAATATAATCAAGAAATAAAAAAAAAAGAATGCGAGTTTGACTTTTTATTTTTCCTTTATTCATTATAAAGTCAAGTATTTCTTTATCATTCTACTTTTATAATATTCTGAATTTAATTAAATTTTCTTTTAATTCGTTACCTACATTATAAATTAGAACAAAACACAATTCACGATTATTATCCTAGCCTTTTACGCTTATGCTTACATACATGTTGTTTCGTTGAATTTCACTTTATTTTCTTTGATTTTTCATGTATAAACAAATTAATGATACCATCTTCTCAAAAAGGATGAAATCTTAGATTCTGAATACTTTGTTATCTATAAAACTTATAATTAGTTTTCTGCTGTTGTTCCTATGAATAAATATATATTACAATATCATTTTGTGCCAGAACCCCTATGCACTTTCTTTTGCTTATCATTCGTCAATCGATTAAAATCTGAGTCATAAATAATCAATATACTTGCTTTGTTTATACTTAATCCTAATCCACTTAAACGAGATGTCGAAAAAAATGCATAACCTTCTTATTGTTATCTTATAATGTAATGTTTTTTTGTTTAGCCCCAAGGTTGATTTTTTCGCCCTTTTTGT
This sequence comes from Rhyacophila brunnea, assembly GCF_057557595.1. Taxonomy (NCBI): domain Eukaryota; kingdom Metazoa; phylum Arthropoda; class Insecta; order Trichoptera; family Rhyacophilidae; genus Rhyacophila; species Rhyacophila brunnea. The sequence continues at coordinate 1,229,388 of NW_028233341.1, forward strand.
AATATTATTTTATATTAACTTTAATTTCAATCATCTTTTGTTCATTTTTCAAAATTTTATTATAATATAGGAACTGATTTATTTTTCTTTCCCCATTTTTATCCACTTTGATGACCCTTCAATAACCAGTCGGGATTTATCTATATCTTACTTCCCAATAAAAAAATATGAACTCATAAAAATCACAGATCTTTCATCTTTCAAACCTTCTTCTTCATTTTATTTAATTTTTATATACATTCTTTAGGAAATTTTACTAGATTTTTCTGAATTTGAATTTTTGCAATGGGCTCAGAACAGTATCGTTTTTCAAATTATAATCCGTTCACTGCATTTTTCAATAAATTAATACTAATGCCTTATTTTTTGTTCTGCTTTTCGTATTTTATAAAAATAATCCTATTTAATTTATTTTTAATTTGCTCTAGGTAGTCAGTCAAATCTATAAATACGATTATATCCTACATTTCAGGTAGCAGATAAAAATCACATTTTTAATGCTTTGCTTTCTCTTGGCGGTTCGATTTGAATCTGTGAATAAATTTGCTTTTTACAAAATTTTTATTACATTGGATATTAAGATTCTATTTTCGCCTGTTCTGTATTATATTGTATTTATTTTATTTTTTATTATTTGTTTGAACAGCTCTCGGTAACCTTTTTTCTATATATGTTGTTAATTACCAAATCATTTGATTATATGCATTCTACTCTATTTTTTATTCTTCTATGAATATCGGGTTCGATTAGAGCTCTCAAAATCAAGACCATTTTTATGCTCTTTCAGTGGCTTCTTTATTCGCACCGAAAAAAAAGAGCTCTTATTGATTGGATCTCTAAATTATATTGAAAATCTGAATGTATATCACGTTCGCAAAGAAATAATACAATTAAACAGCCTCAAAACCGTAGAATAATTTCGAATGTGTGTCCCAGAACATCAATCCGGCTATCACGGTAAAAACTTTTTTTTTTGTGAAAAATAGCATTTTTTTTTTATTGTTTTTTTATCAGAATAACATATTAAAGCTTTAGGTAAGAAATTGATGATCAGTGTGTCTTATAACAGACATACAGCGGAAATCCTCTTACATTCTATTATTATTTGCTTTATTTTCTAATATATGATTTGTGAAACATTCCTTGCATACAAAAGAACAATAACCTTTATATTTTTTGAATTAATGGCTTAAAACTGTAGATGGTGATAAAATTAAAACATGTTTAATTGTTCGGAAGCGCACATCGACCCTATAAAAGCAAAAATTTGTATTGTTATTCCCAACCCTATTCCATCGACTAAATTAACACCTTGCTTATTTTCGTATAGATTTTATAGCCAGAATATCGGTTTCTTCTGTCAATCAAAAAGTGTATTGCACAGATAAGGTATAATAATTGTGAGAGTTTCTAAGTTTACAGAATCAGATTGAAACATTTTATAACTCACATAAATAAGATTTTTCATACTGATGGGATTTTTCTCAAGAAGAAACTTGTGTATGCTCTTTACTATCTACAATTTTATTTTGATCTTCTAATATACAATCTGACATATTTTCATTCCTAAAATTTTTATTTTGTAAATGTTTATTTCGAAAAATATATTTTTACAGTTTCATTGCCGAAATAATATTATTTATAAAATCAGAAATTATATTAATATTTTCCGAATAGAAATCTGAACCATCAAACAAATTTTCCTCCTTTTTACGTAACAATCGATCTTATCTGTCTGAATTTCATCTTTCTAATTCTAGCTCTCCATTCTGGATCGCAAAACTAAATCTATCGATTTGTGATTAATACCACTCATCAAGTTGAAAAAACCTTTGCTTATTTCTGCCGGTCTTATTATCACCATTTGACGATAATTTTTTTGAAGTTTAACGTCCTTCTTAATCTTACAATCGGATCTAAGCTTTTCTAAAACTACTTTTTGCTTAAAATCGGATTCTGCAACTTTGATATTCTTTATTATGAGGCGTTTATCAAAATTTATAATTCAAGGATAATTGAAACACGAAAATATAAATCTACAGGGTAGGGTGCGATATATGAAAATATTATAATATGAACTAAAACATGTTGTTTTAAATTACAATATCTAATTTTTTTACTAGACAGTACATTTAAACATCACACTTTAACATATCAATTATGGGAAAGTAACTGCTCATATACAATTAGAAACAATATTATATATTATGTTGTGAATATGAAAAAGAAAAATCAAGTTATATTATAACGTGAAACTTTATTTTATGATTTTTTTGTGTTATAATATAATTATATATATAATTAAACTTTAAAATTAAATTTTGACCATGGAAGAAATTTAATTAGACATAACTTTCGAATTTTATAATTAAAAATATCCATATACCAATAATATATTTCATTCATCTTAAAAATACATATAATTTTTTACTATGAATATTTATGTTATATTTTAAAAATAAAAATTTGTGAATTTATAATTTCTTTTACATTTAATTTTCACATTTTTCTCCGACATTCTTCAATCGAATAAGTTTAAAACCTTCTATAGCCATATAAAAATATAGTCAATCTACTAATCGTCAGGTTTTTAAAAATTAACTCATGATACTTTTTTTTTATCTTTCTTTTAATTGCAAACTTCTCTGTCAAATAAATACATAATTTTGCTATAATTTGAATTTTAATATTGATTTAACATAATTTTTTAATAATAATTTTATTCAAGCCAGCAATATTTATATATAAAAATGCGCGAGAATGATATTATTAATTCTCAAATGCAATACTAACCATATTTGAAAGAAGTTTTTAATCATATAATTTTGATTAAAATAATACTACACGTCGGTTTGAATATTACAGGGTAAATATGTAAAGATAGAACTGCAAAAAAATTATGGATTTTTGAAGATAGTACATTTTTATTTCATTTTTTGAAAAACGTTTTAAAATTTTACAAGATTTAAAATATTCAAAAAATGAATTAAAACGTTAAATTGTTATTCGAAAAATAAATCAGATGGTATATAAATCATTAAAATCTAGATAAGAATTCCTGAATTATGTTAATCGAATCTATTCATAAGTTGCAGTTCTTCAAATATCAAACTTTTGGTATTTATAAAATAAACTAACGGTGTTGACCACATTAAGCGTCGCAAATACAAATAAAAATAATCCCATCATGCCAATATTGGCTTCGATTACTTGCACATGAGTTCGAATATCGAGTAAAATTGTTTCAGCGCATCAATCAAGTATACTTTTATAGCTGAAAGCTTTCTATTACTTCGATATGTCTAGAAGTGTTTGCTGTATCCATTGCAGCCGGGCACCATTATAATAATGCACTATTATTTTATGTGTATCTACTTTTTATCTATAATCATCAAAATTAAGGTCTTAGCTTGAATATTAATACCACTCAACCATTGCTAATTTACTGGAATTTTCAAATATTATTTGACACGAAAGATTATTGATGGATGTTAGAACAAGATTATCTGCATAATATATTTGTTATGCCAATTATAAATTGCGAATCAAATACTTAAATATTATCGAGTTTCTCTTTTTTAGTACTATTTAGGTTGATACAATTTTTAACCATAAGATTTTATTCAAAGATTATCGAGTGATTTATATTTTCTCCGTAAACACATTAGGTAAATCTAAATTAAATTGGCTATAAAATTTCAAAAAAAAAATAATTTTATAAATACAGCCAAATAAATAGTTCCTTACCCATATAAAATAGAACATATAATATTATAACCAAAAGGTGTATATATGGTAAATTAATAACTTATCTAAGAAATTTTTTTAATTTAAAACGTGAGTTATCTATCTATTTACACAGCCAAAATTATAAAAAAATATAGATAAACACGCGAGATACAAAAATAAAAATAGTAAAAAAGCGAATAAGAACTGAAAATAACTTTACAACGACATACATCTTGTAGAAAATACGGTTTTCTACTATGAATATATTTTAAAATATAAAAATTTACATTAATCAACAAACAAATTAGAAAAGATACTGAATTAGCAAAAATTAATGCCTGAATTTAAAATCGAATATAAATAATTGTGTGTTTGCCCTATAATACATATAGGCCATGTTTAATTAATTCACTAGAATACTGGTTACGATAACTAAAATCACAAAGATAAAAACCCAATTTATCATACATACTTCATGTAAAATGTATAGTTACAACAACGGTTTAATGATTTTATTTTTTTATTCGAAATTAATCATGCAAGTATATTTCTAATTCTATTTTCAAATAATTTTTTTGTTTGGATCAGATGTTGATCATATATTATAGGTGGAGATAAACACCCATGAATTACTGTGGATACATAAATATATTGAAACATTGGATTTATCTAGTTAGATTAGAAACATTGTTTATGGATTATTCTAACAATAAGGATGTAATGGTTTCAACTGACAAATAAGCATAGTTTATTAAATAAAAAGTGTAAGCAAGACTAATGTCTTCAACTTTTGAAATACCAAGGTATGTGTGGAATTGTCAAACAATACATTTGGAATTTTTAGAATTCGGATTTAGAGCAGAAATAGGCTTTATCTAAAGGCATAATTCTGTCAAATACATCATTATACTGATCACAAAACGTTGTTTAGGCAAATATAAATGATTAAAAAGTTATAAAGAATATTTTAATTCGTTATATTCATCTAATTATGTGATTATTTCATGAAAATTCTCGCTTAATATTTTTTGCTGGTAATTATGTTTTAATATATATGATAGTTTTCACTTAAAAAATTTTATTGTGAATTAATAAATTAACAAATAAGCTTGCACAGTCAATCATTTTCCAGATGACTTATATTCGAGTTAATATTATCATACAAGCTTTTAAATTTATTCTTTGTGGATTTAAATTATATTTTATTATATAAAATTTATCGCAGTATATTTTTACAATATTTTGTTCCTTGAATTAAACTTTGGTTTTTAAAAAAAAATCTCTTTATTTAGGGAAGCATATAATTTATTTTTTGAATAGTAAACACTAAGATTATCTTATCATTGAGTTTTATAAATATAATGCGAAAAGAAATATTAAATGAATATCAAATAGAATTCGTTGGGGATCATCTAAAAATATAATCTCTAGAAAAAAATATTTTATGTGTTTAAAGCATTTTATTAAATGTCGATATAAAGGGTTAAAATAAAATTGGCTGGAAAAAGTGTTATTTCCAAAAATTTGAATATAGAAAAATCTTTTTAAAGCATATATATTAATATAAAATATATTTACCGTATTATGATACAATTGAGAGGTGTTTTCTATTTGAAACATTCATATTTAGATATTAGATTGTCAAATTTAACTTTAGAGGTGTCAAATTACAGTGTTATATTATTAATATAATTTATTTTATCGGGTTATTTTTGTTATTTTAACTTCATATTCTTTCTTAAACCTTAACTTGATCGATGCTCCGTGCGAAAATCATTTTTATAAGCTATATAAATAGTTACTTCTTCAATGTGTTTTTTATTGCAACTTATTTAATCAATACCATTTAGTACAAGGGATTCCCCCATCTATAATTGAATATATGTCTCAATTTCGTTTTTCACTATATGCTATGATAATCCAAAAAACTGTTGTATTTATTTTCAAACAAAAATTTTGAAAGCATTCGCATATATGGTAATGTTTACCTAAATCAAATTTCTACCTTGGTTTTAAATTGGAGATATAAAATTCCAATCATAAATAAAAATACAATTTCTTAATCAAGAACTATTTGATATGCAAAATATCTATTTATTACGTAATAGAAAGATCCTTTTTAACAGATTGTCTAAATTTGAGAAATAAAGCGTCTTACTGGTAATTTATTACAAAAATATTTCATTTTAAATATTGTGTTGTGGATAAAAAATATCATTGATATATAATTTATTGATAAAATTTCATATAGCCTTCAAACTGATTATTTAATTCGTATAACTTCTATATTTTGTAAATATAATTACATAAGTTTTCTTTTAACACACAGTAGATCAGTTTTGTAAACCATAACATTATACAAAAGCTTTTAACTCTAGATAGTCGATATTGATAGAAATATATCTACTAGATAAATATTCTGTAAGGTTTATTCATATAATAATATTGGATAAAACTTACTTGATGGGATTCAAATACCCCTTTTATAAATTCAAAAGAAATCAATTCGAATAAAATATAATTACTTATTCTTTCAAAGTTGTTTTATAAATATTTTTAATAATTATAATTTTCATTTATATTAATTTAATTTATCCGTATCTAGAATATCAATTTTAAATAAACAAACCTTTTTTAAATTACATGAATGACATGAAATCAATAAAAAATTCGCTAAGCACAGTTTTTATAAAAATTGTGTTAAACAATCGTAGAGAATATATAGGGGAGGTAGTCTACAGCGATTGCTCGGACTTAACCCTCGCAAATGTCTTCCCAGCACTAGGGGGACAAAGTCAACTAAATATAAAATTATGTGTTGGCGATATTCTATATTTTACAAAGATAGATAGAAAGAATATTTTTAAAGATAAAGATTTTAAAGATGAGGATACATCCTTGAAGCTTTTGGGGGCAGAAAAATCTCAGAAGTCGGTCAAGGAAACCCGCAAGACGAGGCGGCGAAAACGTCTTGCAAAGCAGGCCAATAATGCGGGCCTAAAACTAAATCAGTCTAAGGTCATTAATGAAAGTGTGTTTTATTTGCGTAAAAGTATTTCTGGCCTAAATATTTATACTACCCAGCTGCAATATTACGGCATTGGCTGTACTTAACAGAATATACTAATAAATAAATAAAAATAAAAAAATAATATTGATTATTAGAAGTATTTTAAAGTAAATTTAATGATTTATCTATATTATGATTTACACTTAATTAAAACCTATATTTTCTAATGTTAGCATTAGAATTAATGTATTTCTAAAAATTAAATTAATAAATTAATTCTTATATTGGAAAAAATATTTTATAAATCGAAAATTGAAGAAATTTCAATATTCCGAGTGTTTTTTATACAAAAAATAGCAAAATTTAAGCGTTGAACCTAACAATAAACAATAAATTTTACAGTTACAAAAATAATAATACTACTATAAACATCAAACCTATATACTATACATATAAAACAGATTGAAATTATTAAATTTGTATTCTAGTGAATTACAAGGATCTTTTTTGATCAACTAAAAGTTTAAGCACTATATTAATTTATAATTTATAAGCTTAATTTTTAAAATTTAATTTGTCATAAATTTTTTGTTTAAATATCTTTCAATTTTTAATTCCACAATTGTAAAGAAAAACATTTATACCTTTTATTTTAAGTGTTTATAATCAGATCAATAAAAATGAATAGAAATAAAAACAAATCAATCATAAAATATGGAGTCATCTAGATTTAGACATCATAATTCTCGAACAATAAATTATAAAATTATTTTATTTTCAACTAAAAATTACTTGCGATTATGGATATATAACAAAAAAGATATAGATGGCAGTAAATACACAAAATAAATCTAAAATACCGGGTTTTTAAATATATAAATAACATATTAGCTATTAATTGATGGATTACAAATATATGAAAAAATGGATGAAATCTTAAACGTTAGATATGTATTTTAACTCATTTATTTGGAATTAATTATACATATTTACTAAATAAATATTGGATTTCAAATCGCTGGTTATTTTATGTACACAGAATACAAGTTTAAAGCAAGAATATCTAAAAAAAATGTCAGCACAACATATTTTATACTCGTTGTAACTTAATTTTGTGCTGAAAAGCGCAACTTACTAGACCTTTCGTGCATACAGAGTATTAATACTTTAGGCGATTTTCTCATCTCTTAAGCCGTTTTTACTACGAGTACTCCGTAAATACTTAACAATTCAAGAGCTTGTTATAATCCTAAGGTTTGTATATATTTCACAATTAGGTTAGTTACTTCGAGTTCTTTCTGATTTCTATATGTGATTGTGTTACACAATATCCATAGTTAAAAAAATGCCAAAATATATATCTTGCACTTGTAAATATAGGACAGAACGCATTCTAGCAGATCTAACTTTTAGTATTAATATTTTAAACTTTTTTAAATTTTCAATACTAATCACAATAATTTATATGTTGTAATACAGATATTATTTTTTCATTTAAGATATTCTGGTATCACGTTATTATTTATATTCAAGTTCTAATTCATGTCTCCATTTTATCTTTATGCATTCGTTATTTATTTTTTCTTGTTTTGATTGTAGACTAATTTTTATTAGTTTTTTTCAAATTATAATAGCGTGCTATATTACAGTACTGAAACTGATCCTTTTAATTATTTATTCTTGTAAAGTGATAAAAAAATATTTTTTTACATCTGTTTGCTAAGTGATCGACAATTTATAACGAGTCTTTACAGAGAAAGCATATTTCTCGCACACCTATACAATATTTACACCAGAAAGAAATTGACACAAGCTAGGTCCATTCACAAGCAATTTCTATTGTAGCCTCTTTGTTGTTCCTATTTTCTCTTGCGTTGATTTATTTTGCACATTGAAGACTTTTATATGTAGTTTTTTTATATTTATTTTACATATTTAATTCTTTTTTTACTTATTTTCTAGCTCAGAACAATCTAGTTTGACTATTTCGTATTTTCTATAAATATAATAGATTATATTATCGGCTTTGCCTTTTTTTTCATTTGAGCAGATCCGCTTTCCTAGATGTTTATACTCTGTATTGATCTAGTATCATAGTAATTGAATTTCTTTCTTTTAGATTTTAATTTTATGTTTTCAAGACAACGCTCAGGTTCCTTTCCTTTGTTGCCGAGTTATTTTATTTAGGCTGGTTGCATATGTATTCCTTTTTTGCATTATATATGTTCTATTTTATCGTCATGCACATATAAAAAATATGACTCTAGCAAAAATAACCTTGCGATATATTTGGTAAAAGATATTGCATGTTAAGTTATTGCCTAAATCAACATTAAATCGATAGTTATTTTGACTTCAAGTTTTGATCCATTTAAACATAAATTTTTATCATTGTTTCTGGTTTTGCATCCATTTATAAATTCTAATATTTTTATGTATCAAAATACATTTTTTCTGTCTATAATGTTGCAATATCTTTGCGTTTTCGTTGCTAGTCGCAGACATTGATATGTTTTTTTCATCCCAATACATTTGAAAAATGTTCTAGCTTACTAAGACAGCGGTATACAGTTACTTGTATTTTTTGTCCCTATTTTTTATGGACTAATCGCCAAAATTAGTAGTTTCGGTGTTTTAATTTATATTTTAATTGTCTGTGATTAATTTTTCTCTTATAATCTGGGAAAAAACTAAATTCAATCAATATTACTAATGATATTGATATTAAGCTGTCACCTTGTACCAAAAAATTTCATATATATTCTTATGATTATTTCATACTTTGTTTCACGCAGTGTTAAGTCTCGTTTTTTATTTTTTATTTTTATACAATAATTGATTCTTGTATGTTAACGCTAAAATACAGCCTCAAAACTACACATGATCCACCAGTCAAACTTTTATTATTTAAACTCTGTACCATTTGGCTTTGTTTTTTGATCGCTATTTATCTTAACGTGTAATCATGTCCTGTACTATAGCGTTCTGAACTATTCAGATTAATCCAATCTAGTTTTATCGCAGCGTTAGTATTTTTATCATGTGTTTTACATTATTAATTACGCAGTTTTTGTGTATTTTTATACATTTATCACATACATTAGAAACTTATACTCTGATCTTTTAGAGAATGTATCTTTTGGTTTTAAATATCATAAATCGGAAATTTATCAGTTTTTAACCACTTTTATTTCTGGTTATATTTATTTTTCTAATAAGATACAGTACAATTTTTATTTTTCTTTTAAAGAGGTTGCTTCTCCCGACAAACTGTTGGACTTTCCGTTATGTAGATATAGATTACTTAAATGAAAATAGTAATTGTGATTAACAAAACACATAAGGTGTGTTTTGATATGATTTTAGCTTATTAAAAAATATTAACTATTTCTATTTAGTTTTTGTGCTATTTTTTTTGCAAAAAAATTATAATATTTTACTTGCTGTTTTTATGTGCCTGTTTGAAGTCTGAGGTATTGCCTTCTGATTACATTAGTATTTTTTTTTGATTTATTGATCTATTTGTAGCCTCATATTTCATGTCTTATCATTGTTCTTGCTGATCACCCCTAGAAAATCAATCTGTTTCCCAGTATTGAGATGTATTGTCGCACTATATTGCTTTTAAACTTTATAAATTCACAGCAATTATATATTTAAGTCATTTTGTAAGATTTCAGCTCTATGCTGTGGTAATTATAACTTTGAATTTTGCTTTTTTTTATTACGACAATATTTAATTCTTCCGCAGCTGGTTTTTAAACATTTTCCGAGAAACCCATCTACTCAGCTTATAGATTTTGAGATATATAAAATGTTTAAGAAGGATAGGTTGTGATATAGATATTGGTCACATATTTTTATTCTATGTTATTAAAAAAAAACTGATGTTCAAGAAACTGTTGAGATTCTTTAAAACTCTTAATAGATATAATTTTATTGAAGTTTTAACCTTTAGAATGTTTTTTTTAATACGATATTTTATTATCATAATGTTAGAATTCGATCGTGTATGTGCTTTTTTCCCTTCTTTTCGTTACAGTTACTTTTTGATTGCAGACTTGCCTTATAATTTAGAATGATCGATAAGAGCATTTGATGCATTTAAAGATTCCATTTTATTTTCTTATTAACTTATTATCAGCCTTGTCTTTGTATTCTTCCGAATCATTTATATATCACTTTGTGGCTTCTTTTGACTAATAGGCGTTTCAGCTAGTTTGCAGATGATGATAGCTTCAGAGTAATGAGAGGTGGTTTTTCTGCTTGCTTACAAGAATTGATAATGTATTGTTGGCTAGATATGCCTATACTTGTTCGTATTTTATAGATATATATTTACAGCATTCTATCTTGTTTTTTCGAAAAAAAAGTATATCAAATTAATTTTTCTTTGAATTTTTTATCCTTGGCCTAAAATTTTCGCAAGCGTTTCCTGCCATAGTTCCAAAAAAATTTATAGGAAGCCGCACCTTAGCATTCAATTTTATGCTAAAAGTATTGTTATTTTGAGTTAGGAACAATATTAAAAACCTTCATTATGGCATTATGACATGCTTAAGATCTTTTAACCAGCAAAAAAAAATATATAGAAAAAATAGAATATCTTATACATCACACAAAAGCAACACGCATATTTTATATTATCTAGATTGCTGATCGATTGCTTTTTAAAAACTTGATAAAAAGGTGGATAGTTGCGAGAATGGCGTTTTATTATCTTAAACAATTAATAAATTCAGATTGCGAAGACTAGACGGATGAATATTACAGAAAAACTTCTGTTTGTTATGAGCTTGAGAACTGAAAAGATCCTAAATTCTTATAAATCCGACAGATTTATCACTATAATACCTCTATATATGATACTAATGTTAAATTTATGAATACAGGACATATTTGAAATGATAGAAAAAAAAAATTATTTTTTTTATTTTTTTTGAATAACAGCTTTATAAAAATATAAATCTGAAATTATTTCAATGATTTTTATATTCCAAGTTAATATACATGTACTTAAAATTTAGTTATATGCTTAGAGTACATAGATGATGGCTTTTGCAAATTATTCTAGATATGGAATATATGGTATTTTAAAAATATATTTATTATTAAAAAAGAGATATTCATTTATTAAAAGTCCATATTTTACATAAAAGGCACAAATTAATGCTTATTTCGAAATACAAATTCCATTATGCATTGCAATTCAACGTAATTATGCTATATTCTGCAATGATCATAAAAATAGTACCAAAAACAGTGAATTTTTTTTATGTATTATAAAGATTCATAGTTATTCTATTATATAAAAAGAATTGATTCTCTTGTGATTTCGTTTTATTTAAAATTTCTATTCAAAATTATAAAAAGTAAATAATGACATTGTGGATGTATAAAACTTTATATCGTTTTGCTTTTTATCTATTAAAATTGTATTAAAAGCAACACGCCAAAAAAGCCTTAACCGTAACAATTTTACTTATCAAAAATAATAAGAAGCATCCGACAAGTACGGTATTATTTTTTCTACATACTTTTATATATACAACTAAGGAGGAATTTTTACACAAAAAAAGAAATGATATAGTATATTTTGTCGACGATTTTTGTATTTTTGTTGAATGACACCTTTTTTATTTTTATACTGTTTTGTATATAATAAATTTTTTTTCATGTGTTGGTATATCGCAGCCATTACATGAATTATACAAGATATTTTGTTAAAATTTAAAGCAGAAGATCCGAATTTCCGTTTATTATGACATAAAGTGCAACATTTTATTTTATTGAATAAACAAAAAATTTCAGCTTGCAGAATATAATTCATTCTATTATTTGACTTTATTACCTTAATATTGCAAAGTGAAATTTGTGATTTATAAAATTTTAAGATAATTTTATAAGTTTTTACATTTATTTTTATTTTATCAAAATTTTTTAGACCTCAGTGAATAACTGGTAGATTATTCTCATTATGAAAAAGTGTATCATATATTGATTATTGCCAGGAATATTATTTTTATTAGTTAAAAAGTCAATAGTTAAAGTTTGTCTCGTTAAGAACTGATATATTTTATATATAGAATCATCATACTTACAATCATGATTTTTTTATAATTAAATTTTATTTAAAATGTTTGCTTTTATCTTTTTAATGCTTAAGCTATATCATGGCAGTTGTTAATTTTCGCTAATTCTTTGAGCTTATATTTATTTCTATAAACTGCATATAATATTAATATTTATTTTGCTCGATTGACTATGTTTTTGTATGTTTTTTGTCCGATTTATTCACGAACTTTTCCTAATTTCAGAAATATTTTAGCATTATTGTTTATCTTACAAATTAAAAAATGAATCGTAATTTTCCATGCGGAACTGGTGCTCTCTGTTTCTATGAATTGTTATTATATTGTTTATTTTTAACAAGCGGCATTTTTTATCAACATATTTTATTATTTTATAGGACTTTAGTCTAGTGTTTTGTATTGCACAAAATAATAAAATAAATATAGACTTATTTGTATTTCCGCAGATATTTAATTCTGTATTTTTATAGATATATTTAATGTCTATTTTTTAAAGTGACCTTTCATGTTGAAAATTGTATATGAATCTTCTACGAACCTCGAGAATCAGGATGTTGAATTGTTCGAACTTAGATTGTTGAAATTAAAAAAATAATATTCTTGATTTTTATATGATATAAAACACCCGAAATTTCTGATATTTTATAATTTTGCGTTCTTTTTAAACCGAAAAGAGTTTAAATCGCAGACTTAATTATGTTCAAATTAATGCGCTTAATAAAATCCTGTTTATTTATTCTTATTTGTATATTGAGGGCAATTTTAGTGTAATTAGAGCATAATTGTATTAATTATATATAGCTACCTTTTAGTATGGGCAATGTGATGAAAATACTCTTATCGTTGGACATAAATTTGTTTTTGTGTTCATTCTATTAACAAAGATATCACATTCATAAATTTTAAGTAAACCGTTACGTGCGTTTTTCATTCAATATATACCAAGTTTAATGGTTTTTAAGCCACATATAGTCGATATGCATATTTTAATCTTCATTTGTCAACTTCATAATAATATATCTTCTGTTCTTCATGGAATCTACCAACATACAAATTTATTCAATAGTTTATAATAAAAACCCCGTTTGTTTTTTTGATTGTTTATACGTTATTTTACACATAAAAACGTCTTCCTTGTCATTTTTTTTTTTGATTTTTTCCATTATCTTATAAAAAATATAATAATACTTTCGTATTCTATGTTTAAGTTCAATTTAAAGTATATAAAAATAATTAAATATGGATGTTAAGCTATTATAATTATACCATACATGATAAAAACCAATACTAATTAGCTTTATTATATAAGTTACAATATATGCACCAATATAAATTTTATAAAAAGATACTGATAGTCTGTATAAGTATAATGATTTTGATGTTTTTAAAATTTTAAAATATAATTCACTTTGCTTTTTGTTATAGTAGTTAGCCTAATATTTAAGTAAGTATACTTCTGAGGCGTGTGTGCAGAAATATTGTACGAAGGGGCAATATACTGTATTCCCGAATCACTTTTACAATTAGTTTTCCACCCGATAAGCAGTAATGTGCGTATTTAAGATTAATTGACTAATTTATCATGTAAATATACATAATCATAATCAAAAAGGAATTATTTAAATAATTTTTAATTAAAATATAACCTCACTTTTAATATTTTTGTTTTCATTGCTGTGCATTAAATCATATTAAACATAGAAAATGTTTAAATCGATATAATACTTGAAAATCTTTTTTAAAAATATGTTTCTTTCCTATTTATAATTATCTTATGTGAACTTTGCGAGTTTTATATATTACATTTATATATTTTTTGCGATTTGAAAGCTAATATTATATTTTATTATATTAAGGAAAAAAATGAAATTGAAATGTAGTCTGCGAATTACATAACAAAAAATACATTATAGTCGAAATTCTTATTTTATAAAAAAATAAAGATTATTAAAACATTTATAATTCCTAAAATACATTTTCTATAAAATATTTTATATTTCTAGTATTAGACAAAAATCTTTTTTAAAATTCATTTTGTTATGTATTTCAAGTCTAAAAAACAAATAAACTTCATTTTATAATGAGATTTTTTTTTATTTTATTACGTGCAGAATTTTAAAAATGAAAAATACTATTAAAAAAATATGCATTACGCACCCAAATTTTGTATGTCGTATCCAATATATTCTTAATTATACAGGGATTTATCCTTTGTTTTGTTTAAACTTTTATGCTATTCTATATCTAAGATAAATAAACATATTGCTAAAACTGATCATAATCACTACACAGAAACTTCTATTTACAAAAAAAAGCTTTTTACTCAAAATGAAAAGTTGCTATAAAAAGATGAGAATATAATTTATTTATGATTGAATGAAATTTAAATCGCATAAACAGCTATTATAAAAAAATAATTTATTTTTTATTATAATAAAAAATTGCAAGTTTTTATAACGAAAAGTATGCGTATTATATTTTTCTGCATAAATAGAATAATATTCAATAATAATAACTTCTTAATTTTTTTTACCGTCGAATAGAATTTATCTATGGATAATATGTTCAAAAAACTATATCAGCGTACAAAAGGATATTTATATAAATACATGTTCAGATTACACACGTTCGATTATTTACTAAGTACTTTTTTAGAAAATATATTTTAGGTCAATAAGTTCGTACAATCGATATTACAAAGTTCTCTTATTGCACTATTCTTTTTTTTCGACAAAACATGCGCATAAATATTTTAATCTATATATCATGGCTTTAATTTATACATAATTGAATTTTTTATAATAAAATTTCTCACTCATTGTTATTACATCTCTGTTTTGAATTTTCACCTTACAAATAGATCTTTTAAACCAAGTTTTGAACGTACAATATATATATATATATAAATTGTCAATAAATTAATAATAAAAGTCAAATGAAATGCGAAGAATTTACGCTTATAAAAATTTTATCTCGTAAAAAATAATACTAAACATGATTTTTTACATTATTGGTGATAAATTTAGTTATATATTGATCTTTTATTTTATTAAAAGTTAATTAGATACAATTAAACGTATGTGATAGATATAAGATTGTAATTTTATGTTAAACTATGGCATGTTCGTTATATTACACACAAATCTTAGATATTTTCTGATTTATAAAAAAATTTATATTTCTCTCGTGTACTCTTATATAACGCACTATGATTTGTTTGTATTTTAAAAACACAAAAAAAACCTAATCGAATATAACTGACTTTCAAAAGATGTAATTGATTAAAACACACCACTCGTTGTTCAATATTTACTTCTATAATTTGCGAAAATAATCTAAATGTTAGATAGACAGAAAAAATATCTTTAAATATCCACTAAAAATCACACAAAAAAGTATAAATTTACAATAAAATAATGAGATATTTTTTTTTGCCCAGAAAAGGCAAGCCGTTTTGCTTTGTATTTCAAATTTTTTATTTTTTTTGTTTTCCGTTTCTAAACCAGAAAAAGTAAAGAGTTTCTGCTACATAAATGTATAAGATTCATGGTTTAAATTGTAAATTTGACCATTTATACCTTTTGTATTATAAAAGGAGCCTTTTTTTGATTTTATAAATACCAGACACTTCAAACTATAAAAATTCGACTTTAATATTATTATTTATTGCTAGCGACATACAAAAAAAAAGACTATTAAAAGTCACAAAAAAATTTAAGTATTAAAAACATAAATAATATTAGATTTCGTAAAAAAAAAGAGTAAAATCATAGTTTTAACAGATAAACACACTTTATTTTATAAATATCCCTATAGTTACTTAAAGTAATGTCAGCAATTAAGGTATAGCATCAACATATAAAGGATTAATATTGTTGTAGTTTTTTTATAAAAGCTTGCATTCCTATTATTAACTTTTTTTATACATATAATTATACTATTTTATAATCCAAAGGGATTTGGATTGTTAAATGATCAAAGGATCTCATACTATAAGATCCAAAAACTTCATATCAAAATGCATAACAGATATACATCAATCTTTTTTTCTTACGATTTCTACAATTTTTTTTATTGATTATTTTTGTTTTTATACGATTTTTAAAATTTGCTAAAAAGGTTTATATATAAATCATTACAAAATATGCCTTTACATAGTTAATATCACAGAAAAATAGATAAAACATCTGTCAATAAATTTAAAACAACTAAATTTTATTTTGAATATAATATTGGTCGTTTTACATTTCGATTTTTAGAATAAATATGACGTATACTAATAATCCGGATTAATTTTTCAATATATGTTCTGCTGATAAATAGTGAATGCATCATGGAGAATAACATAAATTCGTATTATATTTCCAATTTTTTTTAGTTCAATCGCAGTAATCAATGATTCTGAGAATAAGGCGTATATAGCATATAAATGACACAAAAATAAAGTAAATATTTGCTTGTAATTAGCAAAATATAGAAGAAAGTCAGATTATTGCTTTTACTAAAATTTCTTGTTAATAATATAATATCATCACAGTAAGGCTTTATATATATTATATTTTATAGTCTAAGCTATCATATTTAAATAAGAAATACATTACTTTATAACTTTTTATTTATTAAGGAAGTGATTTTTTTATGGATTTTTATTAAAATGTATTAAGACTCTATCTATAGAATCATATTTGTAAATTATTCTCCATCCTTCGATGAAGTAATACTAAACACATTTTTCAGATGTATTTTTATGTATGTGCACAATAGATATCTTTTTTTTTATATAATAATTATATTGATTCATAAATCTAAAAAAAATGTAAAATTACTAATTATATAAGTTTTTCTATTCTGAGTTTGTCTATAACCGTTTTAAACGAGACAGTAGACTTTTATTTTGTAAGAAACCAAGTTTTCTATGCAAAAATCCATTGTGTAAATATACAAAAATCGTTACATGCTTTTTTTAAGACTATAGCATATTTTTTTATTAATATAAAAATGAAGCTATTTTTATAGTGAATAAATTATATGGTTGTATAAAAACGTATCAAATTTTACTGGAATAGTATTTAAACTGTTTATTTTAAAAGATAAATTTCAAAGCTTGCAATTATATTTTGATATATATATTATATTTTTTATATATGTGAATGTATTTTTTACAATTAATTTGCATGATTTTAGCTTATAAAAACCCTAAATATATCTTTGATCTCGTAATAAAAACAGAATACAAATTTTTAAAGCAAATTTATATATAAATTAGTTCAAAAATATAAAAAATTACATATGCTATCATGTTTAGTCTTAACACTCTTTTCATGTGTTTTTAGTTGTGTTTAGCTTAAGCCTAAATTCTATGGTTTTATAATGCATAAAAAACATTATAAATATTAGACCATTTTACTTTTTTTGCTCAAACATTCCTTACAATAAAGTACATATAATTTTTTGTCTAATAAAGTGTGTTAATTATTTAACTCATGCTAAAATCGGCAAAAAAAATATTATTCATACATTAACTGTTTTAAAGAAAACACAAAAATCATGATATTCATGTGTTGATAGACGATAACTAAAGCAAGAAACATATAGTCCGGGTAAAATTTACTTTTGTTGCTTTATGTAAATCAATCTTTCTATTAAGTCCTTTATATAATGGTCAATATGAACCCTTTTTCAAATTTCTTGGATATGATTTTAAAAGAGTATTATCTTACTGGCTCAAATAATATAAAATGCTCATTAAAGGAGCTAGCTTTATATAAAGTATTCATAAAATTACAAACGATCCTATATAACAGATATATTTTCATCTGCGCAGACACTTTCAATTAAAAACGCATGCAAAACAATTTTATATTAAATATGCTGCCAGGGAAACAATTTCCTATACTGTTGACAAAAATCATACTTCTTAGTACTGCTAAATTTCAACCCTGGGAATGAGGCACATTCAAATATATACTTTCAAATTACATAATTCAAAATGTTATGATTTATATTTTCAAAAGTTGATAAGCATAACTTTTTGATGCAAACTTGTTTCATGCATATTTAATTATTTTTTATATATTATAGTTTTTTGTTGTTATATCCGTCTATCTTTTGAAATATACCAAAAACATAAGAAGAAGCAATGATTTTGCATATTAAATATATAAATCAATTTTTTTAGAAGAAGTAGTTTTGCGAACATAAAATAGGCATTCTTATATAGCTTAAAGATAAAAAATATGTACCAGATGTGCCAAAAATAATATTTATATTTAAAATATTTTATAGAATATAAATAGTTAGAAGATTTTAATTATGTAAAATTTTATAAATTTAAAAACGTATTACCTTAATTTTTTTGTTGTCAAGACACCGCATTAATATAAGGCAAGATGCAGGTTGAAGAACAAAATTTCGAAATAATATTTTTAAATTAAACGAATTGTAGAGAATCGCATAAATAGTAATTTTCTGACACAAAAATGCATTTCAAACCTAAGATATGTATTAACTTACTAAAATATATTAAGAAGTATTTTTATGTTTAAAAGCTTGCTAAAATGTTATTAATGATATAGTGCTGTATATAGAGGTATAATTTAATACTTTATCTAATAACTTACTAAATCGATTAAATGGTTAACTATGATCTTAAAAAATATAAAGATATATAAATGTATAGGTATATTCTATTTGCAGCTCTTATGTGCATAACAATTGATTTGCGATTTCATGAGGAATTTAAGTAATTTGTTTTTACATAACTAAAAATCCTTGCCAAATGACATGCATGTGTAACATTGCAGCCGATTTAATTTATGATCAACATATTTACGCATATTATTCTCCCAATATATCAAATAAGCTATAAAAATATATTAGATTGATTTTTTTGATATAATATTTACATGTTTTTTAAATGAAAATGTATTTTAAATTATTAGTTAAATTTTGTAGATGATCAATATATCACTTTAGCAAATAGAATAAGTGACTTATGTGTCGCAGAAATGTATAATATGAATTTAGAAGATCAAAAATTAAGAAATTTTTTTTAATTTAGTATGTATCAGCTTCTAAAATTACGTAATCCAATTTTTTCAACTGAGAACATTGTAAATAGTATTTACTAGCCATTTGCCGATAAAATAAGCAAATTTGATGCCTATTTCGCCAAGATAAATAAAAAATAAAAATTTTATCGGTGTGATGAGTATGATGAAGTTTTTATGATATCTGCAAGAGTTTTAGGCGATTTATGGTATGAAGTATATAAAACAAAAAAAAACCTTATGATGAAATATGGATGACATTTAAATCCTTCATTTAAATGTACAATGATGCATAAAAAGATAAATTTATGCATAAAATTGTACTTTTTGTTTATAAAGGATGCACATTTATAGTTTGAAGACTTTTACTCTGATACATACAGTTGCTTAAATTTGTGATTTGACCTTCTTATTCGAATTTTAACTGAAGTGTTTTAAATGGATTTGTTAAATGCAAATCTCTTACATGAACTAAAAGAAAATACATATATATTGCATTATACAATTCTTAGCAAATGATCTTATTTAATTGGTAGACAAGAAGCACATGTTTTTCTGATAAATTTTTTATCACGAACTTTTACGTTGAAGATAACAAGTTGTTACATAAATATTTTCCCCGCAAAATCAGGCAGCATAAAATTTATCAATTGGGGTTTTTTTTTTAAAGTCTAGATAAAGTATGATAAAATAAAGTTTTCTAAACAAAAAAATAATCAGATGACTCCGATAATAGTCTTTTTAAAAATTTATAATATTATTATCGATGGCATAAGTTCTAATCTGTAACAGAGATAATATTTATCAAACGTTTAATATACACATATAATAAGCAGAAGATATAATAATTTGGCCAATATACATTTAATATTGAGATTTACGAGTATAAGTATATTTTTTTATCCGAAGTATAATCATGGGTCTAAATGAAATGAATTAAAATTTGATTTAAAAAAATCATACAAGATCAACATTGGTTTTGTATCGGTTTTGTATCGGACAGTAAATAATTTGATAGTGTACAATTTATTATTATTTATTTTAAAAGCGGCATTTTCTGCCTTTACAGCATCTTTGTAATTTTTTTCGCGTCCTTAAACAACTCTCATATTTTGGCTTTCTTTAGTTGCAAGATTACTCTTCTTTTGTCCGTAGTGAAGTCTTTAATGTTTTTTTTATAAACAATAAGCTTATTAAAGCTTTCGTGTGGGGCTTGATTTCAAGTCGTCTGAAGTATCCTTGTGATAAGTTGTTAATACTTGATTTAAAAATTTATAAATTGTATAATATTGTACAAAAAGATTTTGAGTTTAAATTATAAATATACAGTTTGATCATATTATGAAGGTAAAACCAGTTAAAAAAAAATAAAATGTACAAAATAATGATTAGAATTTTTTTAGATGTATGTCTAGAATAGGACTATTAAATATTTAAAGATACTTAAAGTATATTTATCAATAAAAAAATCTATTAAAGGATTTTTATCTAAATTTTGTGTCTATATTTGGAGTCTAGATGGAGATGGAAGGTCAGAATGTTATTTGCTTTTTTATAAAATACTTTTTTGTATTTATGCTATCATATTAAAGTGAGTTTCTTGGTTTTTCTACATGAACATACAATGTCGACCAGAAAAATTAATCGATTTAAATGTTTTTTTTTTGATTATATGCATAAAAAGAATAAATAAAATTAAACAGCCAAAACTTACAAATACATAAAAAATGGTTTTTTCCAACAAATATTATGAATTTTTATTAATAAAAAAATCCAATGATATTTTCTATCTATATTGAAGTATAACAGACTTTACAAGCAACGACGGTCTATATAGATGTAATAAAACAATCTTGTGTGTGAATAATACAAAGCAAAATAAATATACCAACTTGGTTTAGAACCTATAAACTTTTTTATTTTTTTCTTTTATATCATTACCATTAAAATTATGCCTATTCATATTGTAATCCTGCTTCCATATAATGATAAACTAAATATGGAATATGCGATTTTTATTATCTTATGTACTCTGCATATTCTTTTCTCTATTTTTAAACACAAAATTAATAGTTAATTTTTTTTGTTAGATCAGAGTGTCTTTTCTAGTTATGTTCAAAGTTTCGTTTAGATACATTGAACTTTCATATTAGCTAATCATAATTTTGGTTTTTTAAGGTTGAATTTAATGTCTTAAATTAATTTTTATCCATGAATATATTCTTTAATATCCAAAACTGAGAAATTAGGATGTATTTATGCCAAAAATTATTTTTTATAATGGTATTGAAAACTACTTAGATTCATAGTATCCATAGATATAAATATAAAATATAATAGATGTTTAGATTTTCTATTTTTAAATGTTTTTTTAATATAAATAGAATTTATGCATTGGAACAATTAGCTATCTAAATAATTTCCATTTAATTTAAATTTGACAACCTTATA
Source organism: Rhyacophila brunnea (assembly GCF_057557595.1). Classification (NCBI taxonomy): domain Eukaryota; kingdom Metazoa; phylum Arthropoda; class Insecta; order Trichoptera; family Rhyacophilidae; genus Rhyacophila; species Rhyacophila brunnea. Next base: position 1,251,719 of record NW_028233341.1, read on the forward strand.
AATAATTTCTAAATCATTGTTCAAATCCAAAAAAATTTTATGCGTATAATAATGCCCAAAAGACCTAAAAAATAAATTTTTTTAAAAAAGTATATAATTGCTTGTAAATTTTGCAAAACGTTTTTAAAAACACATATATTGAATTTATTTTTGATTTATAATAAAGTAAATTGAAAGAATGATATAACATAGAATAATAAAATGTACCAAAAAGAAATTATTGCCATTATTATTGCTAAGTGTCACTAAAATCAAAAATAGCATAGTTATTGCAGTATAGTAATAAAACCAAGATAAAGTATGTATGTATTCAATTATGATACTTTAAATAACAAATAAAATGTATTAATCTTCCTTTAATTTGTATTACTTATTATAATTTTATAAAAATGATATAATTTAGCATGATTTATAATATCCTAAATTTAAAATATCAAATTAAATGATACTTTGGCATATAAAACCAAATAGAGTTCATACAGTTTTACTATGACACGTTAAGGTTATAATTACAATGGAAAAGAAGCTATTTATTTTCAGCCTTATATTCCTTTATATGAATATTATATACATATCATATTTTTTTATCAAATAAAATATTATATTTTATTTTTGGAAAACAATTTGACCCCTAACATGATGAAATTTTTATGGTTTATATTATTTTTATTCAAATATAATTTAAATGTGTATATTCTATTATAGCTTTTATTTCTTAATAACTGTTTTAAGATCTAAATACCCTTTTATACACGCTACACTTATCATCATTCTTTTCGCATGTCAGAAGTTCCTTAAAATTAACAGTTTTGTGTTTAAATATACATTGGTTTATTTAATTAAGGATCCTTACTGAGTGATGATTTATTTTTTGGGTTTATATATTATGCAATATCTATTTTTAAGATATTTTAGCATTTTATATATATTTAGTTTATTGTGATTCTTATTGCTACTATTTATATTTTAAATTGCTTGATTTATTTTTATATGTTATGTTTAACATAGGAATATGGGAATTAGAACATACTTTTCTTTTAAATTATTTAAAATCTGATTATCAAATATTCGTATATTTTTTACCCACTGTAAATACAAGGAATGTAGAAAAATGCAAGAGGAGAGATTTCAAATAAAACAGTCTGAAAATTGTCATAAAACGGACATTTAATCCGTAAATTGAATATAAATATGTTTTGAAAACGATAAAACAAGTCTTATGTCACCCACGAAGTAATAGAAAAAAAACCTCTAATATTGATCATTGGGTTTGAAGGATTTAAATAAGATGCATAAAAGATTCCAAATAATGCCATGAAGTTGTTTGTTGAATTTATTTATGTCTAACAGGTTTTTTTAATTTTTTAAAAAGGCTCGTGATATAATAATTGACATATATTTTTATTGAATATAATGATGAACACAACATATGGAACTTAAATTATCCGAGAAAGAGAAGCAATATTTATGATAGATAAGATAAGTATTAACTCTAACAATATACATGAATCGGAGAGATTCGAACAACACACTGAGCCCATTCTAGAACAGTACAAATGGAAGTCGTTTACTTTCCAAGAACCAAAATGGTCTGATGTACTAAAATCATAGGAACTTTAAATAGCTATTAAAGTTTTTCAAGGATAATAATAGTATAGTCAAGTGAATATATATATCTGTGTGTGTTTTTAGCTTATCAAAAAGTCATCAGAAAAAGCTATTATATCTATTTACGATTTCGGTGCATGAAATCAACATTAAATATTAAATTGAACATAGATAAGTATGAGAAAGCCATATACAAATTTAGAAATGAATTTATAAAGGTAAGAAAATTCAATGCAAGATTAAATTCAAAGAAAATGCGAGGTTTTGCAATAAGTTGAAGGTAAAATAAACGAGATACACACGGCAAAAATCAAGATAAGATTAAATGAATACTATTTTAAACGTGATCAAAAAATTAATATTTTAGCAACAAAATTTTAGTTCAGAGCAAAAAAAAATCATAAAATTATATATTTCGCAATGCAGTAACTCAACCTTAATAAAAGCTTTCAGAATTATCGCTTTAGAAGTTTAGGCTTAAATGACTTAGTTAATGTCAAAAATTCGCAGATAAATGTAAGCGGAGCTAAATCAAATTGCAAAGAACCTATTTGAAATCATCTTTATCAAATACATAGTTCTTTAACAGGGTAAAAAAATTACAAAGCATGAGATACCGAATAAAACAAAATGTTCAGACATTAAAATAAAAAACCACTAATCAACACCCCATACTTTATGAAATGGCTTCTAATATTGACATGAAAAAATTATAATGAACAATTTATATTCTTGCAAAATTACCCCATTTCATCACAAGCTTATAATTTAAGTTGAATTCGATTTTTTCCCATAAATCAAAATTAACGGCTATATCATTTACATGTTTCTTGTTATTTTTCTGGTAAATTATGAATATTTTATAGCTGTGAAAATTATACAATGCTCTAAGTCAAGTGACATCATAAACGTATAGTTAATAGTTAGTACAGCCTAAAAAAACAAATACGACAAATAAAGCATAAAAGATAACTATTTGTTTATTTGAAAGTCTTATAAATGTATGTTCCGGCCACACAGAATAAAACATATAGAATATGAATGCAGATTTTGTCATGTTTAGATAATCTTTTTATTTCACATTTACTCTCTATGATTTGATTTTGTATCGTACTAAAAATTAGAAGACATTAAAGATGTTATAATCGTGCATAAACTAGCTGTTGCTATGATTTATGTCGGAATAAAAAAGATACGATTATATATGACCATATCGATACCTCTACATCAAGAAGTAATGATTTTGAAGTATATTAGAATAAAATAATATTGATTATGGCTTTACTCTGCTATAAAGAAAAGAAACCTGGACTAGTTACAAGAAAAATTACTTTCTAACCTACAAGTTCCGTACAAAAATGATAGCTTGCGCAAAAAAACAAATGTAAACAAAAAAAAAACCTTAGCTCTCTGATAGAGTAACTAAACAAGAATATATATGCCATATACAAGGCAATGGCATTAAGCAAACCCGCTTTCTTCAACTGTTTAGCGTTTATCTTAATAAGAAAGTGACAATAATGCATGTTAAATGTGGAAAGTACGACTTGTTATTGGGCTTATTGGAATTTTATAAGTTTATAGTAAAAAAAATCTATGAGCAAATCTTTAAAAACCATAAATTTTTCCAAAATATATAACAAACTTTGCGATATTATTACCTAAAAACACAAAAATTGATGATCCTGAATTCTCTATACATGCAAGCAAAGTAAAAAATCTTTTTTACCTATAAGTGTATATTTTATCGGTAAAATTATAATATGAAGAATTGCAATATTATTACAATTGAATACATAAAAATTTTTTTGTCATATAAAAATTGCGATATAATTTGTAAATGCAAATATAATTACAGCATGCATATTTTCTTAATATATATCAAAATGTTTTTTTTTCATTGGGTATCTAATAAAATATCATAATTGACGCGGCATATAAACAGTGTTATAATATGCCAATTTTTTTATATGTATATTATAAAATAAAAAATGATATTTAACAGATAAATGATCAACCAGACATTCTCCTGTACGATAAGTATAAGCCATTGATCATATTTATAGAAAAGGGAATAACGAGTATAGATAATTTGAATGTTTTTAGAAATAAGAGCATATTTATTATGATCTATTGGCAAATTAACCTTCCCTTATAGACAAATTTAGAACTCGAATATATCTTACGTCGTATCTTGGCATGGGTTGATAAAAAATACCATAAGTCATATATTAATATGTATGGAATATAAAACCAAGCATAAACATAACACAAGTAATAGGATTGAGCATTTAATGCACAAATAAGGCTTGTGAGAAGAAGTATCTAGGATGATTGTAAATTTTTTGATGTCTTGATCATAAATAATCAGCAAAAAATCGATTATACCCATAAAGAAATTCAAATTCATAATAAGGACGATTCTTAAGCTTGAATTAGATTTATTTATTGATGTGTGGGTAAAATAAGATAATACCTAACAGAAATATAATTATTCGTTTTCTTTGCCGTAAATATATTATAATATTAACGTTTTAATAAAATAGTTATTCTGCATAACTTGTATAGTTAAAGTTTATATATGCTAATCAATTTTATCAAGGTGTTTGTAAATGCATCTTCTTGCTTTTGAAATGCTGATATATTTCAATATAAGTTATGATAATATATTTTGTAAATTTAAAAATGTTATGCGAAAAAAAATACTTTATTTTATGTTCAATTACCAAGAAAATCAAAATCCAGAATATTTTTGCAAAAAAACATTTTTGTCTCTAAGATTTGCCATATTAGATCATTTTTTTCACCTTTTTATTTTATAAAAATCTCAGTAGGATGAGTAAAAGATAGAGAATCATTATATTTTATGATTAAAATTTTGACAATAATTAATTATTCTTTTGTTCTATGTGATATATTTTGAAACCATAATATATATTTTAAAAGATACAATATCAATACAAGAAAATCAAATGTTGTATGTTTGTTGAAAAACAATATAAATATTGCTGTTTGCTTTAAACACATCTATTTTTAAATCTTTGTATACACGAAGAAAAGAAATATTGACACAATTTTTAAAATGTTTGAATGAATTTTTACCCTGCTATTTTTAGAATAACAGTTATAGCATTGAAAAACAATTTTACATCCCTTTTGATAAATATTTTGGATATTATATATATGCGAATATGTAAGTGTTTATATTATCTTTAAACATTTATAATTTTTTTTTCGCAAATAAGATTAGCTAAAATGCTTATTCCTGATTTTATATGTTACGTAGTGATAAAAAATCATAACCCATTTTACATGATGTAAATGAACAAATATCTTCATATGCTAACTTGTATACAAACAACAAAACAAAATTCGATATCAATCATAGCCTTAAGTATTCGATTATTTAGCTATTTTTTCCTTTGATTAATCACTAATATTTAATTTCGTGATATGGATTATTTGTCTCGCATATACAATACACATTAAAAAATACTATTTACGATATAATAACCATTATAAAATTATATTTTCCGAAACAGTTTTCTTAGTAATAATAAAATAATTGCGCAAACATTTAATAAAGCTTAAGTCACATGTGGGTTTTTGATGTTTGCCTAAAAAAACTAATTATTCCACAAATACATTAAACGACGTCATATCACGCCTAAAAAAAAAGAAAAAATAATGTAAATATAGCGCATTTTGTTTTTTCGTGCGTTCAAATTTGCGTGAAAAAAATATAATTATGTACGCTAGAGTTTATATCCTAATACTAATTGCAAAAATAGATATGCAGTCGTAATTTTATAAAATTCTAAATGGTAAACACATAACTATATAACTTAATTTGATATAAATCTGGGAATATTTTTACATAAAATTACAAACAAAACGTAATTTATTTTAACAATTCAAATTTACATGAATAAACTGTTTATTCCAGGATATGGCAGATAATTTATTTTAAAACATAAAATAAAAAATAACAGATAATTTTTGCAAAAATTATATAACATTTGACAATTCGATTTACTGAGCCGTAAAAAAATTAAAAGAAGAAAAATCAAAATTAATATTTCTCTGGGTGCATAAAAACAAAAAATTGATGCCATTTTACAGCGTAGTAAAATTAAGATATTACGTGATGAAAATCAAAAGCCGATTACTAGAAATATGGAATACTAAGGTTAGCATAATCACCGAGAAATAATTTATTCCGGCACTCAAATATACAAACAAAGATGATTATAAAAAACAAATATATTAACGGGATGGATTAGAATGCAATAATATATCAAATATAAAAAAATGACATTAAATGTTTGCTTTATAAATATAAAAAGAAATCTTTAAAAAAAATACACGGATCGATATATTATATATACATGAAAATTTCTGCATAATCCGATATCTATAATAAATAATACTACTAAAAGAACAGTGTTTTCGTGTATAAATGTACAAATTCATAGTAAAAAGAATAAGAAATAATAATAGGAAGCGTATCAAAATAGCTAGTAAATATATAATAGATTCTGCTCATGCAAAATTGTAATGTGTATATGATTTTTTTGTATTAGAAAATAAACCTGGGTTTTTTTGGCATATTTATCTATAATAATAATAGCTAATATATTGAAAACCACCTAATACATTTTGCAGTGCCTTGAAAACATGGAGAATTCTATTTTAGTATGCAAATACACAGAAAAAATTTTTATTATCATGAAATTTTTTGAACTTTAAAAAAAAAGATTGATAATTGCAAAAATGAAAGCTTTCTAGTGTATTTGTAAATAAAACGATCTCATTATATAAAATATAAAACAACAAATATTATTAATTTTTAAAATACGGTAACCTGATCTGCGCTCCTTAGCATGTGGTCAGCCATGTTTATCACATTTCTGAATTTTTATAAAAAACATGCTTGGATTATACAACTGAGCTATTTTTATAAATGTGACTTTAAAGATAACGTGAAATTCGGTAATACAAACTCTATATCTTTATCATGAAAAAATCATGACGTGAATGTAGGTCTAGCATAACAAAAATAAATATACAGTTGGAGCAAAATTTACAAAATGCATACTTCAAATGTAAAAAATTACTTAAATTAATCAAGTACGTTGTTTGAACAATATATACCACAATGAAAATGTTTAAAAATAATTAACTATGTGAGAATATAGCATAATTGCAAATGAAATATATGATGTTTATTCACCAATATAAACACTAATAACAGATACTAATTCACATAATCAAATATATAACTCCTTCTTTTCTTTATTCGAATTATTTATGGTTAATTTTTAATGAATATACGTGTATCTTTTTAATATTGCTTTAATCATATTCCCCATAATCAAAAATAGCTTCATTCAATTTACTTATAATTTTACTCTTTAATTTTAGTCAAATTAACAATTTTTACAAAGGTTTTATAAAATCAAATTTTGATGCATATAAATACTATCCAGATACCTTACGGTCAGTCTAATATTATATTTGCCAATATTGAAAAATATTTTATTGAAGAACCCAAAAACAATATCTATAATATCTGCGAATCAATTTAAGGAAAATTTATAATTATTTAACATGATGTTTTTCACAATTGTGCAGAAAAGACAGCTTTGTATTCGTACACAGCTTTTTAGATATGAAAGCAACGATAATGATAAGTTTTATGTGGTGTACATTTTGTTTCTTAGTATAGTTAACCACTTCAACACAATTAAATCAAATTTCAGCCTAATTTATTTCTGTATAAGTTAGCTGTAGGTCTATCTGTCATTGTTGATTTTATAAGTTCGACTAGAAGATTGGACATATTTAATTAGTTGGGTCTATATTTAATGTATTTGCCTATTATGCTGCTTAAAGAATATATGAACACATTTTTATGCATTAAACATCTATATGTATAAAAAACATTATCAAAATAGATTGAATTTTCGTACTGTAAATTTAGACTTAAGTCATAATAAATAAAATGATATAATGACATTGTATATTCATCTTTTATAAGAGACAGTTAATATATCATTATTGACTCAATTATTATGAAAATCAGTCGAGTCACTTTTTATAATTCTAAATAGAATTAGCCGTGAACATAAATAATACAAAAATAATAAATTGAATTCGGCTTTTATGGTTGCTTAAATATATTGTATTATAAACAATATAGATTTTAAACCCAAAGGTTATTATATTTTATCTATCATGTTATAGTTTGTTATATCCTGATATGTTAAAAACATATTGAGATCAATTAAAAATTATAGACCCGTAATTTTAATTTTTATGCCCCATACAATGGATATCTCTTTAATGAAACTAGTATTTAAAAATCAGACCAGAAATTAAAAGAGATAATTATGAATTAGGTTTCGATTTATTTTAATTGAAAAAGAAAAGATAAAGATATTAGTATATAAAGTACATCTTTACATTTTGAAATTTCGAACTAATGTTACATTTAAAATGTAATAAAAATGTAGCTTTGAAAGAAGTTCAATATATATTGATCAATGACGAACGAGAACATACTTTATTTTAAAATAATGCCAATGATTTTAAGATTTTAGCTCAAAAAGATATGTTTTAACGTTGAAATAAGCACCTATAGCAGCCGTTTTTCAATAAAAATAGATATATTATTAGTTATGTCACTATTAATTATTTTTATTGATATTTATCCTACTACTTTATACCATTACAAATTTTAAAATTTTCAAAGTTATGAGATTATCAATTACACTAACTTATTTCGTTTAGATTCATCCTTATAAAAACACTGTTGGAAACAAATAAACCATTAATGAAGTTCGTGATTGACATATACAGGGCTAATCAAATCCGTAATCGTTCTATAAGATTTTATTTGATAATTAAGAATTTTTTCTATTTGTTCTAAACTTAATCTTTGACCAAAATATCATTTTTTTCTCTTAGCTCTGGTATAATTATTTTATAGTGTAAATTTAAATTAATATTATATTAATTCACATTATAACCTCAATATTTACATCATAGATAAATAAAAGATAAATATGTTCTCACGTTTAGTAGTTTAAAATATTATATTTTGAAGAAAATTTTATGCTTAGTTGAATATATTTGATAAAAAAATCATAGTTAAGATATATGCACAAAGAAAAGTATCAACCCATTAAATTTAACATAATATGTGCGAAAAACGCATAACTAAACATCATTAAAATTGTAAAGATTGGTAACATAAATATTTTATAAATAGAAACAAAAAAATCAACAATAGTTTATATTTGTAAGTAATATTAGGACATCAAGATGCATTAAATTTATTATAAAAAAATATTTACCAAAATTTCAAAACTTATACAGTTTGATGAAACAAGTAATATTTAAATTAAAATTTAAGTAAAAATAACGTCATTTAATGTGTTACAAAAGAAATGACTTATCTAAAAACACATACTAACTTATTTACTAAGAAAACTATCAAATGCAAAAGCAAATACATTAAAGGTTTCAAAAATACACTGGTTGTCAGTAAAAAACTAAAATTTGATTGAAAACGTTATAATATTTTTAAAGCATTCAAAAACAATAAATCTGGTCTTAATATATAAATGCTGGTATATTTTCCTATGATATGAATTATTGTTTGGTCTTTAAATAGCTCGGATATTCTAATTTATTTTGGCACAGTAAACGAAAAATTTAGTTATAGGATATCTAAAAATAAAACAATTTTTGTATGATACTTATCTATTTGAGCATCATAAATTGAAATAAAACTACGAAAAGATGTACAAAAAATTTTTAATTATTTAATAATATTACTAAGCCACATTTGGTCTATAAAAAACTCTAAAAATATATTAGGAAATTTTCCACTGCTAAATAGGAAATCATATTATTATAAAACAGATCTCTAAAAACTAATGTGCAAGAAAATAGCATAAATACTATCTTCAATTTTTGTTATACTAAAAAGAATGTTCGTCATCTATGTAGCTTATACATTCATTTTGATGATATGTGATTCTATATTAAAACAACTGGTTGCAAAATATAAATTTTTTTAAATTTTTTCACATATGATGATCATAAGCGAAATTTCGCATTTAAACAGTTTTTTATACAGCAGTATTCATATTTAAAGCTATACAATTCGAAAAACAATGGGATTTGTATTTTTTTATGTGATAGACAGCAGCAAATAGTGTTGTATGCAGAATGTAGGAAATTCTCTATGAAGAGATTATTGGCTATAACAGCGAAGAATACAGTAAGGTGGCTTTTATGACTAAAGTGGAGACATTTGACAAGATTTGTGATGAATTTTTTTACGAATTTAAAATAAAACCAAAAATAATCTTTACGGTAAAATTTTATACAAATATCTTTAGAGGCATGAGATTTTATCATAAACTGCCATGTAAGCGTTTTGAAAATAGAACTATAACCCAGTGTTTAAAATAAGTAATTGGATAAGAAAAGTACTGATATTAGAACCAACATATTTGCAGAGAAAAATAATAAAATTTATAATTTAAGCAGATAAAACTAAGAATAGATCATCAATCGCATTTATATTCATAAAATGCATTATCAGATTGTCAGAACTGATGAATTACTAAAAACATGAGCAGTAATATATAAAATGAAGATGTATAAAAATACAATCAGTCATTAATAAAATACTAATACCAAGTAATAGAACTTTAGAACATTTGACAAAACTGTAATGAAAAGACACAAAAATGAAGTTTCTTGTATGCTAAAATAAGCACTTCGTCAAAAACCTTTTGAATAAGATAATATATTGTTTGCGCAACCAGATATTATGTTGGTATATAAAGGAAAAAAAACAAGAGTTTTTTACATTCCGGATATAAATATATTCTATAGAATATTGATAATGTCAGGCCTGCGAAGAAGCATCTATAAAAATAGATAAATTGCAATTAGATGTAAAAAATGCTTGTTTATATCCACATACGGAGACATAACAAATTTTTAATATTTATAAACTTTATACAGCAAGAAAAATATATTTTAAAGTTCAAAAGGGATTAGAAGACACAGTTTTAAAAAAATAAATAAAAAAACGGATCACGAAAAATAAAACGATAAAACATTCCCGCTTTGACAAACCAAATTTCCATTTCTATCATAAAAAGAAAATTTCAATCATATTAATAGAAACATGAACTGAAATTATAGATACCTTGTACATGTTGAATAGAAGCTAAGAAAATGAGATCATTAATAAATGAAAATGTAATCATTTGCAAATGTGGAACACGAATAGTACCATACGTCATTTACTTGGGATTATGTGATTACAAATAACATAATTCGGATATAAAGGTGTGATAATATAATTGAAACAGGCAGGCAACCAAAAGCAATAGGATAGAAGAAACTTTCGAAGGTATCGCCCTGGTTTTAAAAGGGTATTATAAAGATTTATAGGATATTGAGGCGTAAAATAGTATCAGTCTATATCCTCTAAATCATTCTGATGTTTTACTTATATAATATTAAATATAAAATTAACATATAAAACTAAAAATTTTATTTCTAATCAACAATAAATACGTTAGATTGCATAAAATAGTGAAAAAACAATATATATGAATGAAAATAATAAAATGACTTTAAAAAAACATAAAAAAATTGGAGTATTATTTATTCTGTATATAATTTGTTGTATGATTGATTTTTATTTAAGGGCTATATTTATAGTCGTAATTTTAGTTTTTGTTCTCAGGCACAGCTTGCTTGATTCTCTGTACACACAGCGTATTTATACTTTCGGCTATCTTCTCCTCTCCAAAGTCTTCTTCAATACCCCTCCTTCTTTCGAGACCTATTAATTCAAGGGTTTTTCTCAATCCCAATGTTTTTATCTATGCCTCAACCTGGTTGGTGACATCTAGTTCCTTCAGGTACCTTCTATGATATTGTGTCACCACGCCGTCCCATGTTATAACATATGGAATAATTTTTGTCTTGCATTTGTATATTAATGAAAGTTCAGATGCTAGCAGGTCATATTTTCTCAATTTTTCGTTTTCAACTATGTTCATGTTGTCAATACTTGTCACGCATTTGTTGTATTAATATTAAATAAAAATAAATGAAATTGGATTAGTAAAAAAAAGAGTAATAAAAATGAAATAACATCAAAAATTTAAGTATTATTCGTATACAACCACTTTATTCATTATATTCAATCATTAAGTATCAAATCATCGAAAAGGTTTATATTTATTATACACATAGTAAATACTTGCGTTCTTATCATCTTTATATGTGGTTTAAATAACTCTATTATTTCTTTTTATGCATAAATTATTAGAAATGGAGTTTTAAAATTCAAGTTTGATCAAATATACCATTTAAAAAAAATTATTATAATTTAACTATTGATTGAATCCTTATATAAACTAGTATTTTATCTTTTAAATCTAATTTTATTACTATTATTTTGTGTAAAACAATTCATTTTTATATATAAGTTTTCAGAATTTATTGTATTTACATATAACAAGTTATTTGTAGTGAATGGATTTAATTATATATCTATATTATTGGCAAAAGTTAGTAAATCACTTTGAATAATCACAGTTTCTGCTTGATTAAGTTTAGGAAAACATTGTTTTTTGATTTCTAAAAAATATTCGTTTTTCTATACATTATTTATCATATCATATTTTATATTCTAAAAAAAAATTTATGATAATTTAAAGCATGAAAATAAGTAAAGTGGATAAGAATTAATGCTTTGATTAAAATCTAAAACATTAATTCGCTATCTTTATAATTTGTTTGTTATAAATAGTTGTTGTATTTTTAAAAAATTTGATTTTTCTTATATAAAATTAGCGAGAAAATTATAAACGTAAAAACAGAAGGTGGACTTTCATTGTTTCTCTATACATATATGATAAAATCATTTTTTTGATAATTTAGCTTTACAATATTGCAAAATATATCATTTCAAATTGAGAGAGAATTGTAACCTCAAAAATTCATATCATACGAACAACAAACGGGTACATTTTATTTAAATTATATTTAAAATTTTTCAAAAAAAGTAAATTCATCTCTGTAAATGCATTTTCAAAGTTTAAAACATATATATAGAGATTTTTAAGCTGCAACTTTTGATGTAAATGGAACTATAGTTGAAACTATACAGCTATAAGAAATATAATAATACCTTAAAGAATATCAAAACATTTTTAATGCTGACATGGCTGCTAAATAAAGATCATGTATTCAATTGAGAAATGTATATACCCCGAATGTCATTCCTTTTAAAACCTAAAAAATATTCTAAGCAAGCTTTTATATTCTAAACGCATCATTAAAGTATACATAGCTCCAATTTAACAAATTTAAGTAATTTATGGTAATCAAATAGAAGAATATTATGTAAATCTTTTTTAAATCATAAATATTCTCATTTGAAATGCTTTAAATTTAAAATATGCATTTATCCAGCTTAAAAGTAGAAATTAGAAACGCATTTTTATTATAAAGTCTCTCAAGAGTACATTTAAAGCAAATAAAATTAATACAAATGGATATAATTTACTGGCAATTTAAATAATTTCTAATGATCACAGACGTAGCACACAAAATTTTATTAACAGATTTTAGGTTATTAATTTTTTAGGTATAGAAATAACATATCCTTTTTATTTTGTATATCTAGCTGTCATGGTTTTTGCGCACATTTGATGCTTCTTGACAACAAGTTTTGTTTTTTTAAAATGTTAAATGGAATATGAAATCACACCATACAAGAATTTATTTACCGAAAGGTTGCCTTTTTTTTATGTTCACACCTGCTCTTTCCAAAAGTTGTGAAAATATACTACACACCAAATATCGATAATCATGGTGTTTTTAAGTGCAAATGTTTGTATGTAACATTTAAAGACAATTTTGCGTTTAAATAGTGCTTCTTAGTATAATTTGATTGCCAATATTACTTAACTTTTAATTAGAATGCATAGGTTAATATATGAAGGCTAAATACTTGGTTTTTACATAAAAAACTAAATTCTACGCTTAATAGTATGTAAGTTGCGGTAATGAAAATTTATTATGTATAAATTGATAATCATTTTGTGTTGATATCTGAAAGTTTATACAAAGTTATATTATAATTTCATCATCCATTAAACTAATAATCAATATTGCTAGTTTAAGATATGTATATTTGACATAAGTTTTTACATTACGTTTTTAGGCTGCTTATTTACTGTAATATCTATACTATATTTCGTAACTATGTAGTATCGCCTATCCATGCAAATACTATGCTAAAAATCAATAACCTTGTTTTTTGGTTTTCCTGTTATAGAGATAACATAAAATATTATATGGTTTCAATAGTCTAAATGTGGGTTTTTTGTGGTTTTATGACAATCGTATATCTTTAATTTTTAAGCAAATCAATTTTTTTAAATTTCCTGTTTCGGTGATTTGACGTTTTGAAACGATTTTATTTACAATAAATTGACTATAGATAAACAGTTATAAAGACAAAAAACAATAAGTGGATCTTAATAATCATAAGAAGTACCTATGTCTGCTAATCGTAAAATTAATTACGAAATGCCGCTTACTGTTGAAGATTGATGTATGAATTTCAAAGTTATATTTTTGAAATTTAAGTGATTGTATAGTAAAAGGCGAAATATTACTTGATTAATTTTTGGATTTGGATTTTAATCTATATTTTTATATATTTTCGTAAATAAAATATACTTATGTAAGATAATCCAATGCTTTTATATAAGAAAAACTGTCGTCGATTACATTGAATTCTTGATCTGATAATAAAGATCATGACACATATTACCTTCACTACCTGATTTACATATCATATAACAAAGTTTAAACAAATATTTACAATGAAAAATCACATAATATATTTTGAAACAAAAAAAAATATAATTAAATGACAGTTTTTAACAATACTAAATATATATTACGTATATTATTTATAAAAACTATTCTTGTTATAACGTAAATCAGCTGCGCAATTAATTTTTAGAATTTTTTTCCATTCTTTCTCTTATAAAATTGTTCAAAGTCAGAAAAAATTCAATCTGCTGAAAGAAACTATAAATATTAACATTTCAATATGGGTAATTTGTGATTAAGACTTTATAGTACGAGTTCTTTTGTGATAATCATGCATGAGTTTTCGTTTTTGCCTTGATGATTTGTTAGATTAAATGTTTTTTCTTCAAATTTTTATTATAGAATATGCTAATATTATTTTTGTTTATATAAAATCAAAACGAAAATTTCATATATATATATATAAGCTATGCAGATTTATTATAAAAAAAGGTATATATTACCAATATCATAAACTAAATCGACATATAATCATAAAGGCAGTTATGATATATTGTTTGCTAAATACTTTAAAATTTGTTCAAAAACAGAGCATTATACACATATAAAACAGTTACAATTTTAATGGCCGCATAATAAAATTTACAATATAGGGTAAATTTTGACTCTTTTTTAGATTAAACCAACATATTATAATGCAAAAACTTAAATGATATTAAGACAAAATCATATGTTTAGCAACAAGCCTTAAAATAGAAATTATGTTGCATCATAAATTTCCAAAAAATAGTTACATACATTATTCTAGTATATAATTAAGGTTCTGAAAAAGCCCAAATCAGAATATTGTTTTTTAATATATTATTAGATTCCTTTAACCTAAAAATAAGTTACATTGATCTAAAAATAATGTCAAATATCATCATATTACATCTGAAAATTGCACTGAAGAGTGTAAACAACGTAAACTGTTACAGCATACAAATAAAAATTATGTCGTTAAGAACGCCATGTAAAATATTTACTAAAATATTTATTTTTACATTTTTTGCAACTTGAAAATTTTTTAATAGCAATTATTGTTTTTTTGCTTTCCATAAGCCGAAAAACATTGTATGAATCACTGAAGAATTGAAGCATATACATCAAATTATGATAGATAAGAAATGACAAATAATATCTACAACAAATAATATCCACGACAAATAAAATCCATCCTTTTTATGATCTATGTATAGTCGACAAGTATTCTATTTTCGAAATCTTGCACTATAAATAAGATGACTAAGGTTTTTAGCATAGCAGAATTCATATTTTTTCTGATTTATCAATATAAGCGTATATAATTTTATATAGAAAATTTAGATTTTTTTTGCATTAGAGCAGTTCATATCCTATTCCAGTGGGAATTTATACTATTTTATATATACACATAATCTAAGAATTCAATTTTATAATTTAAGAAAATTCAAATAACAACAATTATGTAGACTTAATTGACTATCTAAACCAAGAAAGGTTATTTAACACTATTATTCACAAATACCACTACCATTACATGTAACCGAATCTTATTTCTTGGATAAAGAATAAATTATTTTTTATGGCATTTAGGGGTAATACTTTGGATGTAGTATACAGACATAGGTAAAATTTGAGTGTATGTGGTTTTAAGCTAGTATTTGGTTGCTTAGATTAAAATAAATGGGTTTCTGATACAATATGGTTTATTTGATTTTTATTTCAATTATATGTTAAGTTAACTTACTTTTGTTTTTGTTCTTATTTTATTGATTTTGCAGTTAAAAATCAATCAATATCTTTTTACTATTTATTAAAAATGTTTTAATACCCATTGAATTTTTCTATAATGTTATTGAAATTTATTAAATTTATTTATAAGGCTAAATTTATGTTATAATTTGGGTATTTGTTTTCGAGCACATCTTGCTTGCTTTCCCGTGCGCACTACGTATATATTAATTCGGCTTTCTTCTTCTATTCGAGGTCTTCTAAAATACTTCACAACTTTTTAAGACCTTTTATTTTAAAATATAAATTAAGAATTATTTCAATTTTTAGCTTTCGTGATTGTATTAATTCTTATAAGCATGTTAAGATACAAATCAGTGTTTAAAACTAAAATTTTTAATTATTTAAATAACGTTGTTTCACATATTTAAATGGCTAAATATATGACGTTATAAATTTTAGGTGATATATGTGCTTTATTCAAAAAACGTGTTTTTTATAATGCATGTATTCATATTTTTCTAGTCCTATATTTTTGTGAAATATGTCTCAATTTTTCAAGGCTTACTATGAATTAATTATATTAATTTATTTATTTATGGGCTAATTTTCTTTTTATCGATTTTATCTATTTAGACGTGTTCAGCTTCTTTGGAATATTGTACAACTCCTTGATGCATCTTTTTACACCTTCCTCTGATCTATCTTCATCAACTGCTCTTCTTCTCTCAAATGAGATGAGTTCAAGTGTCTTGCGGAGTGATAAAATTAAAATAATTAAAATTCCAAAAGTGTAAATTTTTTATGGATATATTTGAACCATAGCATATACCAAAAATTTATTTGATTTGCAAATGCTTGAGACACGTGAACTAACCACAATACAGACAAGAAGAGCAGTTGATGAAGATAGATCAAGGGAAGGTGTCAAAAGTATATCGAGGAGTTGTGCAATGTTCCCGATATGCTGACTAAGTCACAAAAGATGTTATTGATACTAAGAAATTAAAACCATAAATAATTTGTATAATTTTGTATCGATATATATGCTTTGTTATATGTGTGCAAGAAATAAAATATAATGTTATGGATCGATGATTAACAATTATTTGCACATAATATTTACATAAGCGCGAGTAAAAATCATATAAATGTTATATTTAATAAAAAAGCAACATTCCACATTATTACAAACCGTGATTTTAAAAAGGCAATTTTATTTGTATTTAATGTCTATAAATTTTGGATATAATTGTCTCGAAATGGTTTGTATAATTTTTTATGACAAAACTGAAAGAGGATTTCTTAGTATCAATAAATTTTTCTTCCGACGGTCTAACTATATGTCAAATTCATTTATTTATATTAAAAATCATTTCGATAAATGCTGTTATCTCCATATCAATTTAATAGTTTATAGGGTGCGATGGCGCATTTGATTTAGAAAAGCTTTAATTAGAGAGACTGTATTCCAACCACAAAGTAAACCCGAATTTATATGTAGTTACTAAAATTTTAAATATCTGCTTGGAGCGGCCTGTCAAGACTAGAAATAAAACCATAATAGAACTGACAAGCCAAGAATAAATTAATAGGTTGCAGTGCATGATGAAAAAGAAACCATAAAATTAAATGAATTCATGTTCCGTTTAGTATAGATTTGGATAATTTTGGAGTGGAAGGGATAGCATAATATACCAACGACTAAAAGTAGATCGAATCCCCTCCATATGATTGACCCCTGGTAAAACAGGTCATATACATTTAGGTCAAACTATGAACAAAGAAACGTATAAGAGTAAAGGTGGTGTTATATCAGATAACCATAAAATTCAATTCTAATTAGCTGTCTAAAAAGTTGATATACTGGTAAGCAAACAAAAATAAGATATTTCGTTTAAGATTTTTAACACATGCAATTTGTATCACAAGAAAATCATTTTAAATGCTATGTTATAGACATTCTGGGTAGTTTTCAAGAGATAGTGATTTACATGAAATTCAACATGGTCTCTATATGAATAAGTAGAGTGTTTAATAGAAACATGATCACACCAAATACTTCTGAAAATATCAAATTAAATATACACAGCCGTTTCTCTCAAAACTTTAGAAATTAGCGACGTCTAATTTGACCAAAGTTACAAATATTCAAACCATAAGTACGATGTAAATTTTAACTGAATATTAAAGGGGATGCCGCAATAGTTTCTAATTTTTATTTTTAAGTTGTAAAGGAATGTTTTGGAGTTTGTTTTTACTTTAACTGCTCAAAACTGTATATAAAATTATAAACAGCACCATAAATTAGTGTAATTATAAATTTCTAATAAAAATATAACAATGTTAGATATAAATTATGCATATGCAAAAAATTCCAATTATAAAATATTGAGTTGCATTGTTTTGATGGGCTGTATATGCTTTAAAATTTACGTATAGAAATTCAAACATCAGTATGAATCATATTTGCTGCTGCTCATATGAAATTTTATAAAATTTATTTTTCTAGTTTTTTTCATATAAAATAAAACATTCAATATGCTAACATCTCTTTAAATTACCTATTACACAAGAAAATGAATTAGAATTAAAGCTAAAAACTTTATATATTTTTTTGATATTAACCCCTGGAATTTTATCTGATAAAACATAACAGAAAATAATTAAGAAAATATAATAAATTACATAAAATCATATTATGCAGGTAATAGCTAACCATGTGCGCTTTAAATGTATTTACTCACACATTTGCATAGCAAAATAAGCTTAAATATATCGCTTTTATCTGATATTAAGTTATATTATTATAGAAAATTCTTTAAAACAGAGAAAATCTTTATTTGAAACTGAATAGTAGTATAAAACTAAAGTTAATATATTAAATCATTGTAAGAATACATATTTTGTTAATTAAACGCGTTAAACCGTAATATTGACCCGGGTAGACGTATACGTGGCATCAATTATTGCATTGAAAAATGTTATAATATGTTCTACAATTTTCATGTGACAAAGTTTTTAAACACTATATATTGCTACTAAATACTAGTTTCAGCCTAATTTATGCACTTTATAAGTGCTCTAATTAAAATTTTAGCCAAATTTTAATCAATCAACTCTGTAATTAGGTTCCCTTTAAGAAGTTATTTTTTCTCTACAATGTACAATTAAATATAATTTTTTTTATTCTTGAACGTAAATCCTGATAATTAAGACTATTTTCTGTTTTTTAGATAATAAATAGGTAAAATTACGACCCTAATTATGTCCCGAATTTTCAATATACATCCATAAATCGTTTTTGTTTTCGAAAACCACAAAGAATATACACAATTATAGATTCATATATTTATGTTGTTCTATTTAAATATCTTTCTATATGTCGGGTTTCAAAGTATCAGGCTCTCGGATATTTTAAATATAATAAATATTTTTATTATCCCACATATTAAATTTAAAAAAATTTAAGAAATACAATTTAACCTGTGCAAATTTTCTTATATACCTAGAATTTATACAAATTCGATTATAAAATGGAAAAAGTAAATATAATCTTAGTTTAAAATTTAAAATTAATAAATGATATGTAAACTAAACTTTCACGCTTTATTTAGTAATAAATTTTAAATCTGATAAAGTAAATTATGGTAAGAATGTTTTTGAGAAAAAATATCATTGAATAGGGTAATTATAAATTTTTTAATCATATGTATATTTTACAAAAATCTAATTTGTTAATTTAATACAACTAAAAATTCAAAACTTTTATTGTCTATTCATATTTTTTTTATATATATTTAATTTTTTCGTGTAAATTTTTTTATCTACTAATGTCTCTTGGGATAACAACATTCGATTACTAAGGACTTACATTTAAATTACTGATTATGGTTAAGTAAAATTTCAAAAATAAAATACTTTGCAATAAATCGTATACTAATGTAATTATAATTTAAATATTATAGAAAAAAAAATTCCCTTCATATACGATACGAAAAAAAATTATTTTACTTTAGAAAACACACCGAAATAGTATTAAATTTAAAAAAAAAATAATTTAAAAACCATCAATAATATGAATACAAAAAATTTACAGCAAGACTGGAAGTAAAAAATTATAAATTTATTTTTAGAAAATTATTTATGGACGATTTTCATTTTATCAATTTTATTTTTTTAGACGTAGTCAGCCCATTGGAAATTTCACAGCTATTTAATGTATCTTTCGACACCTTACCCACACCTATCTTTATCAACTGCTCTTCTTCTCCTAAATGAGATGAGTTCCAGTTTATTGCGGAGTGTGAGAGCTTGCATGTATGCTTCTACTTAGGCCGGGATTTTTAACTCCTTAACATATTTTTTATGTTATTTTGTGACCACCCCATCCCAAGTCATCACATATGGTACTATTCTTGTTTTAAATTTGTAAATTAAACCAAGTTCATTCGCCATGGTTTCATACTTCCTATATTTTTCATTCTCAACTTCAGTCAAGTTATCAAGGCTAGTTATACCTATTTAAATCAGCGTAATCATATTTTCTTTTCTACCGTATAGAAAAACATCTGGTAAATTTTGTTTGATTATAATATGTTATAAATTAAAATAAATTCTAATCGAATATACTTTATTTATCTATGTTTTACTTCTATTACTTTAAAGGAAGTTCGCTTTATATACATAGGAACTATTTCTTAACTGCTGCGTCTCTCTGTGGGACTCCTCCAGCACTTCTTGTCACCCGTATCACCGTGGATCGGGCCCTTTCTCATAGGCGGCAGTCATTATGTGGAGGGAATGAGATTCTGCCTACTGTTCATCGCTACAAGTTACAAGCTAAAACCACACTCTACACTTACCTATATCCTTGCTGAACGACGTGGGATCTTTTTCAATACTGAATGCACAGCTCAACGGGTTACACAGCAACATATCCTTTTTCTCATGGCTTGTCAGTGCTTTGTGGTTTATCTTTTATTTATCACTGGCCGCCCCCTTGGGTATTTTTCTTTAGAGTAAATTCGTTTCGGAAATTAGTGGGGTGGAACCCGCGACCCGTGACCTAGGGGTCAGACTTGTAAACCACTCAACCATACGACCCCTTGTAAATTTAAAGATATATTTATAAATATATTTTTAGGACTATAGAGTTGATTTAATATGTTAATATAGAAAAAAATTAAAGTTCACAAAAAAATGTATATAGCTTAAAAAATAATACATACCATCAATTATCTATATTTATTTTATCCTTTCCTTATACAAGTTATGCATTTAATTATAGACATGACACGATTTTGAAATAATTATATGATACACTTTTCTGGGGTTTTTATATTTTTTTAGTTTGTATTTCATATTGCAATTCCGTCTCTATAAGGTGATTTGATGCTTTTTTAGTTGTTTCGAGTCAAAATTACAACATCAGAACTTCAAATTATTGATTTCAAATATTATATTAAATCATACAATTTATGCACAGAAATCGAAATATTAAAACATTCCTTGAAATGAATTATCAATATGGGGTATTTTTTTAGATGCATGAAAATGTAAAAGTGGCATCAAATCATACTTTCTTGTGTATGTATTATAATTGGAAAATTTTTGGTGCATTTATAGAGATGAAGGCACTAAGTAAAACAAGAAGTCGAATAAAACATAGGTATTTAGAATAATTGACAATATATACATTATATTAATTTTATCTATTTGTTGAATGTAAGTAAAGTCAAATATTTAATGCTACAAGTATAACTGTTATTAATTTAACTATTTTAAAGGTAAATCAAGCATATTAATTATGCTTCAACAACAGAATCTTTCCTTTTTTTATCATATAAGACATACATTATTAAAATTCTAACATATTAGCATATTTCGATATATACTATAATCATAGTGATTTGTGCAAGGTTGAAGAAAACAAATACAACTGTAAAATCTTATACAAAGTACACAAAAAAAATTTAATAAAAAAAAAGACTTTAAAAAAATACTAAAATTGCATATTTCTTTTATAAAAGCAAATTTTCATATTAAAACGAATATTTTTAATTTCAATATTATAAATATAAATAGCATTTAGCAGAAGAAAAAATAAATATTTACAATATATTTCAGAATAAAGTAACTAATTTCCTTTCCATCTTTTTATTCTGTAAAAATTTAGGATAACTAATATACGAAAATATTTGTTCATTTTATATATGGCATAATAATTATGCGCAATTAAGAAAGCCTTTATATGTTAAAAATAATAAAATAAACAAAATTCTGGTAATTTTATTATTATAGACTTAATTTATATTTATACATATTAGTTTTTTATGTACACAATTTGCTTGCTACCCATTGTGCACATCGTATTTCTAATTTAGGCTATATAATATTCTTCAATACCTCACACCCTTTCAAGACTTATTTTTTAAGGTTTTTTCTCAATCCAAAGGCTTCTAACAAAGAAAATTATGAATTTATTCTATTAAACAATGATTGAGTTCCAATTTATTTTGTTGTTATACAAATGTATAAAAATTGGATGCTATTAAAATTAACTTTATTTCTTGAAAAATAAATGTTTACAAGATTCTCATAATAAGCATGGATCGAAGATAATTATTTAGACATCATATATATGAATGAACTAATCAAGCCAGCACAAATCGAATCATATATATTCTTTCAATATATTTCTATGAAAAATAATTACTACCTCGCTATATATTGACTAATTAATGCTCAATAAAAATATTTTTATTTCTAAATCTTTAATACCCAAGTAACACTTAATAGAAAAATTAAATCCCACAATAGAAAACAATTAAAGATATTATTGATAACAAGAGAACAAAAAATATTATTAGGAGCAAAATAATATTAAATATTCATAACAGAAGTTATCTTTTTTTATTAAAATCTATAAAAGAAGCGAAAAATTATTAAATTTATTAAGAAACCCTTATAAATTATTACAAAATATATAAACTAATGAAACTACAGTGATAACTTATAAATTTTAATCTCGCTTAGTATTATAATATCTGGAAAATTATAGCATATAAACTTAATATTTAATTTAGGTAAATAAGAATGCGAAATTTATTTTGTGCATAAATACGCTAATAAAGATTTTTTATCCAAAATAATAGCGAACTTTATATAATTAGTAACTATTAGAAATTCATAGGATCAAATACGAATTTTGGAATTATTTAATACATTTGCAGATGTATAATCTAAAAAACAGAGATTTATAATATTAATAATAAAACGTAAATAACATAGAAAAATGTATTTTTACGTGATACAGCATTTTGTTAATGAGGACACTACAAAGATCAATAAAATTTCTTTTAAGTATCTATACAATTATTAAAAACCTATTGTTTTTATCATACATTATATTTTTAATAAAATTTGCATTTGCAGCAAAAATATAACCTTTTCAAGGAATAATTCCATGAAAGTAGACTATTTTGAGTTTTTAAAGATAATCGCAACATAATTCGAAGATAAAAAACAGAAAAAATGGGATGTTAACCTATAAAATTAAACAAATCATCAATTTTTATACATGATAAGAAATGAATGCTTTTTTTTAACATTTTAGATTCAGTTGAAAATATTGAGCAAATAAGCATAATGTACGGGGAAATCGTATAATACATCAATCAAATGGAAATGTAAACTATTAAAATTTGAAAAGAAGCAATAAAATAAAACGATTACTGAATTCTGCTTGTTTTATTTCACCCATAAATTGAACGTTTCTAGATCCAAACATGCTTTTATAAAATTATTCGAAAAGGGTCTTCTAACACAGATATTATGCTATGTGATTTTTTTCTCTTTTCTTGTAAAATTTTTATCATTTTTCCCCTAGGGATAGAATACACGGAAAATCTATGTTTATTATGGTTTTAAAGAATATAAAAACACACATTGTAAATTGAATCAATTATGCCCTAGGTTTTATATAACAAACTAATATAAATAAAACGCCTATATGATTTTTTAATGCATTTTTATGTTTGCACAATATATATTATATTGGTTCATTTCGATGAAATATTTGATAGACGCAATCTGTAAATATTAAAATAATATGCAAAATTTTACATTGACAACCTTGACAGACATCGAAAATGAAACTTTTTTTTTAGAATCGGTATTAGAAAACAAAGCTATATTCCAGAAAAAGTTGCGCATAATATAAATAAAGTTATAAACAAAATTTAATAAAAATTTGACATAAGTTTATATTAAAATTACAATAAAGCAGTATTCTTTTTTAAATTCCGTGATTCATATATTTACAGCAAGATAATTATGCTAAACTTCTTATAAAGCAATTTTAGATGCTTCGTATTTTATGAATATGATATTCTTACTAAGAATATGAATATATTTGATTTTGATATGTATATATGTTATATATTCATTACATATTAGGAAAAATATTTATATCATCAATTTTATCTGCCGAACGTACATAATAATAGGGAAAAATTGAGTAAATTTATTAATAAAATAAAAAATGATTTAGGAAGACTCCATCCATACATGTTCACAAGAAAACATCATCATACTTTTAAAAAAAAATAACAGAAATTTGCAGAGTGATGACCAGTAAATAAATGAGACATAAAAACCGGAAAAGTAAATATAAACCTTTCGTAAATATTGTAACACATGATAGATTGTTAGAGTTTATACAAATCAATAAAGTTTAGGAATTTATTGATGCAATTCTTTATATTGAAAAAAATATAAACGTGTTGTAAATATATTAAAGAGCTTTTATAAATACTTTAAAAATTTTAATCAAGATATTTACAATTTTATGTGTTCAAGAATAACTTTATAGTAGAAGTGCTATACCTGTGTTATGTAATTGAGGCCACAAAATATAATACTTTACTATTTAATTTAAGATTACTTATTTTAATATACAGTTTTTTTTATTGATCTATAAATAGAACGCGCTTATATTGTAATTACCGTTTTAAAATACAAATTTTAGTTTCATAAGCACCTATCAAGCTAAAAAAATAATTTTAGCTGTCATGTTCTATATTCGTATAACATTGTATCAATTTATATAGCCGATTTTTCAACAAAAATATAGTAAAAATAAATGTTATAATAGCCAAATTTATACAAAACCGAATATCGAAAGCCATAAACAAATTAATACATTTTTTTTAGATAGCACTTGGAAGTATATAAAATATGAATTTGTACGTTGCAATTTTTTTTATAGCATGTTCAACTATAATTTCAATTATTATTGCTTGATTGCAAAAAAAATTATTCATATATTCTTTTTAGGATTACAAAAAAATCCGCAATTTGTGTTTTATATATATTTAAAAAATAAAATCTTATGTTATAAACCTGTAAAGTAAATTCTGGTGTAATTTTTTAATACCTCGGCATCTTTAATTTCATTTCAGACTGTGAATTTTATTAAGAATACAGTAAAACTATTAATAAAAGCCACTTTTATTTATCACAAACAAAATTTATTATTTACTATTCTTAATGTGAAAATACAAGCTTATATACTAGAAATGCAGAATAAGAATGGCATTTTAACATCCAAATTTAGGAAGTGTTCTTGCCTTTTCAAAATATTCTTTTTTTTATATAAAAAATGATCGATTACCATCAGAAAATAGCCCCATGAACTATTCTGTGTGCATAATACCAATAGAAATATTTTTTTGATAAATTTTTAGAAAATAATCAAATTAATGATCAGCTTATTAAGAAAATATTGTTTATAGATGTTTTATGTTGCAGATAAGGTGTAAATTAATTTGAAAAAAAACGGTAAGAATTAATAGAATATATTTTTAAGAATATATAGAATACCTCTTTCGAGGTTTATTATTACAGACTGTAAACAAACATATTTACTGCTTATTGCAACAGTCACGAAACAAATATAAAATCTTTTTATTTCATCGTTTTTGCTAAAAGGAAAATCCTTTTATGCACATATTGCGATGACAGTTATAATAAGATAAAATTTTAAATTCTAGAGATAATTCTAAGATTTTTAATAGCACTTTATTTAGGTATTTTATATTATATACATATTAATGAAATAAACTACATATAAATGCACAAACTGTAAATTACATATTTATAATGTGATTAAACTAAATACTATTGTTTATACGAGTTCTTTTTGCATTAAAAATTCATCAGCTCAATTTAAGGCTACAATATAGTCCTGTTTCTGTGATAACTTTTATATTATTTATTTTTTATTCCCAAAATTATTCCTGCAATTTCTTTTTTTGTTGGATTTCTGGATGAAAACTATCGTAATAGAATCTGATTTTAGACATATTTTTGTTTAAATTTATAGTATTTTTTTGCAAGACAATATAAAAAATAACATAAAATTCATCATCAAAAACCGAACTAAAATAAAAACATAACTAAAACCATGACGAAATGTCTTAAAAATTATTATAACTTGTATACAAATGTTTAAGGCCTAAGTTTTATATTTCAATAGATTTTGAAAGTAAATTTATATTCTAATCTTATATTTAGATATAAAATATTTTTTTATATTTTATATCGAGAAAACACAAAAAGCAAAATCTAGATTTTCATGTCAAAATAGTGTATCAGCTACGCAATAATTATAAACAAAAATTGGTACAAAAGCAAATAATTTGCACTTTCACATGGGTGTAAAAACCATCATTTACATGACAATTAAATATAATATATGTCAAAATATCACACCAGAAATACTTCGCCCGTATTCCAATAAGTATAGAGTATTAGAAATGTAGATACGGAAAAAAAAATTATTTAAAATGGTGTTGACAAAACAGATATTAATTATAAATTTTCATTTATTTAAAATACCTAGATAATTAAATCAATCACACGTGATTAAATTGTTTTTTATATAAATAAAAAATAAACTTATTAATTTATTGATTAAAATTGAATTAAGGCAAAAAATTATATTTTGAAAAAAAACATTCAGAAATATGTTGTTTAAAAATTTATCTCATATTTGAGAATTATTGAACATCAAGTATAAAATTTGTGGTTTTATTCTATTTTTTAATAATTATAATGATAATTTATTAATATGAGAAGTAGAGAATACATGATGTTTATTAAAAATAAATAATTTTTTACAAAAGAATTTATAGATTGATTTTAGATTTTAATTTGATGTGTTTCTTGTACAACAAATCTATTTAAAAACAAAATCGATTCTTTTTTTCCTGTATAATTGAATTTTTGCTCAAAAATAAGAAATTTAGTATCATAAAAACAATATAAAAATTATGGTAAGAACTGTACTTGTAAAATTCTGCAAATTTTTGGCTTGTTTTTTTATATACCCCTCTTAAATAATCCATCAAAAAAAATCGTAAAAATTGCTTTTTACAAGAATAAAAAGGAAAACGAACAAACGAAGATTGTTCGAAATAAAAATTAACACAATTTTTTTTTCTAAAATATAAAAAAGCACCACCACTTACATTCATCATTGACACATACATCGAATATCACTTGCTCACCACTAAAGTTTTCAATATATATGATTTTCTTGACATTATTATATAGCTTCTAATATCTTATATTATGCATTAAGCATGTTAGATATTTTTTTGCTTCCTAGTCTCGTGTATGCTATAAAATTATGCCCCAAACCAGATATAATATCAAGAAACTATAAATAATGTTTATATATTAGCACTTGAAGCTTTAACAGCGAATTTCAATGTATATATCAACTTATCGGAATGGGAATTAACCATATAAAGCCTCAAAATAGTTAAATTATGTCTATATTAATGAAAAATCAAAATTAAAGTAGTATAGTCTGAAACCTCGAGAGCATGCTAGTAATTTGTAAATTTTTTTCATCATTTCATACATTGCATATATTGATATTATTGTGTAGTTCTATTTCTATTTTCTACATCTGTTTTGTATTTCAGCTATTATTTTCAATCAAAGATTATATATAATCAACCTTTTAACTGATTTTTACTCTATTTCTATAAAATTTCTTGATGATCAGATATAGTTCAATAGTTTTAAGTGAATATATTTTCCGTTTCGAAGCGCACATATCGCCTAATTAAGAATTATATTTGTTTAACTAATTTGGGTATTTAATATAAGTTATATTATTTATTAGTAACTTACTTTTGATGCTGATTGGTTTTAATCTTCGAAAGTAGGAAAGTGTATAAAACTATGATAAATGAATATGGTTCTAGGTGTATTTCATCATTCATTTTAGGCAAATCAATTTATTTAAAAAGTAAATTGATGTGATATACTATGCATTGAATTTCAAACATTGAAATTTATAAAATAACTATTTATTTGATATAAAATTAAAAATCTATAATTCAATGGACTTTAATTCTTAAGAATTAATCGTTAAAATAATTTTTTACATTTTTTTTTGGATACTTGAGAATTTTATGCGTATTAATATCTATAATTAAAAAATTCAAAAACATATATTTAAATTTTTGTTAGGTAATGAAGAGCCCAAAGCCTAATATTTTTTATATTGATATTCCCGAGTTTAAAACTTGCTTTCGAAGAAATGAAGGCTCAAAGTTACCTTACAATGTTGTATATATAAATACATACATCCATAAACTAAAAACAGCTTAAAAGTTAATATTTTATGTGTATATTGGTACTTTTTTTGATTTGTTCTTTATTCTTTCTAGGGGGTTCTTATAATTTCATGTTATATAGATCAAAATATATTTAAGTTTTAAAAAATGTATTTTTTATTCGTATTTAAAAAAAAATTAGAAGAAAGGAATCCGATTATCATAGGAATTCCTACTGCTAAAACTATATGATATAATGTAGGAAAAATGTTCGAATTATAGAATCTTTTAATCGATAATACATAAAAAAACTTCCGTTCATAAGACAATAAATCTAAATATAATATAGATTCTTGCTAGATCTGAAATATAATTCCCTCTTATAAAATTATCGAGATATGGAATATTTAATCTAGATTACACTTTCGTTATTTTTATTAAAAAGGTAATATAAACTCACAATATATATTTGGTACCCCATTGATATTTTAAATCCTTGATTGTACATTCATTATTGATCGTTTAGAAATGGAAAATATCAGATATTAAAAGTAAAATCATTTTTTTTTAATACATTGTTTTTTCTTGTTGATTTATGACATATGTGATTTTCAATGTAAGTTCGCGCTTAAAAAATAAACGAGTACTATAAATATATCGTTTCTTGTTGGTGTTTTGTAGAATATTTTGATTTATATCTAGAAATAAAATAGATTCACAGATATATCGCGAATTAATATCACATTTCTAATAATATTTAAGTCTTTTTGAGCCCTACAAAATAAATAAAAATAGTGAACTATGGAAAATAACAAAATATAAGGGGATATGATGTATTTCAAAAGTTTATAATGAGATGTTTTATATGATGTAAGTTTATTACAAGCGCTATTCGAAACAACAAATGAAAGAACATAGGAAGAAAATTTTTATATTATTAGCAGACGTCTTTTTAATCATAGCTTATACATTTTGCTGGGAATAAAAAAAATGCAAATTTTCTTAAATATAAAATTCGTTTATATGAACACTAGCTATAAAAGAGCATAAAAAATCTGATTGAACAAATAAATTTAATATAAAGCTGAATTTTAAAAGAAAGACCATTGGCATTTAAGAGGACTTGAATCCTCTATGTACCCGATGTTCAAAATTTGGTAGAAGGGCCTTAATATGACTTACAGACAATATAGTATACAGTATCGTCTCTAGAAATATATGAAATAGACAAAAATATAGAAAGATGTAAAATAAGTAGCAAAGTGGATCAGATATTTTATAATATAGTAATCTTTATGGTGAAAAAAAGGAATTAAATAAATAAATAAAAGGTCTTAAGGTATCAAGGATTTATGGGTAAATTTACCTTGCAAATTGCTAATTCATCATTTGAATGTACACAAAAGAGATATACAAGCACTGGCGGCAGTTAATAGACATAAAAAGACGTTCTATATAATATTGATCAGTATATAAAGACAACTCGAAGTTTCTGTGTTTTTTTACAAAAATTAGCTTTCTATAGAAATATATATACACATGTAGAAAAGACTTAAAAACATTGGGCTAAGCATGTAGAATATGTTAAGCGGCAAACAAATCACATTTTTACCATATTATAAGTGCCAAATATATGAAATTGTTGCATATACGAGGTTTACAGGTTGGTTAGAGATAATGGTTATTCACATAGGAAGATATAACATTCAGAAATGACTGCTATAATCAGCGAACTTTATAATTGTGAAATTGAAAACATTATTAAATAAAGCAAAATTAATTACAAATTTATATTAATTATTGACATTTTTACAAGAAAGAATATATTTATCTGTGAAGCAATGTTTTTGCATAATACCCAGTATATTTTTATGTTATTTGTTTTAATATAACGCGTCAATAAATTATGAACTTAGTATACTTTTTTATATAATTTTTAGGTTTATTGATATTGTAATACCATAAAGTATATTTAATTATTTTTACAATTTTTACAATCTGAAAGATTAGGATAGCTAGCATATATACCATAAAATTCCCATCCAAGTTATTTGTTTTATGAAGTTCATATTTAGCTAATTATGATTATGTTTAAGGTGTGCAATTTTTGTTCCCATGCAATAAGTTAATATAAATAGAGATTATAGGATAAAAGACATACAAGCATGATAAAAATTAACAAGTGATACAATTGTTAATCCATAGCGAACAATCTTTAGTTATTGATGACACTCGTATAGATGGCATAATTCATGAATTATAATTTACAAACACACTTTCTAGCATGCTAATAATTATAATAAATTTATATTTTTAGATAGTCCACAGGTATATTTATATATATTTTTATTATCTAATGTGTAAATTTTTTATAAAATATTATTTACTAAGTAACCCGAATAATTGTAGTTTCATAAAGCAGATTCATACCAACATTAAAATGTATCGAAAATTCGCGTACACATAAATAGAAAAACATCTACAAATATTATGTAATCTCGTCATCAAAATATACTTATACATAAATGGCACGGAACTTTAGGGTGATCGATTTTCCTAATTTTAAAAAAATAAAATGGTTTCTCATAGCTATCATGTATATAAATTACATATGTTATTTTTATCTTAATATCGATACAATAATTTTCCTTTTCGAAAAAAAATCTTTTTTTGCGTGATTTTTAGTCTGACGTGTTTTATAATATATAATATTTTTTTCAATTATGTTTTTGATTTATTAAGATTTTTTTAAACATCTAAAGTCCGATTTAGGGGTGAAATTTTTTAGCACATAGATCTAAAATAGTATAAAAATCATGAAAAGGTAAATCAAAGTATAAAGTCGATTGCTTTTATTTAAAAAAAATCTTTTAATGGTTTGAAAAGTGTCATGTTTCAACCTATCTATAAATGCTGTTTTATTATTAATATAAAAAATATCTAAAAACTTTCATGACATAAATTAATCTAGCACAATCTTTCACTATATATTATCCTTAATGCAAACAAACATGATATTTACGACTTAATTTTAAGAAATAATCTTTTAAAATATATCGAACAGATCATACAATATAAAAAATAAGCCTCTACTGTGTGTATTTCAGAGTCGTAAGACTAGATTGATTTATATATTGGATTTACAATCGCAGATTAGATTCACAAAAGAATATTATGGGTAATTCTTAATTTTTCATTTCTATTTACTCAAAAAGTATTGCCTATATTACTACATCATCAAATTCTTTAGAATATATGCAGATGTTAGTATGAGAATAAGATAACTAAAACACGTTTATTTTAAATAAAAAAATATTGATTTAGATATGAAATAGTATATTTATTACGTTATATGCATAAAAACATATCTGAAAACATATTTTTTTATGTTTTAATAATGCAGAATTACGCAATATGTTGCGTTTAATGAATTAATTAACTTTAGTGATTAAATTCTCAAGAATTCAAGGATTTCGTATACATGTGTTGGTTTCTTGTTCAAATAAGAAAGAATAATTGTATAATTTATCCTTGGAATAAAACAAATTTTGATTAGATTTAAGTTATATTCTAGTATTAATTGTGGTTACATACTATATTAATAAATAAATAAAAATAAATTTATAAAAAGACATTTTATGTATAGATGTCCGTTAGATTTCATTTTCATGGTATTTCAGTATATTTGAGGAATCTTTAAAAATAATAAACATGTGAGCAAAATTAATCGCTTGTCCATATTTAAATCTGTTTAATATTCTTTATCATATAAATTTAAGAATACCATAAAACCCTATATATGGATAATTGACACTTATATTTCATACAATACAGACATATTTAAATCAGCAGAATTGTAAATTATTTTGTTGACATGTATTAGGGTCCCTCATTAAAGATTCATTATTTAATTGACATACATAGCAATCATACCTTTTTTTATCATCTGTACTTGTTATTCTTTCAGAGTTAAGGCATTTAATGGTCTAGATGATAGTTTATTTTTTTCTATGTTATTTGATAGCTCTTTTTATATAATTGAAAGTCAAGATATATAGTATTTAATAATTTTGAACTATTTTAATAATTTCTTGTTATTCAAAAATAATACAATAAAATTACAGTTTTCAAAAAAAATACTTACGCAGCAACTAAAATAGTAAGAAATAGATGAATATATACATAGTTTCTTATTTATTCGTATTTCATTTTTAACTTTAGCCAGAAATTCAATAGGCTATAAAAAAAATGTAAATGATCAGTCTAAATTAAGATTTTACAGACCTGAGAAATAATTTTAACTTATATTTTATTCTTGAATTCGATTCTAGTTTACAGAAATAAATCAACAAATAGTTATTACTGAGAATTCAAATTGCAACAAAAAGCAAAATAACTTATGTATATCTTCTATTTCGCTTTCAAAGGCGTTTAAAGAAATATTATTGATCGAACTAAATTGATAAATTCAGAATATAATATGTATTAATATGTCAGTGATGATTTTGTATCTTTTATTTATATATCGCGTATTTATTTTTTACGGCCTTTATTTATATTGAATCATTACACTAGCCATTGTACAAAATTCTTTTGGAAAATATTCTTACTAGCATTTTATGTCCATCATAGTGAATTAAATTATATATCTCTATTTAAAAATTACCCGAGCCTATTATTTATGGATCTGGCATTTATTTGCTACTAAAAATGATTAAATCCACATATGATAATACACCTTAAGTTTTTTTAATATTTTTTTATCATTTGCCGACCCCTACTTACCTAATAAAACTAAAAAAATATAAATTTTGCGGAATAATCAAGATGAACGTTTCTATGTATGTTATTTTCCCAAGATACACGCAAAAAATAACTACATACAAGGATATGTACTAAAAAGGTTTTGTTATCGAATTAGAATCAATAATTTTCATCAAGATTAGTCTCAAAATAATTAAATTTATATAAGGCAAAATTTTTAGATTAATATTTTTGAAAAAGACAGATATATATTTCTAAATCGAAACCATAATGTGAAGAAAAAAATTTCAATACTGTTTTCGGCACAGAATGGCCGTTTTTTACATATTAAATATAGAAAATTAACTATTTATTTAAGCATAATAAAAGAATATTGATATTTTATACGTTTGATCTAAAATAATTTTATAAAAGTTTAAGATATCGCTTAAAAAAACAATAAAAATATTGAAGTTATTTAGCTTATTGTTATCAAAATGATTATAAAGAGTTGGTAAGCATAAATTAAAATTCCAAAAATAAAAAGTTGTTGCTTAATTATATTTGAAGGCTATTGATTTTATCTGATATAAAATTTTTGTTAAGATTAAAATTATGCTCGATTTAACTAATATCTATTATCCTTTAAACCGTTTCAAAAAGAAAACCTCAATAAACAGAAATTTTAAAAGCTTATTTGTGCGATATAAATCCAAATAATTGTATTCTTATATTTATTATAGATTATAGATTAAAGAATGAGTACATAATTAAACCAGATCGTTGTTTGGAAAAACACATTCCGTTAAAATTATGGTTATATGATTTTTTTGAGCACGATTTCGTGCTTAAAACACAAGTGCATCTTCGAATTTTTAAATCCAAATTGTGTTTGCAAACTAAAAGGTTCCAAGATTGCACAAATTTAAATTGAAGATGTTGTTTGGGTTCAATGTATACATATGAAAAAAATTTTTAAATTTATCTAAAAAATCAAAAATACCATATAGATAAATCTTTGTTATATCTTATAAATAATAATAAAATTTAGTTAGTATAATACCTTTAAATAGACGGATTTTTATCAAATACAATGAAAAATAAATGAAAATAAATATATAAATTCAAACTAGTTAGTGAAATCTTGTTAAATTTCAAATATTTAAATATAAAATACCATTTGGTATATAAACCAACCATCAACACAAAAGATGAATCAGGTTAGAACGGAAAATAATTTTTATTTGTAATAATTTTCAGACTTTAAAAGTTCTATCTTTTTTATGTCCGGCATTTTTGTATATAAAATAATTCTAAATTTCGCATATAAATGTCAACGAAACAAAACTAAAAAACTATAATTCATAATGATGCCTAAATATTTATAAAAAAAGACACAAAAAAGAAGATATCCTTTTAGCAGTTCTAAAAAATATGAGTAAACAGATAGACTCTGTAAATCGCCTAATTCCCATGAAATGATCCTTGAAAAATTAGATGTATATTACATTTTTATTTAAATATGATATAATGTAGGCAATTAATTATACCTATTTTGCAGTTTTTTTGTTATTTATGTCATTATTAATAACTCATTATTGTTTTTTACAATCTAATTGTGCAAAAATATATATTTTAAACAATCAAATTCTTGTATAGTATATTTCATAAAATGACACAAAGCAATTTGAGTTTGTTGATCTTATATATTAGTCATGAAAGACATATATCAAACATATTTTATGTTTATATTCGAGTTAACAAAATATTTACTATTTATCATAATTCATGTTTGTTCAAGCTGGATTTTCATATATTATTTCAATAAAATTTAACAGGTTATAAATCGAATGCATATAGATAAATAATCTCTGATATCTATTCTCTAGATTTTTTGAATGAATTTTGACCACTTCAATTGCAGTTTTTCTATTTAAATAATTTAATGAATTTTTAATCATTACTAAAATGCATATATTGTTGTAATTGTATGTATTTTTCATGTTTTACACCCTAGTGCAATATTGTTTATGAAAATATAGCATATGAATAATCAAAGATGGCAGTGGATATTTTTTTATGGTACTGAATTAAAGATATAAATAGAAATTATTGTCGCAACAAATCTATGATTTGTTCTACTATAAGAAGGCAAATATAATTCTATAAAAAAACCAAAAATATTTCAGAAAAAATCTACTTAATGTAAATATACAAACTTTAAGTAAAAAACCTTTCAAAGACAAATAGTCAATATTGTGTTACTACCAATATTCGATGTAATTTTTTTAATTCGAATATTCTCTATTCCAAATAGTAAGTAAAAAAATAAAGATTCTGTAAATGCATAAAGCACCTTTTGATATTTTACCTTAGTTCGCATAAGTAAAAATTCTTTTTCTTACTTATTTTTAGCTTTGGGTGCCTTGTAAAGTTTATAGAAAATGATTCAAAAACCATTCATTATAAAACAATATACCTTTTTTATTATCATACTATTAAATCTCTTGCGTCTGTACATCCTCTGAAACTTTATGAACTTCAAAACTATAGTAAAACCATCTAAAATATGTAAAATTTGCACAAAACAATATTTAAAAGGATTAATTCGTTTTAATGAAAAGGATAAATTGAATTTTAGATTATCTTATATTTGTAAATTTTTATGTTAAATATTTACTTGAACAACTTATCGGATCCTCTTAACGTTTACACGATACACTTCTTGCTTATTATGCCTTTATTAAATGCTAAAATTTTTTCTGTATTATAAAAACAATAGTATAGAAAACGAATTATTATTTATATTTTGCAGGAATAGATATTTTAGGGAATTTATAAACAAAAATTCAAACCAATAGTTATAGATTGAAATTTTTTAAAGCTCTTGGGTCTATATTCTAAATTATAACATATGATTTACTCGAGCTTTTCATTAATAATGTAAAATTGCAAATATTTAGACTTAAATTTATACGATTTTTTTTCAATTATATAATTTTAGATATTTTTCGAGCATTAAGATATCACTATTTTTATTCGATTTCGTATATGAAATAAAATATAGATTAGACTATGTCGGGATGAAATTTAACTTTCTAAAATAAAATTTCAAATTTGAAAAAAATTGAAACTGAAAATAAAAAAAATCATAGATGAATCGCTTATAATAAGCAGTATAAATCGTTTGGCTAATTCATTAAAAATATTAAATTATCTTTTAAGCTTGTTAAAAAACATTCGAACCTTTAGTAAATTTAATTTGCTGTTCTTATATATAAAATATATAAAAAGATAATTAAACGTCTTATGTTTTCCTAGTTTTCTTAATCGCGCATTATAAAAAATTATATTAGACTAAATATTCAAATCTTTTAGCATTAATAAGGTTTTCGCTAGCACAATATAAAAACTTAACACAACAAATAAAGGTGGTTTTCGGCTATTTATAAGAAAAAAAGAAGGTGCTTTTTAGCTGTACTACTTAAATTACATCATTCATATTTCAGTATTTTTTTATAGAAAACTTATTATTTATGGTATCTCTGTTAGCAAACTGAATTTTTTGATATCTATATTTTTTTATTGAAGTTATATAAGTTCACATATTTTTTTATTGATTCTTTAATCTAATCAATAATTTTGCAAATGATATAAAGTCAAGGACAATAATAGATCTAATCCTTTTAATTATTGCATAAAAAAATATCTAAAATATATATTTAAGGTACTAAAGAACAAAAAATTGACATTACATATTACTTTAAATGATTCTATAAATTTCAAAGAATATAACACAAACATTTTTTTTTGCAGAATTATTATATATTATCGATTTTAATGCATAAGAAATTCGGTATAAAAAAATTATAAACAGATGTATAAAAATACACATCAAAGCTTTATATTCTTAACAAATAAAAAAAAATGTATATACAAAACGAATTACAAATAATCTATTTGTTATATTATATTAATTGAATTATTATAGTAAAACAGTGAATTATACGTTGTATTACATCGACAATGGCTTACATAGCTAATTTAACGTGCACATGATAGTTTATAATTTAAAAATGAATGAAAGAGTACATCTATAAAATTTGATCTTTATGAGGTTCAAATATAATAAAAACAGTTAAAAAGTTAAATTTAACATAATAAACTAGAAAAATATGTTGTTTTATATGATAAGATTTTTTTTTTAAAAGGAATGCATTAATACTGGAAATTGCAAGTACAAATTTTAGTTTAAAATTATTCCATACAACAGACTTTTGTGTCTAAATATCATGGATGTATCGTTTCAATAAAATACAGGTAAACACGATTTTGCTAACTAGTATAAGAGCAGTAAAAAAATATAAACATCCGTAGATGTT
Source organism: Rhyacophila brunnea (assembly GCF_057557595.1). NCBI lineage: Eukaryota > Metazoa > Arthropoda > Insecta > Trichoptera > Rhyacophilidae > Rhyacophila > Rhyacophila brunnea. The sequence goes on from NW_028233341.1 coordinate 1,289,730, forward strand.
TAACTTTGGCGCGATTGAATCTAAAAACGATGTTATTAAAAAATAAATTTATGTTAAATTTACCTTTTTTTTTATATTTAATCGTTTAGATCCTCTTTTGTAAATATTCAGCAATGAATATTGTTAAGTTTTATTTATATGATACACTCCTGCGTGGGTTCTTCACACTTCCAGCGATCAGCTTGATCTCCGTGAATTAGACTAGTTTTTATAGATATCCTTCAAAATGGCGTGAGATGTGGTTCAATTTGCTTAATGTCGCTGATTAAATATGCACTCTTTACCAATCTATACTTACCAATATATTTCTAACGGTGTAGGTTTTAAGATATTATGGCACGTTTTAGATGTCTTAAAAAGAAACCTCTTAATAAAATCTTAGCTGTATAGCATTTATTCGGTTTTTTACTTTCTTATCAAACAGCATAACCTTCTTTCATATTGCTATCAACTTGTACAAGCTCAAATATATTTCAGGTGCGTTGTTTGATACTTAGAAAAATTATAAAATTGAAAACCCCTAATATAGGAATTATTGGATTAAGTAAACAATATATATGTTCTGTACTCATGAAACATTCTCTTTAAAAATATAATCTAATAAAAAGAAGGAAAAGGAACTGGTAGGATTCGATTATATGCTGAATCTAATATCATAAGCAGTAGAATCTTCAGCCTTTTGATCTGATACGAAAAATAAAGGTTTGTCATTTGATAAACTTTATTTTATCTTATTGATTATTTATTTCCGTATAGTTTAGGATTATTTGGATATTTCCAAAATTAAACATGTGATTCTCACAATATTTATTATAAAATAAATTATTTATATTTTTGATTAGTAATTTCAAATGTATTTTTTATGGTATTTTATATAATTAATTTCTCGAATGTTTTTAATTTATTCGATTAGTGGACATTTATATTTCGTTTATTACAATTCAATACAAATTTAATTTTTAAATTACTTATTCATATGAGGAAGTCTAGTTTATTGGATTTTTAAAGAATATATTGTAAATTTCTCATTTTATATGCATTTTAATATGATCATTTGAATTTTTATTTATAGTTTACTTAATACGCTATAGAATGTCAACACTACAGAACCACAGATTGATATGTTGAACAAGTTCAGAAGAAAATTCTAACCATCTCAAGTGTAAAATATTTTTTATACATATATAAATATTTTTGGTGACTCCAATAATACTATCGTTTGCGCTTATGAATCTATTTCATTCCTTATTCTTAACCTGATAATTTCGATGTTTTCATCAATAACCATCATTTACGAATTTATTTAGCATGGATGTATATGAGCGCTGTATTTACATATTTATGAAAGTGCAATATTTCATTTTTGAAAATATTTTTATAAACGAATATCAATATATCTCTAAAATTATTAAAAAAAATTTTTAGTGAAATGATGATTTGAAGTTAATAATAAGGTATAAGTTTCATGAATATATTAGTATCAAATAATTTGTTTCTACCGAAAATAAACAGCGATTAATCGAACCCTTTGAATGAAGATTCAATGAAAAAAATATAGGCCTACTGTTATCTGTACCTTTTTATCATTTTAATTAAACATGTAGAATCTGAAACCAGAAAATTGATACCATCTCAATAGAAAAAATATTTAAGTGGTTTAAATATTAAAATTTTTAAGCATACCATGCAGAAAATAACAGATATTTATGTTTAAATATATGTTTTTTCATTGAAAGAATCATTGAAGTTCTTGCAATGTTTATTAGAATATAAAGGTAAAATCACGATAAAAAAAATAAAATTCATGATAGGTTTAAAAACCAAAATTTACTCAATAAAAGACAAGACAATGATGTCGCCTCTATGTGCAATAATATCATTTAGAATGCATTTATTCATATTTAACTAAAAGTATCCAGGTTTCTTAGATTAGTTATGTTTTATTAAAAATTTATGCTTATTCTTATCCGTAAAAGCATATATGTTGGAAAAGCAAAAGATTTTATATAGCGTGAATTTTATAAAGTCATGCTGGAATGCGGTTTTTTAACAGAAATAGATACAATTATTCAAACACGTAGAAACTTAAACACACAAATAAATTAGAAAAACCTTTATGCTTACTATAAGCATCCCCAAAAACCAACTTATATTAGCACATATGCTTAACTATACAGATTTCGAATCATATTTCATACTAATATTGAGAGTATAATATTATAGAACAACAGTGATACTACATGTCTTAACTACATAAAAAAATGAATGAGAATAAAAAGAAAATGGATTTTTTTGGTTTTTATCTACATGTATATTCGATTAAGCACAAATTTTTTATATTTATTATATGTTAAAAAAAAATAGTTCCTTATATTATCGGTATGAAAAATAGTCAAAGGTATAAAATATATATACACTAATTTATTTATCTTTAATTTTGAGTATTTTCTAGCCACAGCTTAAAAAATAATATTCAAAGTATAGTTTTTCGTCTATAATCTACAACCTAGATCAATTATGTTATGGAAATAATGAGAACGAATATTTGTTTCATGAGTATTTATACTAATTGAAGAAAAATTATGCATCTGAATAGAGGTTTACGAATATACTTCTATTATTAAAAAATACAGGCATATTTGTGCCGTATGATAACTCAATCATTTTTGAGATAAAAAAAATATGCCTGATGTGTATGATCAATTGAGAAAGGAAATTCAAATAAGTATAAGGGATAGAATATAGAGCTGAAAAATCTGGTATAAAAAAATATGCGAAATTAGTTGCTAATGATTCGAAAATAGAGGATATGGCCTAGAAACATGATCACAAGGTTTCACTGGGGTATATGTAGATCGATTCACTTAAAGAATCACAAATTTTAGCTACATATATGAACAATGATTTGCACCACTGGTAATATAATTGAATCACAGAAACCGCTAGAAAAAGGATTAAATATAGTCACCAAAATGTTTGCTCGTTTTTTATGAAATTTATGTTTGTGTGATTGTTAATAAGATATCCATGTATTAAAAATTTTTAATTTATTAAAATAAAAGGTTACTAAAAATCCTACCATGTATATTAAAATTATTTTACTACAGGAATGTTTTTCTGAATATTGCCTTCATGAACACATTATATAATTTTATTTCATCGGATTTTTTTTAAAAGATTTAAATGTGATATGAACCCAGAATCATCATGTTTATAAACATTATAGTTTTTTTATTTTCGAAATTATTATCGATTATATTTATATATTATTCATTCTGTATAATAAATATTCAGGAATAATATGATATATAAAACGTACTGATTATGATATGAAGAAACACTTGAATTAGAAATATAATTAAATCAATAAGTCTTGAAAAATAAAAATCAACAAAAGAAAACAGAAAAAGATCAGATTAAGAAAACCGTTAAGCAAATATATTTTATGGTAGAATATAAAATTTCTTCATAATTATGAAAGATAGCAAAAATATAGCATATAAAAAAAGAGCATCGACCATAAAAAGACTATGTAAGTACATATGTCTAGAAGTAACAAAAAACAATAATAGCATTTTAATATGTGGAAAAACTCAAAAAGGTGCAATAAATTTAAAAATGATTATCAAATTATAAATCTAAAACACTTAATAAAAGAATAAGTAATTATTGGAGTATTTTTTTTAAATGTTTACCAGCAAGTTATGCAAAAATAATTTTTTTAGCATATTATTTCTTTTTATGAATGATAAATATACAAATTGATGTGTTTCTAGCGTATATTTGCCGTTTCTGCAATATTTTTTTTATCTTTAACAGTAAAAGTTGTATTATTTTATTTTATCAATTTCTATGTGGTCTTAGTAGTTTTTATAATATAATAAAAAGAATAAAACTGATTAGTATACGTATTTAAAGTCCACTATCATTTTTATTTATGCATTTGGTTCCTTATTGACTACCGTTTCATCTACCGATATGTAGACAGAACATAAAGAATATTGCACAACTCTTTAATGCAACTTTTGACACCTTAAACTGGTCTATCATAATCAACTGTTAAGCTTCTGAATATCAATATCTGTTTTAGAGGCTATTTTTTTAAAAAGACTATATATCAAGGGCCTTTTCAAGCTTTTTTTTAACCAAGTGCCGTAAATTATTTTTCTGCCACAGAATTTTGCTTTATTTGGAATCTATAGTACGGAAAATTCTACTAATAAAAATTACATGATCTTTCTCCTTCATACATTAGGACAAAGTTGACATGACGTTTTAAGACTATTTGAATATACATTAGCAAATTTTCGAATTAAACATTATTCTTGGGCTTTAACTGTTCCAGTGTTTGCTGTGAATCTGTTGTTTATGCTCAAAAAATCTGGTTACATTATGTATTCAAAAAAATAGTTGTAATTTGTAGATATTTGTAGCCACTATAGTCTATTGATTGGAACATGATACTAATTAAATAATTTATATACAAAATTGTAATATGCAACCACACTAAAATTATTAATTTTTGTATATTATAGCTTTGACACTTCAACTCGTTGATGTTTTGAAGGAATCTTTCTTTGCGTTCTTTAAGAGCATCGATTTATTAGAATAAATTAAAACTGACATTCAATTTTATAATTAGAACCCATTATGCATAGATTACTTGATAAGATATTATCAGTAACAAATTTACTATAAATATGCCATCACACCTTTATTTAGCAGCAGCACAATCTATATGTGAAATATTTTACATCTTTCTTCTATGCCACATTTTTCCTGTTATGACACGTACAGATTCACTCGAATAGATATGAAAACATCAAAACATGTATTTTGACGTATATTTTCTAATAGCAAAGATGAAATCCACATGTGTCTATTCTTTTAAGATGTGCCAGATGAACTTTTCTATATTTTTTTTTGGTGATGAGGATACTTTGTTGGCATGCTTTTCTAACAGGGGAAATATTTAAATACAGAAGATTAAAATTTGATTGAAGCGAATCAATTTAAATTGAATTAAAATATTGTACTTGTTGGAACCAAGAATATTTATATATCTATCAAAAAAGGTTTTACAGTTTAGAGCATTTGCAATAAAAATTTATTTGGGGAGAATAAATCGAACCTATTTAGAAGTTTTTATGCCGAGATACTTAATATACTCATAAGAAAAAATGCCTATATAAAAAAATATTAAATAATCTTATTAAAATCTAGCCTTTAAATACCAAAGAATCTATAATTCTAAATGCATTCTGTTTTAATCAATAAAACATAAAAAACGTTTCATAAAAGAAAAACTTTACTGATATCAATGTTCTTACTTTTTAGGCATAAAACATAACAAAATAATTTTGAAAAATATAAAAAAAAGATTTGACTGTGCAAATTGTTTTATCCGAAATTTTAATACTTAGTTTGTCCCTTAAAAGGTTGCATACTGTGTATTTATACCGTACAAAATTATATGGAATACCGTACCATGCTGTATTTTGAGCAAATTAATCATAAATTTTTATTTAGAATTTAAATTGATTTAACAGCAAATATTAAAGATTCATAAATATAAGTGGAATTTTCTTAAAAAATATTGAGAACAAATTTGTATATTATTCAATTAAAAATATTATTGCATTGTCAGATATTAGACAAAAAAAAATTGGTCAAGAATCGAAGCAGTAAGAAATGATAAGCTATAGACCGAAAATATCAAGAAAATATCTCGACTGTGTAGTTTATTTAGTTTTATACAAATATAAGGAATAAATACCAGGAAAATATATAAATTAACTAATTAACGCCGATATTATAATAAAATCTTAGGGTAATTATCAATATATTCGCTATATACTAGCTGTTTAAACATAATAGAAAATTTAAATACTCATCGGATATGCTTTAGGAATACTTTAAGCATTTACATTAATCGAAAAATCATAGTTTTAACTATTAAAGACCATCTATGATACTTTAATGTAAAGTTTATATATGAATGAATCAAAGATCGATTTTTTGATTGTTGACATTTATCAGATGATGTAAAATTCTTTTAAAAAAGTTAACTAAAATCATAGTATCGAAACATATATCTAACGTGTAAGAATATATATTTTTTTGGGTTTTATATATAATTGTTGTTCTTAATAAAATCCTAATGCTATTTCGTGCCGACATTTTATTTAATTATTTCTATAAAAATATCAGCTAGTATATATTGCTGATTATGGTGATTGAGTATAGGAATATGTTTAAATAAGTTGGAGGGAACTCATGAACTTTCAAAGATTTATTTTTATTATGTTTTAACATACTTTAAATAGTATTTTTGAACAATTTGTCAAAATATTCATGTGAAATTATATTAAGCTATTACATTCTGGTCTGAATCATAATTTACTACTAAAATATTAGTAATATATTAAAATACGTTTTAATTTATATGTGCAATATAAGGCAATAAAGCAAAAAAAATTTATTATTTTTCATATTTTATAATTGCTTTAAATGTATTATAATTGATAGATGTATGTTTCACTCTATAAAAAATTCAATTTATTTTTTAAAATGCGAAATGTATAATTAAAAATAAATAAAAACTTACATCCATTATTTAAATTGTTATATAAAATCTTAAAGCTAATTTAAAGATTTGTCTTTTGCTTTTAAGAATAAATATATCAACTCAAAGCGAAAATATAGAATAAAATTATAGTTAAGGCGAATATATTATATGAACTAATAAAAAAAATCGAAAAAAATGCAGTAAAAATATTTTGTTGCTGTATTTAGATTTAAAGTGATTTTTTCCCGCAAAGTAATAAATGTTTTGTGTTTTTTTTATGTTTTTTCCATTTCTAATGGCTTGAAATATAACACAAAAATTTAAGCGGTGATCCGATTTTAGAAGGTAGAAATTGTATAATTGTATCGCTATATGTAATTTCAGTCGAAACTCAGAGATATTATTTACATAAAGATTATTATATACACAGAACAGAACGTCATATGGAGTTTAAATTTTGCGTATAATATAATCTAAATTAAAATTTTTTATTTGAATAAAGTTTGAATTTATTATAAATCTTTCTCTTAGATGTCCAGAAAAAAAAATGGAGAATACAACCGTTATTCTCTATTTAAGAAGATATGCCACAAATTAATGTTAAAATATCCACATAATTTACGAAACAAAACATTATATTATACATCGAATGAAAGTACGAAAATCACAAAGGATGCATATTTTAGGCGCATAAAAATAAATATATCGCAAAAGTTAATAAGGAATTTTTAATGAAATAGCTAAATTATTGTTTTATACTGTTACAACGTTTTTTTTCGAACTAAAAAGAAACGTTTTTCTGCAAGAAATCCTAATAGTGATAATTTATATCTTCGATATATAAAAATATAAATAATTTGTGTATATAGGAGCAAAATATGTTTTTAAATATATTAAATATATCAATTGAACGTTATTTATATAATTCTATTTAATTAAAATAATCTATATCGAAGAAGGTTAGTTCACTAATTCATTTGATCAAGATATCAGATTTATATTGTTTTTAAAAGTTTTTTATCATTATAAAAAAATCGCTTTCATCTAATGTAGATATATTTTCACGCATAAAGTTTTTTAATCTTTAAATTGCACATGTGGATATCCATATTGAGTTTAAATATTATAAAATTTATTTATAATAGACCGTAATTATGTGTTATGATTTTAGTTTTTCTTAAAAAGCACAACTTGCTTGATCTTTTGTGTGCACAGGGCATTATTTTTTCGGCTATTTTCTCCTCTCTGAAGTATTCTTCAATGCCTCTCCTCCGTATAAGAATTATTAATTATTGGATTTTTCATAATCCCAAGGTCTAAGTATGCCTCAAAGTGTTTTGTTACTTCGAGTTCTGTACGCATATTTTATGATATTGTGTTACCACACCATCCAACTAAATTTGCATATTATGTAAAAATAATAATTACAAGGGTGGTATGGTTGAGTGGTTTACAAGTCGGACCTCAGTGAGAGATCGCGGGTTCCACTTTTACCCACCCCACTAATTTCCAAACAAATTTAACATAAAGAAAAATATTCAAATGGGCGGCCAGAGATAAATAAAAGATAAACCCTGAAGCATTGACAATCCATGAGAAATAAATAGGAGGTTCCTGTGTAAGCCGTTAAACTGTGCCTCAAGCATGAAAAAAGATCCCACACCATTTAGCAAAGATACCGGTAAGAATAAAGTGTGGTTGTAGCTTGTATACCTTAAAGAAGAAAAGTAGACAGAATCCATTCCCTCCACATAATGACTGTCACCTATGATAAAGGCTCAATCCACGGTGATTACTTGTGACAAGAAGCGTAATAAGAGTCCCACAGAGAGCCATGGTAGTTAAGCAATGTATCCTACTAATAAAAAGCGAACTTCCTAAAAGTATAAGAGGTAAAAAAATAAATAAATAAAGTAAATTCGATTAGAACTAAACATAATTACAATAAAACGAATCATAAACAGGGATAATTAACATACTTATTTTTTAGAGAAACATATATACAGTATTAACCATAAAATAAGCTTTATTTACAAATGATCTTAAGTTTTAATAATTAAAAAGAAATAATATATGCTCTTATTTTTTTACAAAGAGCATTTTCTATTTTGATTTTTCTAATGTTGTAACATTAGTTTTATATACATATAATTTTTTTATTTTGACTCGTAAAATTTTTCGATATAATAAAGCAAAGATTTTTATTGTAAAATTTTGTCTCATCAAATAAGAAATACTATGTTGATTTCTTTATTCTTACATATAGTAGCTTTCTTGCCTGTATTTTATACACTTACAATATTTTTAGATCATAAAATCCAAGTGAAAATAAAACCTATAATTTTTTGAAATTTTATTTATTTACCGAAGTTATTTTTATTTTTTGATTATATTACAATAAATCCTCCTGTTGCTTTTGTCTCAGAATTATTATTATTTCCTTAAATACATCTTAAAATCCAAATTTTATCTTAGTAATAATATAATAGATTTTATTATGAATAATAACAAATAATAAGTTGTTATCCTTATTGAACCCATGATAATTTATGATATCGAAAACAAATACTGTAAATCAATGAACAACAGCATTTTTTCGAAAAAATCTGTAGATTTTTATAATTATTAACACATTGTTCAATTTATCAAAAGTTTACTTCTGATTATAAATAAAATTTGTATTTCTAGATACTACAAGTTTTCCATAGGTTTTCTGTTAACTCCTAATTAATCTTTTATATGAATCATTGTTGATAGATATCAATATTTGTAATTTGTATTTATATAAACAAAAATTTATCCTAAGGATTTAAATTTCTCGGACATAGTAGAAGCATACATGCAAGCTCTCACACTTCGCAAGACACTTGAACTCATCTCATCTGTGCGAAGAAGAGTAGTTGATGAAGATATATCGGGGGAAGGTGTCAAAAGATGCAATAAGGAGTTCTGCAAAATTTCCAACACGCTGACCACTTCTAAATACATCAAATTGATAAAAAGAAACTACATCGACAAATTAATAGAATTAATAAAAAAAAGAATAATATATAAACAAAAATGAAAAGAACAAAATTTCTGGAAAATATATGTATGTTGCCTTTGGCTGCGGTTATTACTATAGAGATTAATTTTACTTAGTAAATATATTTCAATTATATGATAATATGAATATCATTTGGTAATATCAAATTTAATTTTTATAAATAAACAACTACATTCAATCTCTTTTAAGTTAATATAGTGTTTATTTTTAAATAGACGAATGAGCTAGGTCAAACGATATTTTATCTTAAGTTCGCTTTTACTTTTTAGGTTTTGGTGTATCACAATAAAATGTATTATATTTCTCATTAAACCCATTTTTAATCTAATATGATGTATTTTTAAGCTGGATAAATCAAAAGCATATAATCAGTATTTTAATGCTTATATCACAAAAATTGAAATTTTTATAAATAGACATAAATTATAACAGACGAAAATTGCGATGTAAAATTATAAGGAATCATATATGTGATCGTATACTACAGTATTAATTTTCAAGTTTGTGACAGATGTGTTCATAATACGATTAAATTGTAAATTAAGCAAAATAAATACAAAAATAGGTATAAATTCTTATTTAAAAAACAAGTGTATGCTCAATTTTTATTTTTTAGCAATAAATTAACTTTTAAACCGAAAGTAAAATAAGAAGATATAATATTTAAAAAATAGATTTTTTTTAAATTTATATGGCCCATGATGCGCGAAATTCCCTGGAAATGTTATAAATTTATTATATAGTTCATTATTAGATAAATAAATTTTAAAAGGCGTTTCTATATTTTTATATTTAAAGGTGTGTTTATGGGATATCATTTTCTTATACCATTTTTCATTTATAATTAAAGGATACAATAATTTAATATAATGTACCCTATAGAATAAGATAATTAATCCACGAAAAATGCCAGATCCCTTTAGAAATTGACAAAGGACTCTAAACCATTTTAAAAACAATACAAAAATCGAAATTTATTTAAAAGTATGAGCATTACGTGATTTAAATTTTGAGGATGTTCATGTTAAGTGAAAGTCATTTCTGAGTACCAAGATACATTGGCTTATATAAAGACTTGTTATTTTAAGAATTATCTTTAGAAACAAATATTAAACTTATGAATCAAGGAAAAGTATTTTGACTTCAAACCTTTAAAAACATATGTGACGATGCCTTATAATGTGTTTGAAGAATAGAAATCTACTATAATACAAAGACTATGACAAAATATAACATGTAGAAACGGAAGCTTTAATTATAGGGCTAGAAAATCAACTTAATTTCACAAACAAACGATGAAATATATATTTTTGCGGCAAACACGAATAAACAAGAAATCAACCTAGAAGTTATCTAACCTTGCTTAAAAATAAGTTTTAGGAAAGATAAATAACTTAATACATGTTCTGTACTTGACAATAGCAAATTTGAGGAATCAAATAATTTAGAAGTATCAGGTTTGCATTTTTTTAAAAATTCATCTATTTTTACAACAGCCTAGAAAAATATTATAAAACAAAGTATCTTTGTGAGTGTTGATATACATGTGATTCAAAAGAAAAAGAACGAGCGACCATACAGTTATGACATCTTTAAATTTTTAGAGTAGATATTATTAACAAATTAGATGGGGCGGTTTTTGTATTCGATAGATTATGGAATTTAAATACCAAGAGCTTATATTAAGAAAGTTTTAAAATAACCCACAAAAATTTATCTCATGATAGAAATGAAAAGGATGGTAAAATTGTAAGAAAAGACTAGATACCTAAATCTTTAAGAAATATTGAAGCATCAAACTGAGAATATATGCAAATAGCGATTAATATGGCTGATGACACTATAAGCTATATATTATTTAGTCAAAAGGCAACAAACTTATATAGAACTATTAATTTGAACCATTATTTTTAGTAAGTGACCTATAATAGAAGTTGGAATTTTTATTGTACAAAAATTCCGTTCTGAATCAAAGGAGAGCAAAATAAAAAGAAATTTTGTCTTGCTACAATTCACTTGCTTAATAGATCAGAAGATCGAAATAACAGAATAAGTGCATTCTAAAACATAATTCAGACTTTAAAATACAATGTTATGGGTTTTTAACTCAAATCTGTGAGAGATCCACGAATTTATGGCGAAACAATAAAACACTAAAAAGAATAAAAAAATATTCCCAATAAAATCATAATTAAAACATAACTAGGTTTTTTTTAATTTTATATTCATAAGAAAGTGTTTTTTTCAAACGATCCGTAATTCTTTGGATCGAGATGTGATAAGGAAGGATAAAAGAAGTACAAAGAAATATAAACAAGTCATTTGTTTTCAGATCAAAATTTTTGACTTATAATCGTATTTTTAGAAACATAGCGCCATTAAGTTAATTAAAAATGGTACTATATCACTATAAATATGATTATTTATCTCCAATTTATTTAATGATAATCGAACTCGATATATTGCGTTCAAGCAATACAGTCTCATAAGGCAAGTAGTTTAATGCACCAGAATAGACTATAATGCATAATTATTTAATAAATTTATCTTCTATAATGATTTTTTAACCGCATCAGATATCAGGCAATATTGCCTTATAGAAATTTATTGATAGTTTGTAAGATTAAAACAGTCTTTTACACTTTCTTGCAGGTGTTTTTTTGAATTTTCTCTTTCAATAAATAAATTCACGAATTTATATTTCTATCTCAATCGCTCTAAATATTATTATCATTTAGAAAAATGTGCATTAGATCCTTGATAGACATGTATTTCATAATATTATTTGTCGGTATAAATGAATTTAGCATTTTATATTGCTCTTAAGTATGACTCTTCTTTAATAAATACCCTTCACATAAAGCTTATTATACAAAGCGTCTTCGCAAATCTTATTTTTTTGTCCGTATGCTTTCGATTTCAGCCGGCATTCCTTATCATCTCTGATGTAATAAATTAATTTATGATTAAAAAAATATGAAAACGATCCATAATGCAAATAGATATAATAAAATCTTTAATATGGTAGATATTTGAAAATCTTTCGTTGACTGACAATCTTAATTACAAAAAAATTGATCCATGTAGGCATCATTGGAGATATACTAAAAAAATGTAGTGTAATATTGCACAAATATAGATAGATTGTGTTATGACATATTAAAGTACCATATATATTTTGGAATCGCTTGTTAAGTAAAAAATTTATGGTGGACATATATAAATACTATTTATTAATTAATACTGTTACATGAAAATACAGTAACTATATGGGCCAATGATAAACAGAATATTGACCCCAATTCACTCCTAAAACACCAGTAATTATATCTAAGATAAGCTTTTTTTTGCCCAGAATATATGCACGAGGGGAATATGCATAGAAAGTACTATCTCGAACAAAAAAAGATACATTAAGACACAACTTCTTTATTTCTATACAAACCCATTTTATACTGCTTCTGAACATTAAAGTTCTAAAAAATGCTACAATACAATTAAATTAACCAAAAAAATATAGATATGCCTACTTTTATAGTAAAATTTAATGAAGTTAAAACCAAATCGACGTTTTTAAAAAGTTGAAAATATAGAATGCACAGTAAATACAATATTATATTTTTTTCACATATAAGTTTTAATTAGAAGCTAATAATACCGTTTCATAAATACCTAAATTAAGCTTAGAAAAGACTCATCAATAAAAACTATTTTTTGGAAATATAGAAATAATCAGAAATTCCGATAAAGAAATCAATAGAGGTGTAGAGAGTAATAACTACGTTAATAAAAGTAAAAAAGAAAATATTATCGACAAGGACACAAAAAAATTAAGAAAAAGATGCATATTTCATTATTATTATAATGTTGAGGTAGGAATAGCAGCAAAGAAATATAATGATCAAATCACATAGTTTCTTGAGTTCCATGTAAAAATAAAAAATATGGAAGAGAAAAAATTATAATATATTTAGATAAGATATATAATATATGGTACATAATAATTATATTGCATCAAAATGACTTTCTTTACTTAGTCATATACGAAAAGCGCATTTAGATGCATAAAATTATAAAAAAAATTATATGATGAAATCGGTTTTTAGATTATTATAAATTTGATCCATTATTACGAGGAAAGAGATTGAATATATCGTATCTTGAAACTTAAATAGCTACCATATATAAAAAATGAGGAAAACAAATTTAATTATAATTTAGGTAGATTTTGTGTATTAACAGAGAAAATTGAATGTTTTTTTTTGTAAAAAACTCTAAAAATGCGTATTGTGCATATAAAACTTATATTTCTGAAAGTACATTGGCTATCAAGCCAATTCAGATAATAAAAAATCCTAGGTTAATGTTTATACAGATCTAGAAAATATAATTTTTGTTATTTCCTCTTGATAAATATTATACAAAAACAATAGAAAAAAATTTATAGCTATGCAAATAGACCAATAAATCGCACATATAAAAGTTCATATTTTGTGTTCCTCTTCTCAGGATCTTATGATTTACTTTGGTACGTAATCATTAGCACCTTATAAAGCCAAATAAAATGCAATAAAAATGGCTTTTGCTATTTATAGGCATAAAACATTAGCATTTTAGTTTTTTTATCACTACTTAATGATATTAAACACTTATGTAGTTTTTAACTGTAATTAAATATGGTTTAAATCTTAATTTATTTCCATTAAAATTTTTAGGTGAAAATTCTTTATCTTACAATCTAACAAAAAATTTTTTTTCCAATAAATTATACTTCGAAATTTTTCAAATATAGAATACAATCAATAAAATCGATTTAATATTTATTTTTTTATTTATTATAAGGTTAATTTTCTTTAACTTATCTTGTTTGGAGGCCCAAAACTTTGACAAGCTTTATATAACATATTTGCTGGATAAACATTTTGTGCAATTCATTACTAATTATATCCCTATTACATCTTCTAAGCTCATGAATTATGCATACGTGTGTTTTTAGCAGCAATTTGGTTTGCTAATTTGTTTTTTCTTCCGTTTTGATTTACAATTTCAAATTTAAATAGACAAAAAATTTATGTTTTCGTTTTTTTTCTTTGAAAAAAAAGCTTAAAATAACAACGAAGTGTAAATATGAGGTTTTTAAAATGACTGAATAGAAAAAACCCTTATATAATGTTTTAAAATAAAAATAATATTTAAGAATATATTCATAGAACTTAACAAGCCATATAACACAAAATTAAATGCTTTTTTAACATCACATGATAAAATACACTAAATTTATTATTATTAAATGGCTTTTAACAATAAATTCCTGCATAAAATAAAGAAAAATTATATTCATCTATAATAAAAAAAATGTAGAGCTTTTTATATTAATACAAAACGATATGAAACGCTGATCTAATCTATGGATTCAATTACACAAGTATACATGTACACAATTAAAGAATACGAATAAAAAATTACTGTCGAAATATTTTTACCGTGAGTGTTACTAATTCTAAGAATTGATAGTACAGACCAGATGGTATTTTAAGTATTTAATATTCATTTATTCAGATATAAATATATTTACTCATACATTTCAAAGAAAAATAATAGCTATTAGTCACATGTGTAGATTAGAACCTATTAAATGAAATCTAGAGATTAAATTATGACAGTGTTACATATAAATTTTATTTTAAATGGATATTAATATTATAATATATGTGCTTAAGAATAAGAAAAGTAATTAAATAAAATGTTGGATCTTTGAAAGATGTGATATATGAGGAATCGAATAAGTTTACCTTAAAGCCATGATTTTCTAGAAATTTTGTGTAAAGTAAAAAAATATCAATATTTTAAATATACTAAATTATGAATAAAATACATGCTAAACAAAATAGAAAGGGAAAATCTTTCTGAAATAAATTTATAAATTTCTGTAAAATACACAATTTTTTCATAGATAGATAAATAAGTGGCTTACTTTGAAAAAAAATATTATAGCTTAGCATTTAGATTAACTATTAGTAACCTGCCAAACATGAGAAAATTAATTTATGCAACAATGCATATGTCTAAAAATGCGGCTTTCTGATCACTAAATATAAAATAGAACACCCAGATTTTTTTTTGTTTTTTTCTGGTTGAAGCAGTATTGATGCATTTCGTATATTTGTCTTGCATTTTTTTAATCTTTATTATGCACTTTCGATTGCTTCAAATTATTTAATCATGTATCACTATAAAATAAAATATAGAAAACAAATTTTATTACTGCTTTATCTGTTTCTAATCAAGAGTTATAATTTATTATAGTTTTTGATGATGCATTACGTTTAAATTTTAAATATCATGCCAATAATTTGTTTTAAATCCAACTAGCCAAGTCCCATATCTTGTATTAAATTTAAAACCAATAAAATTTTATAATGCTTTATAATTAAATAAAATCGATTTTTTGTGTATTAGAATGGTTATTTTTTTATCTTTGTAAAAACAAAAAATTATTGCCAGTTTAGGCCGATATGCTCACTTTTGAACCATTTAGACGCATGAACTTTTCCTTTTATTATTATTAATTATTTACAAGCATGACTATAGAAAATCATCAAATTTCATTTTAATATCTGTATATATTATTATACATAACTGTTTTATGTTTATCAGAACTAGATATTATAGAATTTAATTGAATCAGGTAAACCGAAATATACATGAACACAAAACATAATATTTTATATGACGCAATTTATAAAAGCATTTGAATATTTTTGGGAATATATTAATAAAATTTAATAGAATAAGAATATTTTTACAGCTTTTGGTTTAAAAAAATTGTATTACACACATAACTTCGCAAAAAAGAGTCGAGTTGAACTAGAGTCGCTAAAATATTTTTATGGCTATGAAACGATATATTTTGCTATTATATAATTTTGTTTTTTCTATAATGGACCATGATATCTCATATCAAAATATAATGCTTAATTATTAAAATCTATATATATATACTTTGTTTTTTTAATCTCATTAAGATAGTTTACAACATTTAGGGGGAGATTTTAAACTAGGAAACATAAATAGAATGTGGTCTATCCTTATTTGTATTTTAAGCAGAATAAAAGAACGATCAGATAATAATAAAATTACATAAAAGACAATACGAAGAGGTGTGATGAAATAATAATAATTTAGAAATAACAAAAAACCCTAAATTCCAAAAAATGATTATAATATATCAAATTTGACTCAAAGTGTTTGCAAGCTTTAGGAAAAATTAAAATAAATTCTAGGAATAAAAAAAATCAATAACTAAAACGTTTCAAAAAATAAATAACTGGTAGTTAATAAACTCATGTCTTTGAGTAATTCGAACAACAGTAATATTTATAAAAGAAGAATTTTTTTTCTTAAGACAAAAACATTCACTTAGATAAAAGTATTAGGTCATCACATTGTAAAAAATCAATCTAAATATGAGATCACCTGCAACAGAATAATGAAGATTATACAGACCGATTATTTTGACGACAAAATAATTGTAAATATGACCCCTTTATTTATTGTAAAGGCAAAAATTTTGATTGGCTCGAAATGATCGGAACACACTAAGCAGAAGTAACTAGCGGATTTACTAGAGGTAAATATAGTTAACTAGAATAGAAACAAACTTCTTTTTGAACCAAATACACACAAGTCTCTGTGCGCTAAAAAAAAATGCTTTTTGCAATATAAACTCAATTTAGAATAGGAAATATTGGCATATAGTATATTAACTTTTAATAAATAAACAAATTTAAAACAAAAATATGACCGACTAAATAGATTGAAATGGAACGATATCAAAGTTATATAAAAAATATGCGTAGAATTCACACGAATTTATAATATAAACACTGATACATATGATCACATTTACTCTTTAGATATTATTGAAAACATTCTTGAATGAATCTTCGAAGAGATTATATATGGTTTATATGCTATACCATGCAGAGATATATTGAAATATTGTTTTATTGATAAACTATTTTCAATATAAATATGATGTATTTAAACAACTTGACTTAATTTAAAAATATTTTTTGCGATAATCAGTAGATAAGTTGAGACATGGTATTTCCAACAAAATATTAAAAGCTTATTAAGCTTGTACTTAAACTTAATTTGAGAAAAAATTTAACTTGAGACATACAGAAAACGATGAAAGTAAAAAAATCATATAAAAATACATACAGGAAGGTTTTAACTTTATTTTATTATTTTATTGTATGTAGAACATGAAAAAAAATCTTTTCCATGTATATTAAAATATTTGCGCATTTATAGTTTTCTTAAGTATTTCTTATAATAATTTTAGATTCTGTAGGCATGTTATTTCTATGCATTTATTGACTTTTTATTTTTCTATCTGACTATAGTAGATTATTTACGCCTGTATCTTAATTACATTATAATTATATAAAACCATGACTTTATTCTATTTCCATTTGTCAAAATTTTTTCTGTTGCCTTTGAGAGATTTTTTGCTTTTTTTCAAATTCAAATTTATTAATTTTAAATAACGTTCTAATCAAAAATGTGTTGTTATCATGACAATAAATTTTTTCAATTTAATTCGTTCTATTATTAGAAATTTAAAAAATTATAGATTTTTTGTTTATCATATTTATTCGGTATTCTTTCCATGCCTCCCTAATTTCCTTTATTATTTATTACATTTGAATTTTGCTAATATTTGATATTCATGTATATATTTTTCTAATATTGATTCATTTTAGTATTTATCGTGAAATAAATATATTCATCTGTATTTAGATAGGTAAATTTTTATTTGGAATTAACTATGAACCATAATCATTAGTTGTAAAATTAATATAGGGTTTTTAACAGTTTAAATAAATTTCTAGTATTCTTTTAATGAAATTATCGTTTAAATACATCAAATATTATGCTAATTAAAGTAAATATACACATTTTTAAAATAAAAAATAATTTTCCTTTAATAATTAATAAATTATATTTTTTTATATCTTATAGGCGAAATATGATGGATTTATTGTAAATTCAGGAAATAATTTAATCATAGAAGATTTTACTATGATTGTGTTCATATTAGATGGAACAATCATTGGTTTACAATATATAGACTCTAAAACGCCATTATTTTATAACCTAAAATCGTTCGAATTGCAAAAATGACTTGTAAAATCCATAAAAGTATGAAATATTCATTGATGACACTATCGATTATAAAATTACCAAAATCTTTTTTATTTAGGCAATTGACTTGAGACAATGTTTACATCAAAAAAAATTATAATTGATAAACTATGTTTGCAGTATTTTAGTATTTATGATCTTCAATTATGTAATATTTGATACAACGATCCGAAAGCTGATTTAAGAATTTTAATCACACATATATGTGCCGATTCAGAAAAACAAAAACAAAAATTCCCTGTAGTTAATGGTGTTTATTTATTTCAAATTTGCAGTGGACAAAATTTTTTTTCCATGGGCCAATCTATCTTTATTCGTATATCATTAAAATTGATCTAAATTACAGCATTAAAATAGCCCTTTCTAACATCAGGAGCATAAATCAAAATAAATGGATTAAGACATTTTAAAAGTAATCCGTTTTTCAAAAGAGAGCTAAAATGAAAATAAGCAAAAAAAATACATATAGAAGCATGATAATATAATATTTCTTCATTATAAAGCACAATAATTAGATATGGATGATATTTTTAGGCTTATAATCATGGATTAAAATTATGATATCATATGATCAGAAGAGATACTATAAAAAGATTTAAGAAAGCAATATGCAGTAAAATAAAGCATAGAAGTATAAATTTATATGATAATTTAGACTGTGATTAAAATATTTATGATAATCTACATAAATCCATTATACACGTAATATAACAACTACAAATCTTATCACAAAAGTATTATAGATTTAGAAGCCCACTAAACCCCATAAAGCTACTAGATGATACTAAAAAACAGAAACTGCTATAGAAAGAACTTAGAATAGAAATATTTTAGTTCTGTGTTTCAACTCTGATTTCCACGTTTTAATTGATTTATCTTGTAAATCTATCTGATCATGTAGGAACTTAAGTTAATAGTCCTATAAATTGAATTTAAAGGCGAATGCACATATATTTATCTTATATCTAATCAATCGATACAAAAAACACATATTAATATACAATAGAACGATTCTTCTGCTATTTGGTTTGTGGCATTGCAAATTTTACGGGCTAAAATTTAAGATAAAACATATATATGCAAGAAAAAATAAATTAATATAAATGTTCGCATATATTTAGGAATAGTAGGCGCAAGAAATGTGTTACGATTTCACATCTTACTAAAAAAAAATATGAACAATAATATTTGTAATTTATAAACAATCACCGAGTTCGCGTAGAAATTTTCACATCAGCAATATCCGAAATAATACAATAAAAATCGAGTCGGATACAAATAACATAAAGTAAAACAATATTATGATATCAATGACCATATAAAAAACTTAGAATATTTTTCTAAGGTACATGGGCATAAACTTTACTTTAATACGGTGACTCGACCTGTATAATCTGCTGATAGGTGGATCGAAATAAACTACAATCTAGTCCTTAAAAAATAAAATATATTTAAAGTGCAGACTTAAAGACATAAAAATGTATCCAATAGCCGAATAACACTCGTAACGATAGGAATGCGATGTTTCCGCCCCTAATACATCATCAATCCCATAAAACGAAAATAATTTTATTATGATACAAAACGACTTGCAATATAAATAAGTACATTTATGAGTTAATGTGTATATATGAATATAAAAAAAATTAAGAACCGAGATAAGTTCAAATATGGTGTTTGCCTCGTTCTATAAAAACAGATAACAAACGAAAAATTAATACCATATACCTTTAAAGTACGAAATTCAAATACTCAAAATACTTGAACCGAAATCAAAAAATAATCTGTAGAAAATCCGTGGACAAAACAGTTATTCTTAAACAAATAAGATGGCATGACTCCATGCCATAAAAATAGTTATTCTGATACACCTATTATTTATTAACAAGAGAGAATTATACAGCATATATGAAGATTGATATATAAAAAAGTATGACACAATAACGAAAATATTTGAAAAACATGTCTTAATATCTTTAAATTAGTCTTTGAAAGGGAAAAAATCCATTCAAAATAAATGAATAACCTTTGCAGTAAGATTGTTGTTATAGGTGGAATTAATGATAAAATGACAACATTTCCTTTTATTTTTCAATGCAGAAGACTAACTGAAAAAAAATGCAGAAAGAATATAATGTTATGTAATAAGATAACATTCATACGGGGTTCTTACTTCATTGCAAAATGAAGATCCAACATCTTCTTTTAATTTATACAGGGAATGTATATTTTGTAATTATCATGCAATCTATAATCCTCAGCAATAGATAAAAAAAGTACAGAGGTTTTTGAATTCACCAAAAAAATAAATTGATAATTAAATAAATATGAATTTTAGGTAAGTTTAAAAATTGATAATCAAGTGGATATAAAAATTTAAGTGAAAATGGGTGTCAATACGGCATGGTTTTTGTGGGTGAATATCAAATAGGGATATTCCTTTTTTCGTATAAAATTCGATAATTATTTATGGTCAAAGCCATTATTTCTTTTTATCCCTGTATAAATCTCGCAAATGAATACAAAAAATTAATGTTAGATATGATATAGAATTGTAATCAATGAATAATACGCTATCAGATCCCCACATGAAACGAAAGTTGTTTTAACTAATCATTTTAATTATACTAATTTTTACGATAGAAATAATTTTAACATCGAGTATGCATTTTTTTCATGCAGTTATTTTCTAAAAAATATTCATAATTAAATATAATCTTTAATTTATGCTAATTTAGAAATTTTTGCCGATTTTTTTTCCGGGGAAACTAGTATAAAAGAAAATTAAAGAATAAAAATTTCTTGAGCTCAATACTAAAACAAAAATTTATATCATTCATATGACAAAATCATTTTTGTAGACTCCATATCTGAACCAATGCTTTCTACTTGTTTGTATGATTTATTTAATAATATAAATTCGGCTATTTCGACTATTATGATAATTTATTGTATAGTTGAATAATAATTTCATACTTGTTTTCTATAAAGGCGTATATATATTTATTTATATTAATTTATGCTTATATTTTGATAAATAAATTTTAAATACATATCTGATACAATGTGATAATTTCGATATTCTTTTTACAAGTTCTTAAATAGAAATAAATGGGGGGGGGTTTACATAATGAATAATTGTTTAAAATTATAGCATAATATCAAAATATAAAAGAATTTACCAACATGAAAATTTTTTCTATTAAATGCTAGAAACGCATTAAATGATGATTTTAAACTTATATAAAATATAAAAGCTAACGAATTCACATATAACCCTACTTTGTGGTGTGTAATACTTTTGATGATAAAAATTCACCGGATTGCCTCGAATCAACTTGCGAAATAATTTATATAAAAAATGAAAAGCATTGAAAAACAAAAAAGTAAGGTATACAAGTATATAAAAAATATAAAGTTTATTTTTTTATTGATTTTGAATTTTAAATAATCATTTTTGTGTAGTTTGTAAAATTTTATAACCAAATACATAATTAAAGGAAAAATGTGGTTGTATAAGAAATCATTATTAAGCCTTTCTTTATAAATGTATACATAATGATCTATATTTAAATTTATGTATGAATTTAACTTTTGTAAGAATTGCAACGTAGAAATTGGTCGTGTTATATTTTTATTACCAGCACAAAAAATTAATTGATTTTGTAATTCATATATAAATGTTTTTTGCTTAAAATTTGAAATTTAAGTGTCGTTGAATTTGTATAGTACGACTTTTTTAAACGAAATATGTATATTTTTGTTTTTGCATGAAGATCTATTTCTGGGTTTATAACAGAAACAATTTTATTCCTTTAAATTAAACCAGACCAAAAAATGGCCCAAATCATACTAATTTTGCTATTATATCATTATAATTATAAGCATATTTCTCACGACCAACGAAGTCATGTAATTTTTTTTTAATTTAATGATATGTATAAATCTTCTTCGGAGAGTAAATACATCCTAGGCCAACTCATTTTTTAAACACTATAGTAATAAAAAGCACAATTTAACACTTAACCTTTTACCCTATATTATTTAGCTAGAACGGCATTGTAATAACATTTTATAAATCAATGATAGTTTCAAAATAAATATATGAGAATGACCATATTAAAAAATTAAATTTACTTAAATTGCTGCCTTACATGTTTTTTGTTATGAAACGCCTTTTCTATTGAGCAAGTCGGACTTTTATGAATTAACACATCGTATTTATATGTTTGTAGCGTTTCTAGCATTAATATATGTATATATAGCAATTTAATGGTATTTTAATCAATAATCTTGCTCTAAATGGCGTTATTTAGTCAAAAAATGACAAATGATGACTTTTATAAGTAATTAGTGCATTAGTAGCCTTTTAAAACAGCTTAACTACTATAAAATGCATTCGATGAATTCCTTTTTTAAAACAGCAATAATATTTTTTTTTTCATCTGGATGCAAATAAACTTGTTTGATTAAATCTAAGATCCATAAGAATTATTTTATCAATTTAAAAACAAAGATGTATCACTCAATTGCATAATTAAGTAGATAAAATATATGTCTTTTTTTTTGAAAGTGAAGTCGTAGATGTTTAATTTCCAAACACCCAGAGTCTAGTTTTTTGATTAAAGCTGTGATTTTCTTGGTTTTATTCAAAAGTTTTATTCTAAAGTTCAGTTAGTTCCATTAAACACATATGATCTTACACAAATGTATGTATTTTACACAAACAAATGCATTATAAAAACAAAAAAGAACATCCATAAATAAATTTTTTCTTTCAAAGCATCGTAATTTGATTAATATATCCTATTTTACATATATTATAATTTAGTTTATCCTTTTATTTTTTTTATAAATTTGGTACATCGATTTGCCATTAGCAGTTAAGTATAATTTAAAAATAATAAAATACAAAAAATTTGTAAATCATATTTGCTCCGGCTAGAAATTCTTAAATTATATATTGAAACAAAATTCGATAAATATTCAGCGACAATAGACCAACACAGCACAATATTTGAGTTTATGACCTAGTATAAAAAGATACAATGTAAAACTAGATCCTATGCTTGATTTTGATTTCGAAATGCAAAAATCAAAGACAACTAGATTATATCTAAAGTAATGTAAAGATAAGCACATCTTTTCGAATGTAAACATAATGTTTATAATAGAATAATTCAAAAAAGCACGTAGAATCACAAAATATAGTTATTTGTATTAAAATATGTGGTTAAATCCTATTACATAACTCAGATTTTCATATTTTCTTTACAAACAACAAATTATTTACACAATCGATTGATATATTAAACACAGAAAAAAAGTCACACATAAATATTAAATATCAAATAATATCTAAAAAGACAAACTTTTTTATTCGATTTAATTAGTATGTGTCTATTAAATTGTTAAATTTTTTTGTTTTATTATATATTTTAAATAATATTTGAAGTTAATAAAGAAATTCTGCCTCTAAAAGCGACATACTATAAGATTTTTTGCCTTATTATGTAATTTCGGTTTATGTTGTATTTTGATTTTTCTCATTTTTAGAGTTCAAACTCTATCTTATTTATAAAACTAAGAAAAAATTCCCGTTTCTTACAAGTAGATGTCCATTAATATACATTAGATAAGCATAAAATCTTATAAAGAGTGACTAAAAATGCCATTTTGCCTATACTAGGTTATTAAAATTATGCATGATTATGTAGCTTAATATTATATAAAATTAGCTAAATTGTAGTATGATTAGCATATAATCAAGAAATGTTTCCAGATTAAATATGAATTAATACATAACTAGTCAAAAGAGCTCAGACAAAACAGTTTTAATGCATGTAAAATAAAGAATGGATTTTAATTATTACTCACTAAAATATCAGTGAAAATTCATTATTGCAAAACCTAGTAAGATTTATTGCATCAATATTTGAGTTTTTAAGAAAAAAAATGCATTTAAAATTAGTAATGGTTTAAACAACAAATTGAACTAGATATGCATAGAAAATCATTATACAAATATAAATTTCGTGTCCCAATATTTTTATTAAACTTACATAAAAAAGTACGATACAAACAATAATCATAATAAAACGAAAAAAATAGCATTCATAACATGAGCCTACTTCGAATAAACCTTTTTTAAGATAACATTTTTTGGAATTATTATAGTTGTTAGAATTTCAAAATATGTTCAGCTTTTTTGCAACCTAAATCGAATTATTAGTTCAGTAAAATAGCCAAAATAAATTTTACAGAGTAAATCACAATAGATTGCATGTGTATCATAAGAAAGTTATACTTTGTTATGGGTATTAAAATAGAAGCACATAAAAAATAGCTATACAAGCAACAAAGTTGCTGCATATTAGCATTAGTAAAATTTTCACGAATTAACTTCGAAAATACATAATACATAATATATAAATTTTGACTGTTTTTTACTAAATTTTATTTGATGCCTAGTGTTTTATCTGGGTTCGTGATATAATTGAAGTATTTTTGTTAAAAAAAAGCAATCTGTAAAAAACGAACGATAAAATATAATATAGCACACTAAATTACTACTATTTAGCATTTTTTGGCAAGTCTTAGCATACTTTTTTCTTTTATACATGCAATTGGTTTAAAGAAATCACCAGAAACTTTGAATGTAATTTTACGACAATTTATACCATTTTCTATATTTTTAAAATCTTATCCATATAAAAACTAAGTCTAAAGATTATTTTGTTTTCATTTTTGCGATTTCGTATTTTAGTTACTATTCAAGATATTTTATTTCTGTACCTTTATCAACATAAAAATAAATCCAAATCATTAAATTTAATATGGGAAAATAAGATTTATTGTTTATAAAAATGAAGAGAATATTTATAAAGTCTTTTAAAGTCTACATAATAAAATCTTGCAGTAAAATTTTCAAATAAAAGACTATTTCTCATTATAAATTTGCATTATTATAATACCTTAGCATGTATTTTAGGAAAAATAATTTAAAATGAAAGTATTTATGCTTTTAATATGGATTATTGTGTCTTATAATACTATGATAATAATGAATAGACATTCTGACGCGTATAAACATAAATTTTTGTTTACAGATACATAATAATACCATTTAAAAGCATGTCTAAAGACTTTTCATTTCAGAAATATTTTTGAAAGTTTTAAATGTACTAATTTGAAAGAAATAAACTAAACTAGTAAGTTCTTATATATTTAATCTAGAAAGATTTTAAATATATAATGTATAAATCGCAGATATATCACAAAGATGCAATACGTTCGGCTTTAAAAGGAATTCATATGCGTAAATTTAAAAATAAATAAACAGCAGTAAATATAGCTATAAAAAAGAGATAAAATTCTTTTATGACTTTTTAACTTATAAAACCCCTTATTCGTATGGTGTTAGACAAAATTTATATAAAAATTTCCAGGTCATACAGTCATGTAACAACGGGTTATTTTTTTTCTCAAGGCATATATAAATCTTGTATTTCTACCAGAAACGATGAAATTAATTCTAGACATTTTTACGTGTATTTATTCATAAAAAATAAGCTGGGAATACACGTATGCTTAAAAAAGATTAAATGATACTTTTCTACATTTTAATATATATTTGTCTAGAAATACAAATTTAAATATTGATGTATACATAATATAGATATCTAAATACGAAAATAGTTATTTTATTTGTAAAAAAATATAATAATATCACACAATTTTTTTCTAATTTGAAATATTCCTAATTTATGGAACTTCTCACATACTGATCGTAAATAGTTCCTCAAATCCTATATCTTGCCACACTTATAAATATATATGATGTTTTCCGAATTCCAATTAACTTTCAAAAGACTGTAAATTCTAGTATAATCGTATTCTTAGGACAGGTAATAATGGATTTATATTAATCCAAGACTGCAGATAGAATATATTAATTGGCATTAAAACTTCCGGCCAGTATATTATTTTCTTGAAAATATAAAAAAAAGAATAAAATATACTGTTAGATCTTGTCTTGGGATGCTATTATTTTTATAAGCATCTCTAAAAATTCAACACATTATGTTTTATGTGAATTTTGTTCATATGTATGTCCTGGATTATTTTTTCTCACAGGATTGTTGATTACCATACTATCAATATTTTTGCTTATTATTTTTTCTTCCAGATCTAATATTTTTTTTTTAAATATAAACAGTATACCCATAACATTACAGGCATTTTTCTTGGGCTTCATAAAGACACTAGTAACTTACCGGGTCTTTTCTAGTCTCAATGTACATAAAAATAATAGATTCGTGCATATCGTATAGTTGTAAAAAATCAACATCTTGAAAGAAAGCTGGGTGATTATATCTTCACTTTTACCAACACTTTTAATTCATATTGCAAATTTTTTAATAAGAAAAAAAAGCGATCTGATCTGACTTTAGAAATATTAATATAATCTTTTTGTAACCAATGTATTATTGTGAGTTGACACAGATTGAATATGCAGAAATTTCAGTTATAATGGAAGTCCGATCAGTTCCATGATATAAGTAATTATAATTTACATGCTCAAAGACCTATGTTTATCTTCGAATCCATCAGAAAAAAATGCAGCCGTAGCTTAAACTCTTCTTGATATAAAGTTAAATATTATACAAAAAAAAATCCATGTGCTTTCTATGAAGAAATAGAACATGTTTTAATGAAAAAACTAACATTAGAATCAACAGAGTCACATAAATCATTTTAATTTACTTCAGGCGGTTGTGATCTAAAAATTATTGTATCTTTATTTTCAAAAATTACTGAATTTATATATTGACTTTTTTTCTGAAAAATGCGACAAATATAACGCAAATATTATTTCTTTTGGATGTAACTTACCATTACTTTAAACTGATATTTCGTCTATCATGATATAAATTTCTTAATATTTCCTAAAATAGAGTTAAAATATATGGAATGATATGCTTCGTAATTTATAATTTCTGCCTAAATACCCTATTTCTTTCTCGGTTCTTAGTTTTTTAACTTACATAATAGCTTTTTGCCATGCTTTTGAATTATATTTTATCCATTTCCTCCATTTTATTTCTAATTAATTCAATATATTTCACTGTTGTATCTGCTAACGATCCAAGTTCTATGTTATGCTTTATACCGTTATTTTACGCTTTAAAGCACATCATTCTATAAAATAAATATAATTGAAAATAAAAAACGTGATATGAAACAATTTAATGCCTGTGCTGATATGTTATTAATTCTAAAGGGTATAGTATTGGCGTAAAATCTGTTTCTATTTCATCATAAATTATGATAATTATTATTTTTCATATACATTTTATAGCTTATATGTTGTATTATGCCATTCTGTATTGTCGACATCAAAAAAATAAGCAATAGATGAATCCAAAAGTAATTATCCTTCTTTCGAAAATAGTTGCAATAACTTAGTTCAGATCGTTGAATTCAAGCATATATGATGCCTTTTTATTTATGACCGATTAATTGTTCATCAACTTTTAAGCTTAGATCATTCACCATTTTTTCTGCCCCAGACACTATAGATGATAGAAAAAATGTAAATATTTAGATAAGATTAAAAGAATTTTCCTTCATAACTAAATTGTGAATGCCAGATTTGATATTAGTATATTAATATGCAATATCCTAACAATGTAAACATAATAAGTTGGTATTTAAGGAATTTTTCTATATCAATGATGAAAAAAACGAAAAATCACATACTCAACATAAATGCCACATTCAAAAAAAGCCATTAAGTTATTTATTATATATGAATATCTACTTTGATAGCACACTTCAATAAAGAAACTATTTAATTTTTTATCTAATAATAAAATAATATCATCATCATATTATTTTTGATTTATAAGCTAATTTTAAAGAGTGAATTAAAGTGTAAGTTTATAGACACAGCTTGTTTGATTCTTTGTGAGCACAGGGTATTTATTATTTTAGCTCTCTTCTCCTCTCAAAAAGTCTTCTTCAATACCCTTCCTTCTTTCGAGACCTATTAATTCTTAAAATTTTCTCAATTCTAAGTATCATCACCAATAATATAAATTTTACAAAAAAAAAACGTTGAAAATCAATAAATATGTAAATATTTTAAGTAAGATCTAAACTATATATTTAAATCCTAAAGCGCTATAGTTTTTATGTAAGCATATAAAAAGATCATACTAAAATGGTTTAATGTATTTATACATGACATTTAGAATATAATGCATAGAAGTGTGTAATTAGAAAATAAGAGCCATTTCTAAAATAGTACAAGCAATGGTGTTTTTTCATGTTTAAAGATCCATTAAAATAAAATTGGATAAACCATCATAATTGAGTTCCTAACAAAAAAAATACACATGCATAACAATTTTCTACTGCTTTTTTTGTTATACAGAATATAAAAAAGGAATGCTAGATAGAATTTATCACTGTTATTTAGCATACCTTTTTTACATGGAACAGTTTTAACAAGTGTATTTTTATAAAAAAACAAAGAAAAAATTAACCGAATATCTATGAATTTATTTTTATATTTTACAGATGATTCTATATTAATAGTAAATTATGTAATTCAATCATAAAAGATATAGCTTTTATATTTACGTATATTATAGAACACACGGAATGTGATTTATGCTAAAATAAGTAATTATTACGATTTTTGGTTAAAAATTAGTAAATACAAGTAAATTTCAGAAAAATAGCTAAAAAATTCTATAAACATAAGAGTGCTATAATATTCATATATTTTCCTCGAAAATTTTTTATTTTTGTATTGTGATTTTTATATATTCAGGGGTATATTATTATATTAATTTTAAGATGAAGTTAATCATTATAAATTAAAATGAGCTTTTTAGCACAATATTATGGCACTAAAGTTTATCTAAATTCTAAATATACAAAAGTGATTTTATCTATTTAACTTAAATAGATGTAATTTACCTGTTTTATACGAAGTTATTTTTTTATTACATTTTTTAAGGGGTTTTAGTGATGCAGTTGGTTTACAAGAGTTTTTATCTGTTTAGTTGTTCAAACCGCAACCACTCCAGATTTCATTCGCTTTGTATCAAAACGAGACATATTATAAGTAGTTTTTCTGTAAAAATTAGAAAGTAAAACCCTAACAAGAGTGGCAAACCATTAATAGAGTAGGAGTTTGGATTTAAAGACGCAATTACGTGCCGTAAAGTTGGATGAAGATAGCGTTTGCCTGCAAGTATATTTTTTAAGCAGAAAGTGGCAGCATAATATACCTGCAACGAAAAAGTTATAGAATCTGATTCTCCTCCATATCAACAAAAACAGATAAAACACAAAAAATCCCTGGATATTAAACTGGTCACAGATAATATATGGAAACAAACGCAAGTATGCAGAGAGAAGCAAAATTTTCTAATTATCACAAGAAAACTCTCTAAATAGGAGAAATATAATCGTAGATCAATAGAAAATAAGTAAATTTGTCTTGATTTCATGTAAAATCATCGTTTAAAGATGTAATACTAGCATGTTAAAAACATCAATAGATTTTGTAAATTATAAATCACATTGAAATTCAATTCGATAGTCAAAGAGTAAGTAACAATAGAATATTAAACAAAAGAACTTTTTCAAAACGCAAATATAATTCTAAAAATCCTAGTTGAAAAATTGACACTTAGTTTGAGTCCATGTAATGGGAATTCAATGTAAGCTCTTCATTTAGCTGTTCATTATTCCTGTTGTATAAAAATCAAATTGTCCTATAAAAATAATCCAAATCGAATGACTAAACGATAATCTTTTTTTTATTTGTTTTTTTTAATAATATAAAAAATATTTTTAAAGACTTTGTAGATGATAGGAAAAAAATGTAGTAAATTAACTAAAAAAATCTAAATGCTCATGTATTAATCCACATAACTTAATTTCATTTACAACATGAATAAATGTAGAGGATTTATAAATGATCTAAGTTCAAAAAATAAATTTAATAGATTTAAGTAGGACACTAATTAATTGCAATGTTATAGCTAAAATTTATACTTTTAACAAATCTACAGAAATCTACTTGTCAAAAATAGAAATAAAATAAATAAAGCATAAATAATTTACATAAAAAAAAATTTCAACTTGAAAATAGAAATCATGGATTGATTATTATATATCATATAAAATGAAACAAAATCTCGTAAAAAAAATATTAGAGCATTTTTTTACGAAAATAATTATAAAAATATGTTAATAGATTATATATTTTGAACGGTTATTATTTATTTTAGGCTAGAGTGCAAAAATAGAAAGTATTCTCTCTATAGAGAAGAATAATTTGTAGCTAAAGTTTAGTTTAGATTTTACAAGAATTTTAACACATATACAATATATTTTACTAATATGTTTTTTTTGCATGTAATTCATATATGTTGTTGCCTTTAACTTTCATTGCTTTTTTTTAAGTATTACAAAATTAAAAACATTTTTTTTCATTTAATTGCATAAATTGAATATATTTTCCAAATATATATCTTTGTATTTTAAATTTTAATGATTCTCTGAAAACGCACATCAAAAAATTTTTTCATACTTCATAAACATAAAATAAATATACTTTAAATATGTTTAATTATATTATTATACGCATAATTTCAATTTTAACTAAATTTAGTCTTCAAAATGACAATATCTTTCTAAAAAAAATATTTTTTATTTATTTAAATAGTTATTTGCAAATTTATATTTAACAGAAATACTTTATTAACAATAATCAACAGTTTAAATAAAGTCAGAGAATTTTTTTTTTGATTTATGGGCTATATTTATAGTTTTAATTTCAGTTTAGGTTTACAGGCACAGCTTGCTTGATTCTCTGTACACACAGTGTATTATTACTTTCGGCTATCTTTTCCTCTCCAAACTCTATTTCAATACCCCTTCTTCTTTCGAGACCTATTAATTCAAGGGTTTTTCTCAATCCCAAGGTTTGAATATATGCCTCAACCTAGTTCGTGACATCTAGTTTCTTCAGGTACCTTCTATGATATCGTTCACCTCACAGTAAAGTCAGATAAATATATTAATTTAACTTGGCTGAAAATTTGAAAGCATAAAATTATTCAAAAAATAATTTATTTAGGTCTATAAATGAAAATATGAAACAAAGATCAAAACAACTCTTTTTTTACGATAGAAAAATCAAAATTTATGCTCTGTATAATTTCTCATTTATTTTTTTTATAAAAAAACAAATTAACTTAGTATTATTAAAAATTGAAGAATTCATAATAATTCATGCTAGTAAAAGAGACAATAAAATAAAAAATATCAGATAATAAGTGCTTAGATATTTTAAAAAAACACAGAAAATTTATATCATAGAAGGTTTAAAATGGTTCTGAAGCTTTAATTTTTGTTCTAGAATTGCTTCGAACTAGAAAAAATGACATTTATATGTAGATTAATAATAACCTAGTTATTTTTTTCATTGTATTTATACGAAAATTACTATTAAAACAAAATTTCTATTGGTTTCCATACGTTTTTAATACTCCAATTCTTTTATATGAAAGGTTTTTATCATCAAGATCATGAAATCACATATTTTCTTGCTGAAGTTATAATCTATTAGTGATTTGGTTCAAAATTTCCACCTTTTCTTTCAGTCTAATTCTTTAGCATAAATGAATTTTTTGCTTAACTTTACTATTAAAATTTCAAATAGATCGATAATTTTTGCAATGTTATAGGATAAACAAAAAACCTCTTTAATATTTAATCAAATAGAATTGATGATGTTGAATATATAAAAATAAATTCAGAAAATTTTAAGTGCAAAAGTTGCATATTCATGATTTATTGGCATTTTTTTATACGTAATTCAATCTAATTTATGCAATATATTCTCTTTTTTTGCATATTGTATTTAGATTATAATATTTACCGTCATTAAAAAAACATGCTTTGTAATGCAAAACTGCAATTTATATTCCTGCATAAATCATATTATATGCACTAAAACAACATAATATTTTTAATGCAATTTATAAATCTGTTATGAGGAAAATAATCCTTAGGCATTTTAGAAAAACTAGCATATATACCATATATTTACAGCCCATGAAAATAATGAAAATATAAAACCTTAAGAATTTTTGATGTGTTTAAGTTGCTAAACTTTGCTATAAGCTGATGAAAATGAATTACATTTTTTAGAAATTTTAAATTTTATTATGCGCAAATTCCTCTTTAAAAATTTACCTTTTTTGAGATTAGGAGTCGGTATCGTTCGTATATAAAAAGACTAAAGCACATTCACATAAAATACATAATCAAAAGAACATCAAAATCGTATATAGAAAAAAATTGAAATATGGCGATATTTATAATGAGTCGAAGAGCTTGTGCTGAGGTTATATATAAGAAACATGGATTTAATTTCTCATATGTACTCTATAAGTAGGCAATCTTATAGATTTTATCATGATATCAGCCCATTTTTGTGTAAAAAAGAAAAAGCATGTTTTTGTATGTTTCTAATACATTAATAAATGCAAAAAAATATTTATATACCAATTAATATAAAAAAAATATTTGATTTCTATGAATATATTGATATGCATTTGTAAAGATAGATTTAAATTGTTGATTAAACCGTTCCTATACTGTTTTTTTGCAAGTTATTCGCAAAATTATATTTATAGATTATTTTACACATATTCCTACTAAAAAGTCAATCTTTACATATTTTTTGTCATCAAATGACAAATGCAAATCTAATAGATGTGAAAAATTTAAAACTCTAGATTTTCTCTTTCTATAGCTATTAATGCTTTTTTTTGAGAGGTATTTTTTCGTGTGCTTGTAATTTCTGATAAATAGATGCTCGATATCAAAAAAAAACATATAAAACCAATGAAATTGCAACAGCGTGAGTGTTGCATCAAGAATAAAACAAATTATAGAAACCGTTTCTACGTATATTTAAATTAAAAACCAGTCTAATGACTATGTAATTGAAAAATGAAAATCCTACAAAAAGCAGACTTCATTTTTACAAAAAGTGAAGTTTGATTTGCTTTTAACTATCAGGGTTACATTTTTTGATTTTAGATATCTTCTCATGTGATGTCTTTTTTATGTATATATAGAAAAAAATTAAACCATTTAAATTAAAAGTTCTTTCTTAGCTGTACCACTGTAATTTTAGTCTAATTTAAGATTGATGTTACATTCTAAGATATTTTTGCACAAATAATTCAACCCTGCAAACCATTTAAATTAAAAGGTATATGCGTTTCGGTGGATTCTCTTTAATTTCAAAACATGCAACAGAAAGAAAAATTACGATTATTTTACGTATTTATATTTAACACAAAATCAAGCATTCCTGTCTAAAAAAATACAATTGCAAAAATTATATATAATGTTGTGTTCACTGTGTTTTGCTATTACAATTAAATAATATTTAAAATGAATTTAGTACAAATCTACCATATCATTATTTTAGATTATATTTTTATATAAAATTTTCATTCGTTAACATATAATTTCGAAATTATATTAGTTTTATTTTTGTGAGATTATAGATCATTAGCACACTGACATTTGTTACTAAAATATTTAAGTGTTTTATCAAAAAATTATGTTTGATTTCACAAATTATAAATATATTTTTGCAAATTTTTGTTTTGGTTTTTGAATTAAGATTTTTTACAAACCTAATCTATTTTTTTTCATATTTATCATATTAATTTGTACCTTTTAAATGTTCTCTTGTCTTAATAATGATATAAAGAATTAGCTACGAATTAATAAATCTAATCTAACATATTTATAAGCTTTATATATATTAAATTTGCTGATGAATTCAAATTCCTATACAAACAATAATGGTTTGAAGTAATCTAAAAATAGATTGTTACTTTATGAACATGAATATATGTTTTTTTATTCTTTACAATTTTTTTCTTCTTTTATAAAAAAAAACAAATACATTTCGACCCTTGGAACAAGTATATCATTTTTTACGAGATAATATGATCCTTTAAAATTCATGCCGGAGAATAACTTTAAATTGGTATTCTGGAATTCAATACAGATGAACATAAAAATTTGAACATATGAGAAAATATAGACAAAATAATTTTTTTAAAACATAAAGTCATCTATGCGCTTTACGCTTAAAAAAACCCTATGAAAAATATGCGCTTTATGTATAAATTAGATATTTCAAATTATATAATTTAAAAAAAATAGAAAAATTTATGAATGATTTATACTATTGAGGACATAAAAAACAGATTTTTAAAGTAAATTAAAGGGTTGTAATTTTTTATTATTTGTGTGACTCATCCAAAAGCTCATTTGAAAATTCTAAAAAACATCGCGTAAAAGTACTTCTATAATCTAAAAATTGTTTTTAACCACTTTTTAATAAAAAAAATGAAAATTACACTAATATATAAAAAAATGGTACAGAAAAAATTAAAACCAGATGCAAAGCGATTTCACAATCTTGTGAAAAAATATGTCGCATGAAATCTTTTATATATTTGACAAATGAAGCTTTATTTGGTCTTTTCAGCCATATTTATAATATTTATTTTTACTTGCTCTTTTTTACCCATAAATACGACAAAAAAACTAGAAATCAACATAGATATTGATATATTTTTAATGCAAGTTCGAATTTTTCCGAGACCAATTAGTATTGAAGTTGTAAAGGAAAAATATACCCTAAAACCTTCCCCTATTTCCTTTTGAATCATTCATACGGACTAAGCTCATGTCTGTTTTGAATTTACCCCTAGAATTACATGACGCCTAAACATTATGTCCTTGTAGAAAAAGGCATCTTGCAGTCAATACTGTAGCTTGAGTATAAAAAATTGCAAATTATAGTGTTGAGAGAGGAAAATGACCAAATATACTCACTTGATAGAATTTTCCTAATAATAATCTAAATGTGAATATGTAACAAATTTAAACTTGGCCTATATCGTTGAATTATATTACTCTAAATATTTCAAAAACTGTATACA
Source organism: Rhyacophila brunnea (assembly GCF_057557595.1). Classification (NCBI taxonomy): domain Eukaryota; kingdom Metazoa; phylum Arthropoda; class Insecta; order Trichoptera; family Rhyacophilidae; genus Rhyacophila; species Rhyacophila brunnea. The sequence continues at coordinate 1,325,623 of NW_028233341.1, forward strand.
TAAAATTCCAGCTTGTAGAATAGCTAACAGATTGAATAAAGGGATATGCCTTTGTGTTCCTAAGTGTATGAAAATTTTTATGCAAGATTAGTCCCTAGAGTTGATATAGAAAAACAGAGTTAATTAAAAAAAGTCAATTCCTATGTTCTTTTTCTAAATATTATATGCATTCAAATATTTTAGTTTTTTTATTTTTAATACTTTGTGAATTTTTAGCACGTAAAAAATACGAATATGACATAAAGATGTGACATGAACTTGCTTTTTACGATATATTCTGCCTATTTTTATCAATGAATTGCAAATAAACATATTGTACTGGATAATTTTTTATAAAAAAAATAAGGTTATTAAACAAATCACTGTTCTTGTTTATATGATATTACCATATATGATGAAATAAATTGTTTTTTTAATAAGCATATGTATTAATAATAATAAAATAACATCACAGTCAACAAATTACTTTTATAAAAGGCATATATATAGAATTGATTGTAATTTACTTGGTAAATTTTTTTAAATTACTTTAAAATACATTCCAATGTGTTTTTTTATGTAAAAAGCCCAATTACTTATGTATATATGTGTATATACCGGCGTAACCATCAGTTTACGGTGAATTTTTAATTAAGGCTTTAGATTAAGATTTTTTTTTACTAAATATATCCTATCAGACTGCACAATATGTGATTTATTCATACATAATCTTAATTTTCACCCTTTCTAATTTTTTATTTCTCACGACCTGCAAGTATCTGCATTTAAGCACGACTCATAGCTAAAAAATAAATTTATTCTCTGTTTATATAAAAATTATCTATCAAATTTGTAAAAAATCCTTTTCTAGCATTGTTCATTGAATTATTACTGAAATCAAGGACTTATTAAAGATTATTAAACTCTATCTGTTAAATTCCATTTATTCTGTAATTAAATCACCAATGTAACCCTTCGCAAATATATATCTACACTCTATGTTTACGCCACAATCTCTTTTAGTAAAATTACCTTATTAACGACTGAAGATATTTTTTTACCTATATTTATTCATTTGATAAAATTGTGACCCATGACTTTTTTATATATTAACCAATAAAATCATACACCATTAAACCCTATGCTTAAACCCATTAATATTGAATGGTTTATATTTTTCAATATTTTTAGCCGCGAATAAGATTATACTTTTATTAAAATAAATTCAGCAAAAAAATAAATAAAAAATTCCTTTTTAAAAACCTGCCGAAGTATTATTGCGCGCTATTTATATTTCCACTTATTTTAAAGATTTTGCTACTTTAAAATGCAGAAAAAATTTGCTTAGAAATTTGCTACTATATTATTATATTTAGAAGTAAAATATTGTTAATTTAAATCTATTGTTTTTATTCAAAAATACAATCAAAATTTTTAAAAATATTCTCTATAGAAAAATTTATTTCAATTATTCTTTTTAAATAATTGCTATAATTTTGTTATAAATCACGTAATTTTAGATTAAAAAAAGACACGGAAAGATAAGCCAGCGTTATATATTCATATTATGTGTTTTTGGTATTTATAAAAAATTTAAAAATTAAAAACCATGTTGATTGGTATCTATGCTACAAGTCTGACAGACAAAGACGAGGGTGTTATTGGATGTGAGTTTTTAATATATAATCAATAATTAAGAATTCAATTCATGAAAGTAAATATACTTTATCTAAAGGGAATTCGTAGAAACTCGTTTTAAATCTCGTCTAGCTGCTAAAAATACAGCAAAACACTAATGACCGACCCACAGTAAAAAAGAGCCTCCGGATTTTAATTTACTTTTGTTAGGGTGTTGAAACAAATATAAAAATAAATTTAACTTCTATGAATTTGTATAAAGTTAGTATTAGCATCATGGATACGTTTCCCGTAGCAGTGGCTTGTTTGTTGTGGTCAACACCGTTAATATTTTTTTTGATATTTAACGGTTAAAAATTAAAATTATAGAAAATTCATATTTAATTCGTCTAAAATTTCCGTGAATTTTACATATTTAGGTTATTTTTGCAATTTATTCAGTCGTTAATCATTTTAAACTAAAATTTAACTATTATTAGTATGCTCAAAAATAGAGAAACACGCTTTTTAATGATAAGTTAAAGGATAACATAAGCTATCATAAGGTCTTTAAATGTTTTTTCTTGTAGTAAGCATGTAATGGTCAAATAAAGTGTTGTATTGAACGTTTCAAGCGCTTTTCTAGAATATAATATAACGATGATCAGTAGATTTTCTCTACTTTCTGTCTGATTCGTATAATAATTTTTTTGTATACAAAATACTATTTTGAATTAGGATTGGCATGACATTTTCACTTTACTTAAACATATAAACTTATGATCATGTTATATCTGAATCCAACCGATCTCAACTCACTAGCTAGATGTACATAATAAACGCATCGATTTTCACGTATTTTTATTCTTTTTATTGTTTTGAAGCACACAATAGTTTCCATTTTAAACAGCCGCCAGTGAACTACGTGCATATTTTTTTAGCAATTATGAAATATCATTTTAGATCAAGATTTTTATATTAATTAAGTGATTTTCATCTCTATTTTAGATTTTTAAAATATCGTGTAACTTTTTACGAAAATAAAAATATACACTGCCAAAGCATTTTTATATGCATCAACTCTTCTGATTTAGGTATTCATGCATACATCTGGGTAATTCCCATGTGGTTTTATATATATTCTATTATATACATAGTGAGTTGAGCCAATTTATGCGTTAGATTTGCACAAATACATTATCAGAGGCTTGAATTCTCTTTGCGCATAACATTTGCAAATACCATATTGTATACTTATGCCACTATGGTGCATAGAGCGGCAGGGAATGTAATTTTGATACACGTCAATATGTAAAACTTTTATATAAGAACAATATTGTATATGGGTTTAAAAAACATTAGATTGACTCTTGAAGGGAAGTCCAAGCAAAAACGATTTGGTATTTATGTTTTATATATTTCAGAAAGCATCGAAACTAGTTGAAGAGAAAACGTTTAAACTACTTTTCTTGAGTTTATAATTTATATTATTTACTTATTAATATATTTTAAAAACATTAGAATTATATTTAAAAAATCTTGAGACATGTATTGAATGTGTTTATTAAATTCTTTAAGGATAAAACGCACAATTGTGCTTATTTAATATAACATTAAATAAGAAATGAAAATACGATTTTTTTGTGAATAAATTTATGATTTTTAATAATACAAAACTATAAAATAATTTAAAATTTGAAAAATTGGGGTTTAAATACATTTATTTTCAGGTGGACATATTTGTTTGGTCTTTTGCGTATATATTTTACCTTTTTGAGCAGAATTCCAAATGACCACTTTTTATTTTATGACAAAAATTAGTTAAATCTTGCATTAATAGTGGAAATATTATGATTTGTTGTTTTGTGTGCAGCAAATCGAAATAAAAATGATGAAAGAAAATCGTTTAAAATCCAATATAATGTAAAAATTACACTTGATTAAATTATTTTTAATTTTATATAGTTATCAAGAAAATGATCTTATTGAAATATACCATATTATGTTATTATATATAACTATGTCAATATTATAAAATCATATATAACTATGTCAATATTATAAAATCATATATATTCTGATATTTTCTATATGTTGAGTTATGGGAATACGAAGTCAAAATGTGTAATATATTACGCCTGATTTTTAACAGCATTTTAGTTCAATCGATATGATTATATATTATAACTTCTGGTGTGTGTAATAATATTATTTCAAATTAAAATTTGTGTAAAATTGCAGTCAAATGAACAAATTAGTAAACACATATCTTTCAATGAGTCATGTTTTACACACTAATACAAGAAATATAGTTTTGATCTAAATTACATATTATTACGTGTATTTTTTTTCTAGATTATTTTTATAATAGTTTTTTTCGATAGTATTTTTGATATATGTTATAAAAAACAAAATTTTTTTAGCAATTATAATGTACATAATATTTATTGCCCCTATAGTTTGCTTTCAAGACCAATACATAATTAAACAAAAAAAATCTTGAAAAATATTGGGAACAAAATCCCATAAAACCAAATGTTTTAAAAGCGCATGTAATGAATTATAAGCGCTTTTTATATTACATCAGAATCTATAAAAGCGCCTATTTACTTTTTTTATTGGAAAGTGATTTTATTCCAGTAGCATATGAATTCGTGCGTCTCTTTTTAACAAATAATTTTTAAATACTATGGAGTTTATTTACGCGACACCTGTTGCATATTTTCGCTTGCTATTAACTGATTTTAATATTGATTTATTATTATAATGCAAATATTTATATTCTTTCAATAAGATGATGTCTGGTGCACTACACGAATAAGAAAAACTTACAAAAATACTAATATTGATATGAGAAATATATTAGATTTTAATCACTTAAGAGGTTTTATCTTGGATTCTTACGGCATCTAATGGATATATTTTATTGAGCATCATAATGTATATATCTTGAAATTTTTATAAGAAGCTACAGATTTTGTTCATTAAATCAATTAAAATTCCTTCAAGTTTCTCGGAAGATTTAATACATTTTATCATCTAATTAATGCCTTATGAGCTTCTATAGATCTTTAATAAGCTTTCTTTTGGCAAACTTATATATTATCTGGTGCTAGAATAGACGCAAATTACATTTTTTTAAATCTAAAAACACGCCTACACTCGTTTTACAAAATTCACCAAATTATGTCTTGGTATGTAAAACGAAACGCTATTTCGACGATAAAAACATTCAAATTTAGCGTAAAATAAAGTATTATATTAAATTAAAAGTTTATTATGCTCTCACATTATAAATAAAATGTTAGAAAATCATTTTGATTTCAAAAAAGTGAAGTATAAATTTTATCAAAGATTTTCATAAAACGATGAATTTTATTTTGAAAATACATTGCTCCAGGGATAGATGTATATTGCTCGAACATATTTAGCACAATATAACAATCTTTATTTTAAAGTTAAAATATATTTATTCTTGTTCATAAACGAATATTCATTTATTCATACAAACAGTTTTTTTTATTCTATCAATAAAATATTTTGTCACAAGAGATTATTATGTAGAGAAAAGCAAAACATTTGGAAATAATTCTTCCGAAACGCGGTATAAGTTTTTTTTTAAAACGAATTTGCCGTAAAAGCTTTTAAACAAAATTTAATAAAATTTAAAACTAAATGAATATTTAAACGATTTCATTGTGTAATAAGAATTTTTCGGTAAGATTACACCTAAAACGAGCAAAACATCCATCATTATTGTGATCTAACATATGTTAAATACATAGTTTAAACTTCTATTGAGGCATTTTATAAATCTACCGGTAAGAAATTTTTAATTTTGTACTTATTATTAAATTCAATAATAATTCTTTATCTATAACATTTTTATCAAAGCAGATCAATTAGGCAACAATAATAATATCAGTTATAATTATAACAATTACCACTATAAAAATAATAAATCAAATGGCTACCATTAAAAAAATAATATCGATCAGTTAGAACTTTCCAGTAAAATTAAATGATCTAATATAGCAATTAATTTGTATATTCAATTTTTGAATTTATTTAGATTCTGTTAACCAAATTATTATATCCTTTTAAAGAAAAAAATTAAAGGGGTGATAAGTATTTTATAATTTAAATATACCCATAAAAAAACCAAGAAGTCAAAGAAGATTATTGAAATTATGTTATTAGGAATATTTAAGATTACACCGATCGGCGTTGTATTGTTATTATTATATAATATTAAAATGGCTCTATCACAATCTAATGATCCAAAAGAAAGATATGGTGGGATTAAAAAGCCCAAAAAGCAACAAGACGCTTTCGGAAGTGGTGAGATAGAAGAAGATGTGTCTATAATAGAAAAGGTTGTGCACAAAAGTAATAGATTTTTATATGGTAAACTTAATATGAGCTTTAACAGGCCGAAATATGTAGATTTATATAATTTCTTGTCCCTTTTGCGAAAAAACAATGACCACTCTTATAATATATTAGAAAATCGTATGCAAATAGAATCTAGGAAGATATGTGCTACTGAAAACATTTTGCAGAAAATAGACGAAATTTTTAATACCATTATTACAAATTCGGATGAACTATATGGTGATTCCAAGTGTTTTTACAGAAAAGAGGTACAAGAATATTTCAAAACCACATGTAAAGAAAGCCAATCTCGTGATGAACCTAGTTCCTCTTTACATTTGAGTGTTTTAAGAGAAAGATTGGCTACTAATTTTAAGCGGGAATATGGTGATAAGAATTTTGGACCAAATTTATGTTTTAAAGCAGGGCTAGATATTAAAGAAGATGTGCGTGCTGGGGTGGTTGTATACATAAATTATGGTTTGTTTTTCATTGATCTAACAGAAAGTAACTCATATAAAATTTTATTTAGTAAAGATGATAACTTCCATATTGAATTTATGAAAAATGGAATAAGTTACAAAAAATATATAAACATAACATCTAATGAGGTTACAAATTTCATTGGGGTGTGCACATATTACCATGGTTTACAGTATACAGATAGAGATACAGAAAAAGAAATTAATATCCTTCTTTTCGCCGAAGCTTATGATCATCCTTGCTATGAGAATAATACCAATGATCAGATATTTTATGGCGATTTTAAATATTATGATTCGGATGAAGAATATTATTATTCACAGCTAACCATTAAAAAAGATCTATTACCCATTTGTCTCTCAGGATGTATCGGCCATTTATTTGATAAAAAAGAGTTACCTGATGTGCTTGATCTATTGAGAGAAGAAATCGATAAAGAAAATGATAAAAAACAAAACGATAAAAATATGGAACAAGGGAAGGACAAGATTCTTTCGATACCGGTTGTGCAGAATGAACAAAATTTTTCAAGCGATGAGCTACATAAACGTAGACATTATGATGCCAGTAAACGAACACAAAATGGATATTTAGAAAAAGAGGAGAGTGCTATACAAACGAAATTACTAAAGAATTCGCAAAAAAGAAAATATCGGAAAGTGCCGTATAAAAGTCTAAAAAAAGCAAAACAGGCAGCGTCAGGTATAGAGCATGAAGTTGTACAACAGAAAGCATCTGGTGAAGTGATAAACGACGCAAAACAGAAAGCACAGAAAAAAGGATGATTGCATGTTGGTATTATAATAGCATTAGTGGGTTGTGCTTTAACAATAGTCATATTATCTATTTATTTTCTCATAAAAATAAAAAAATAATAATAAATATCTTATTTTTTCTTCACTCTTAACTTCAACAACGTTTTATATTATAAGTATGTTTTTGTGCCAATATAATCCAGAAAACAGCGCATACGAACATCTTCTATCATTTAATCATGATTTCCAATATTTATTAAATAACATGGCTAAAACAAACCAAAAATATGAACAGAAACATTTTATATTGTATTTAAAAAGATAAAAATTCAATATCAGCAAAAAATGTATGTGCATTTATCTTAGTAAAATACAAATTAAAATGGTTTTTCTAAGAATAGCGGCTTGTAATTAAAACAACATACATTTCGATAGACACACTTAAATTTATTTGCGCCTTAAAAAAACAAATTCACAGAGATAGTCAAAAATAATTTGATTTAAAAAATTATGGTAAATATTTTCCTAGATGGAATCAAAGATTTTCGTGAAAAAATATATCAGTGAAACGAAAATTTATTTACAAATAAAAATAAATAAATTCTGAAAGTTTTTGTCAATATTAATTGCAGAAAGAGCAAGACATAATTTCAATTATAAAAGCTAGTATAATAAAAATAAAATAAAAGTTGTAAATTTATGTGATAATTGTTGAAGTCAAATCTATAAAAATTTATAAGCATCATATTAACTAAACTACCAATTTAGATCACAATATGACTTTTTACGCATTTTTTTATGCTTTTATATTTTTTTTTGGCACCTTACAAAAAAGATGGGATGATAAGTATATTAATTTATTGTGTGCTGTGTATAGTTTTTTGATTATTAAATATTTTGCTTATTTTGAGGCTTAAATAATATACATCATTTATTTTTATAATATCAATGGTGGTCTTTTTGGTTCTTTGATTGAGTAATAAGATTGTTATTTAATTCTAATCCGTATTTTAAAATCTATAATTGTGTTTTTTACTAAAAGAATTATGAAGCAAGGGCTTCCTCGATAATATTTTTTATGTGAGTGATGCAACTTCTTTTTCAGAAAATTCATCAACTATCATCTATGCACATAAAATAGACATTTTTAATGTAAATTAAGTATGATTCGCATTTGAATTTATTTAAACATGTTTAGCATGAATTTAAGGCCTCATTCAAGCAAATCTCTAAATATATCTCGATAGTATATGTTTTTATTGTTCTTTAACTGTTCGATGTTTTTAATGGTGCGTTGTTTGTGCAGAATCATGTATTGTATATTCATTAAATATTTAAATGCGAATCGCAGCCACTAAACACTAATTAATGGAATACGGTATATTTTCAATGAATAGAACATTATATTTTGGCATAAAAATAAATTAATATTGTTAAAAATTATTTATTAAGCTTTAATACTTTCAGCCTCGTTTTCCTTCTAATTAATGCATCTTTTGGTTTATTATGAACACCAATTTTTTTGTTAATAGCTTGAACCCGAGGTTCATGTTCAAATTAAGAGCCGTAATGCAAAGATGAATCGCAGGAATGGCATCAGCAATAATTTATATATAGATAAGCTTTTCACAACTTTCTACACACGAGCATAATTTCTATGCGAAACATTTGTCAACTTTCAATTGCGTCCCTTGTATTCCCAGTTATGGCACGAACAGAGTCACCCGAGCAAAAAATAAAAGATCTGAACATGCATTTTTGACGAAGATATTTTGGCTGCATTGATGACATGTGTGTGTTCCTGTTCTTTTTAGTTGTATATTAATGAGCTTTTCTACACTTTATCACTTGTGCGGATAGTTTATTTTGTGAGCTTCATTTAACGGATTAAAATATTTAAAATACAAAATCATGTAAATTATAAACGAGGAAATTAGAGAAAATTAGTTTAAACGTTGTTTAGTTTAAACCAAATTTAATTTGCCTATTCATCGAGGGTTTAAATTCTCTTTAAAAATTTAACTAAAATATATCTTCAAATTCTTGAAATATCAATTACTTATACCAAAATAATTCAAATAGCTTACTGCATAGCTCGCTGTATAGAGATAAATAGTATAATATTACTAGAACAAAGCTTCATATCTTTTAATTGGAAATTACCGTAAATTTAGCCTATGAAATTATAAGGATTTGTTTTGCCTAAATGCGCTTTGTTTCATATTTAAATACATGTAACTTTATTTACAAAATTAAAAAAACATTAAAATTATACGGCTTTTTAAGGTTACTAAAAATAAGATAAACTGCGATTATACTTCAAAAAAAGATGAAAGCTAATGAACTGCCTACATTTTTTTTCGATGAATATTAAAATCTAATTATATTTCACAAAACAGTTAATGAAGCCCTATTTAGATCATTCTAAATTTTGATAGAATTACATACGAACAAAACTATAAATTTACTATTCTTGCATAAATGTAAAACAAGAATAATACCATATGTGATGACTTGGGATAGGGTTGTCACAAAATATCATAAAAAATATGTTAAGGAGTTAAAATACAGGACGAAGTAGAAGCATATATGCAAGCTCTCACACTCCGCAAGACACTTGAACTCATCTCATTTGAGAGAAGAAGAGCAGTTGATGAAGATAGATCAGGGGAAGGTGTCACAAGATGCATCAAGAAGTTGTGCAATGTTCCCAATGGCCTGACTACGTCTAAATAGATAAAATCGATAAAAAGAAACTTAACCCATAATTAAAAAATAATTAGATATATTATTTTCAGACATGTTTTTAAGCCTTTTTGAATTAAAAAGATTTAAATAAATTATTATTAAAAAATATAATAGCTATTCTATATTTTTCATAATTAAATATCAGATTTAATTATTAAACCATTAATGTATTTGCATTCCTTTCTTAAAGAAAACACTTTTGTCAATCAAAGTCATAACAATTCCTTTAAATTATGGAATCGACCCTATTCAAACTGTAATCATGCCAAAATAAGGCAAACAAGCAGTGAAACTTGATAATACATCCCTTAAAGTAAGAAATATTTGGCTAGATCTGTATAGACTCACATCATCATACCTTTTTTTATCCCCCTTAGTAAGTATTTGTGGTTTAAATCTTTTGATTGCTCAATGAACAATCGGTATATCATTTTTATTTACTGAAAAACGATCATATCTCTTGTAACATAATCATCATAGCTTCTTTTCGGACTCAAAAAAAGTATATCTCCTCGTTCAAATCCCGGATACATACTTTCTAAAAGAACAACAACAATCGGTGCATCATTTTTGAGTAACAGACCTATAAATTTACATAGCATGTTCGTCCCTATTACTGAGTATGCTGCATTACAAGTTGTATAAGAATCTGCCTCAAGTTCATTCTCTTTAATTCATTAAGATTTTTGTCTGAGAGTGAGTTCGACCTTTAATAAGAGATAAAAAAACAAAACAATATATAAATTTATTTATGGATAAATTTGATTTTTAGCTTTTAAAATGTTTCCTAGCAAAATTTAGACACCACTACAAACATTATTTATTAATACTCTTCTAATCTTTAAAATATTTCCCATGTATCCACTTCTTCAAGACTCATAAGTTCAAGTAATTTTTAGTCTATCCTATAGTTTGTATACATGTTCTTGCTTCTATTAGCATTCCAAATTCCTTATATACGAATTATAACATTTCATGTTCAAAAATCAAATATTATGCCTCTTTGTACTATTAATATTCTGTATTTTAGATGTGCTAGAGTTCATTTGCTTTGAAATCATTTTTTGCATACCTCAAATTTAAACATTAGGCTGGTTATTCAAAAAAATCATTTGTTGCTAGGGTAATTATTTTAAATTTCGCGCATAAAGTTATTGAATTTTCGCGGGACACATCATATCTATACTTTTAATTATATCCTCTGTTATAACATATTCTTAGATACTCACCTATTTTCAAGACCTATTAGTTGTGAGTGTATCGGTAGTTTTATTCTAATTACGATTAATATGATCAAAAAATTCCTTTCAGAAAATAAATACAATATATTAAATATTAAATTGATGTTTAGAATGTTTATAATTTAATATAATCCAATATAAATAAATATTTAGGGATGGCACTAAAAAAACTACAATCAGTGCACGGGATAATAAGTTTCATAAATGCGATAAATTATGTATGAAAATTTCTTATGGATATAACAACAAAGATATTTCAACTAAAAACACCAAAAAATGATATTGCAGGCTAGGGCATACCACCAATTTATTTTTTTTTATACGTGAACCCCCTAGGTAGATCCACAGCCCTATACATCCTGTAATTAAAATCAGAGAAATATTTATTTTATAAAAAATCCTAATTTATCTATTGATGACTAAAGCTTGCATTAAAATTGTTAGAAAAATTATATTTTTGTGAAAAGAGTTAATTTATCTCTTCGAATGGATAGTTCTTGAAATAAAATAATCAAATCTGGGGTAAATGATACAGGATTATAGGAAAATACGACTTTTATAATGGAAAAAATGGGTAAATACCACAAAAACACATTATATAGTATATCAGAAGTAAAAACGGTATCATTTTGCCAAATTTATTGTGAAATTATTATAAGACTTTCTAAACTGGCGAAAAATGATCACAATAGCAAAATAAATTACAAAAATATAATGGAATGAAATCTCAAATCAAAACTCCATATATGCGCGTTAAATCATAAACAAAAATATTTAGCCAGTATATATGATCATAAAGGAAAGTTTCTTGTGAAGAATTTTTTATAACCAACAAATGTCCTATTATTATATTTACAAATATCTGATTAAATTGGTAATTATCGGCACTAAATTTCAATCACAAAGCTTGAATTCAGTTAAATAAGTTACAGTTGCACATAAAGAAGTATCAATAAGAAAGTATCCTATACAAAAACTGATGTGTTAGAAAATAATACATTTTTTGCAATTTAACGACTACATGATAATTAGTATAAATTTTACAAACTTGCAAAGAACTGAAAAGGCTAAAGATAAAAAAGATTAAATATATAGAGTGGTGATAACTAATAGCAAGATTGATCTTTGAGCATGTATAGTAGCTCAATTATTTATATATTCTTTTAGTTAATATGATGATTAAATTGCATCAGGAATTCAAGAAAACGATCTAAATTTTTTTTCGGGCAGTAGAAATGTGTTTTTTTTAGAGAATAGTAAAAATAATAAAACAGGCAAGGTCAAAAGATCCTGCCGATCATCTAAGTAATCGTTAAAAAAATCCTTGCCATGAACAAGTTTAGAAACCTACTACATGGTAAAATGTATTTCTTTTATGTCCCATAAAATAAAATTTTAATAAAGAAATGAAAGAAAATCAGAAGACACGCATGATAAGAAATATAAAAAAAACAATCAGAGAAAAAAGGTAAAACTAGAATTAAAAACATTTGTTATCGCTTGTCGGTCTGGGATTTCTATATATGATATTAAAAATTTATCTATAAAATTATGGGATAGCACATGTATATAATTTGATTAATTTTAAAACTAAGAAAAAATGTTCTATCAGATAGTAAACCGAACAGAATTTACAAATCCTAAAACGAATATTTTTATACGGTATTTAATGGAATAATGCGCACAAAATACTATAATTTGTATGCTATGAGGGCAACAATTTCTGCAAAATCAACCTACCCACAAAAAATAGTTTTGAAAAAAATAAATAAATATTATATAAAAGAAGAGTTTCTGCTTGTAAGGTTGTTGAAAATGTGGGATTGAAGTTATATTAACCTAATCTGCACACAGATCAAGAAAACTACATTTTTTAAGAAATATTACTATAAAATGCCAAATGTGTATAATTTTACTATTTATCATAAAATTACAATCATAATAAGTACCAGAAAAAAAAACGAGATTTTCATTCGAATTCGGTATCCATAAAAATCTAGAACAGGAATTATTATCATCATAAAGAAATTAGAAACATATTTATGCAATAAATTGCAAGAGAAAAAGAATATCGACAATTTAGATGCGGTGTGATTTCATGAAAGCACATATATAGTTTTTTTTGACGGAAAATGCAAAAATCAGACACATAAACCTTCTCAAATGATTTTTTTCGTAGATAATAATGTTTTTTTAATACACTTCTTCCATTATTTCATTATTTATAATTTTTATTATTTCATCACGCTAATATTTTTTAATTTTTATTTTTAATATTTTAATATATTCAGGTATGTTTTTTGAATGTTTATATACTGAATTATTATATAGACAAGAGTAAATATGTTAAAATATTTCTTGAAATTTAACGATAATTTTTTAATAAAAGTAGATTCAACTGTCAAACAGATCATTTTATTCGTGATTGGATTTAATAGAGATTCAAAAAATGGTTTTTCTGTATTTAAAGAACGTCGAAACTTATTTATGTGAGTCTTCTTGTAATTTTTAAATTGATTCACCCTTTATAATATTGTTTTCTGGTCGATAAATTGTTTTTTTATTAAAATAATTTATGCATATATCACGATTGAATATAGAAGTTTATTGGTTCAGCGAAGGAATCATCTGGTTAATAAAAATAGATAGTTGAGCAATATAGTATAATAATACTATAAATTTACTGATTTTTTTTTACAATTTATATGAAAGTACATATCAGTAATGTTTATTTGAAATAATAAAAACCATATTACTATTAAATTATACCGAAAATGTCCTCAGAAACAAATCAAAATTCTATACATAAGTTACTAAGAACAAAATAAAGCGGTATAACCTATATTTTATTTTGATTAGTATCGTATAATTGAAATCTAACGAAATAAAAGAAATATATAGAGGAAAAAGGTTTTAAAAAACCATCCACATGGCTTAAAGGATTTAAAAAATGTTTTCAAATTCTAAAATCTAAAAAGCTGTATAAAATCAATCTATTATATAGATATTATTTTTTTAATAAATTTATGTGTAAAAAAAATTTCTTTTACATTCAATATAAGTGCTATTCATGCACACATTAGTTATATAATAGATCATTTTACTATATTTAAAAGTTTTAAAGCATATATTTAACAAGATTAAAGAAAAAAATAATATTTTAATTGATAAAATAAAAACAAAAAGTATCCATTTCAAATGTAATGCTAAAAACGGATAAAAAACAATTTAAATTTCATATCTTACTATTTATTTGGTGATTTAATTTCAATTCCTGCATTTACTCAGCCATAGCAGTAAACTATTGATATATATTTTTGTAATAAATCAGAAGATAAGGTTATCTCTGTGTGGATTTCTTATTTAAATAATAAATAAAATATTAAAAAGCAAGTATAAGAATTTTATTCATATATTTCGGGTGAATTTTTGCGCATTTATTAATTTTGTGCTCTGTGGCGACGGTTGAGTTATGTAAATATTCGGCCTAGAATCTTAAATTTATATTATTATCGGTTAATATACTCTTTATACAAGGAAATTGATAAATCACCAAAATATTAAAAATGTCGCATGGCTGCAAGGGGTACAGCAAACGCTGTATAGCAGACCCACGTAAAGAAAGCTAATGGCTTTAAACATATGCTTAATCGCGATGCTGGATCAAATAAACACCATTCTCGAACGGAGTGCCTGTAATCATGACCATATCGGTATATAGTGATATTTACCCGTAGCTGTGACCGTCTAGCATGATCTTTACCGGTAAATTTTCATTACAAATTTTATGAAATGTGATTTTTCAAATTGGAACATTCTTTTTTTTTAAAATTGTGATATATAATATAAGGTATACAAATATTATTAAAATCAGCATCTGATTTAGTGCATATTTATATAAAAATATTTTTTACTAAGATGTTGAAATCTAGGGAAAAATAACCCAACTTTTTAACCCTAGAGCTTATTATAATCTACATTAAGCATACATTACTAATTACAAAGTATTTTAGTTATTTTGAAAGTTTTGAAAAAACAATATTTTTGTGAAAAAAAGACATTCTATTGATTACCTGCCACTTGTTTTATAAATTTATTAACGTGACATGGATAGGTTATTATTCTGGTTATTCTTGATTGTAGTATTATCATATATGCATTATATACTTGAAATAGAAATATAAAGTGAATGAAAAGAATTTTAATCAAGTCGTGATATGGAGATGCAAATGTCATGAGATATATTTTTTATGCATAGATTCAAAGGAATATGCTTAAGGAATCAAAATAAGAAAAATCAAGATAATTATTTCTTAATAATGCAATTTTCATTATATTTATCATAAAAAAAATATTTGCGTCTTCAGCACAATTATGTTTTTGAAAATCTCCGTATAAAAAATAAGCTACATTGAAATATGTATATAAACGCATCTACTAGTATATTACACTCCTGAGCATCCTATCTAAAGGTGAACTGGTTTTGACCAATGATTCACAATTACTAGTAAATACTGTTCAAAAAAAACACTCTATCAAAAATGCATGATGTTCTATGGCTTCTGTATTTTTAAGGTTATACTTAAGCAGATTATTTCAATTTATACAAATTAGAGATTACTAGTATATGCGTGTAAAACACTAATATATATTTAAAATATATTTTTTTACATTTTACTATTCGATACTGTCAATATCAAATATAAATAATCAACTATTTATCATATGTACATCATTCGATAGCGTTTGAGTTCAATTTTATGGTAGTTTAGGCAAAATAATACAGTAAAAAGAAATCATTCGAGTGCTTTTATGATATATGTGGAAAAAATTTAAATAATGTTATCAATATCACATGAAGCTAGTTTTAACCTAAAAGCCTCAAAATACTTTATTGAAGTACAATTTTTTCATATAAATGTTTTTTTAATAGCCAAATATATTCGATGCCGCCAGCTCCAAAAAGTACATCAATAATTTGTGGAAATGCATATGTTAAAGAAAAGCTCAGCGCAAAGCAGATACACTGATAACCGCACCAAAACAACTAGAATCGATTCCCGAACGCGATAGAAATGAAAAAAGCCATAAATTTGTATAATGAAATTTTTCATGAAGCGATGATCCGATTAAAGTGGTAAAAAACTAACTATGAATCTTTTACAGCAAAATTGAACACGTGAAATAATGATATGAATTTAAAGCATGAAAAACACAATATACTATGTTTGCAAAGCAAAAAAGAGGATGGCTGCAATCATTTGGCTAAAAACCCTTATAATATATGATTTTCTAAGTAAAAATTCAAAAAAACCGTACTTTTTGTTGAATCTAATTTTATATATATGTTTCTATGGATAAAAAGAAACAGCAAAATGCTAAATACCTCCTTTTTTCTATTTTTTACAGTATCAGTTTTTTTTATAAAATGCCATTAATTATAATATGTGTCCATTTTTAAGATTTTAGATGTTTTATGATAACGTGATTACACCTTTTTTAATATTTATTATAGTTCATTTTAGTTAAAATTTTTTATGCAATCGAAATTTTTTATCATAAATCTTTTCGTTTCATAAATTAAGTGTTAAAACTAGATTATATTTGTCGTATTTTAAAAATGATTTTTGCCAAAAATTGTATTTAAACATTAATATGTTACTTTTTATTGGGTGAATTTCTTGTAAGAGGATTTTAAAGTAATATGAGAATAAACATTTTTTCTATCTATCGTGCTGATCTCTATGAAATTTGTGTAGAAAAAGCAATTTTTTTGATGAATCAAGTATACATAAAGAAGTTGTTTCTGGGTTCATAATAATAAATCCAGTTTTTATAGTAACTTTAAACACTAACTGTGAAGCATATTTTTATCAAATTTATTATATCGTCTTTTTTATTTAATCAACCCCTCAGTATAATTCCATATATTCTGGCTAAAATCTTCTTAGCACCTGAATGTTTTGAGAAAAAATATAATTTGATATGTAGTATATTTATTTCCCTTAATTTATCTGTCATTATATATATCTAGTGCCATACTAAAACCAAAGAAATCCAACTTTATACACAAGTTCTTTTTACGAATATTTTTTATATTTCATTCAGTTTGTGCTATTTTCAAGATCCCGTTTCTGCACATAAGACAGTGCTGATATTGCTATCCATTATACTGAGTAAAAGATTATTTATATTTAAAAAAAAGCCACAACCTTTCTATTTCCAGCTTCTATTATAGTTTAAACAGATTTAAATAAATCCGCTAATATATAATTTCTTTTAAAATGTGCATACTTTTGTTTTTATTATTTATAGACAGAAATGAAGTACTTTTTTTCTTTCTTTGTATTATATTGAAAAATTTGAAATCTTATAACTTTTATCCGCACTAGGATATTAATCTCTGGTTTAATATTTTTTTCATTATCTATATAATTTATAAGTTTGTGGTTTCTAGTTATAAAAAAAAATGCATCGGACGTAAATTTTATGCAATATGAATATATTTTTTAATTTTATCATGCCTAAAACGTGATAATTATATTTATAAATTATATTTTATTATTTTTATGCCCCTTAGATATAAGGGAACTACTAACTTCAAACTCTATTCATGTATAAAATCGAATAAACAGCGAAAGTTTTTTTGGTTTTTAGCACATAGAATGCATTTTTGTTATCAATGCATGTATTAATAAAGCTCCGTATTCGTTTTAAAATAAACTAGTACATACGCTTTTATATTATAAATCATAATTAGTTCGTTTCTTTAACACATATAAATGCTAGTTTGCACAAAGAAATTTTTAATTCTGGTAAAAATATCATAATTTCGTGTGATCTTACACTTATATCGGATTTTTTTTATTAATGCCAGAGGATTTGAAGTTTAATAACGTTCTTTGTGATTATTTTCCGCAATAGTATTCTTATTAAGTAAAATATATAAGAAAGAAATAATGGTTTGTCGTACTAAATAAAGCGTTGGGAATCTAAAACCTATCATCGTGATTTTTAAAATCTAAAATACAAAGGAATCTTGAATATAACGCCCAACATCGATAATAGCAAATTTGTATTTTTTAACCTTTTATAAAATGCGTGTGTCAAAATCCAAATGATAAAAACAACATTTTATCACAAACACAAACAATAACACATTCTTGCTCTGTTTTATCATGTATCTCAACTACACCTGATCAATAGCTTCCTTTTTTTGTTTTGGATTAAGAACCCTTGTTTTATTTCGGCACTGTTCCCTTCAATCGTATTTGCATGCTCTTTGTTGTGAAACAGATTAAAAAACGGGGTAATTTACGCTCATATGAGCTGGAAAGGTACTTTAACTAAACTATGTTCTTTCTAACATTCTGAATAAATTACGTAATCCACGTACAGATTTCTTAAAAATATCATATAAAGTACTAGAATTTTTATCCAGCACATTAATCAAAATCATTTGTAGCGCCTCCGATCTTTCAACCATCCCAAGGATCCAACCATTAAAACGCTTTACTCTATGATATTTGCTATTTCTAAACTTTGTTTCATCCACTTCTATTTTAATTTCTGGTACGGATTTTATACAATGTTATCCAATGTTATATTATTTATCTTTTATGCTTCTAAATATATTATTCAGAATCTTAGTAATACAATTGTCAAAAAAACCTAAAATTTCGCGACTCAAAGAGTTTCTTACGATGAAATCCATTAACGTATTACTTTGAGGCATAGACTGTAATTTTAAAAAATCCCTTCAAAAATTATATGCTTGAACTGACTTTCTTTGTTCCTGAATTGTGGCCATTTGCACCTTTTTTAATATCTACCAAAATTTAGACGGATAGAATTATCGTTGTTACGACGATTATTTCTCTATTTTCTCATATTTATAGATTTTTTAATATTTTTACCCATTCCTTATTTGCCACATATTGCGCACGCGTATTTTAAGGGTTAAAAATAGAAAGATTTGCTATTATCGATTTGAACGGTGGCCCAGTAGATTTGGCGCTAAAAGAAGTCTATTTTATACTTGATTATTATTTTAGATGTGCCAAAGCACAAAATATTCATATATTTATCATCGCTAGTTTATTGCATAATACAGTAAATTAGATCAGCTATCTTGATCAAAAAATAATTATGAATGTTATTTATCCCTAATATAATATTGTACTGTGATCGAGGAAATCACTTGGGACTCATATTTATAATCTAAACCCAGTTTACTTGATTATATTAAATAAAAAGAAGATTAACTTTACATAAAAAACATTTAAACATATCCTAAATATAAAAGCTATATTTTTATACATTTTTTGTCAGTAAGAAGCATTGAGGTGGCTTTATGACCTTCAAATTTTCAAAATAAATATATATACGATGATGACAGATTTGAATTTGGTTCACATATGTACCTTTTATAATTGTTGCAATTCTATAAAAAAAGAAAAACACTATACTGGGCATATTTTACTTACGTTTTTAATTGTAAAATGAGAAAAAAATGCTTTGGTGCTAAATATAATATTTAATTTTACTTTGAATAAAAAGGAGAGATTAAGTAACCATGGGGTTTTAAAAGACACTGTATATTTATTGATTAGTTTGTTTCATATATTAGTTTAAAAAAAGCAAAAATTGGCGTATTGTATCATGTCTCTAAAAGAAAGAAGATTGATGCTCCACTCAAATACAGGGAAGATTAGCATTAGAAGTTAAAATAAATCAATATATTTTAGAGTGTGTATAACTTTATTTTAAAATTATCAAACTTAACACAAAAATAAAATAAAATGAGAACACCTATTTGTGTGTATTTGGAATTTCTGAAGTAATAGAGTATAAAAAAATAGATTTCTATATATCAACACTGAAGTTCGAGTTCATTAACAACAAATTTTTTTTTAATCATATTTCTTAGGATTTATTGTATATATATGTTTGTGCACAATATGAAAATGTGCAATTTATTGGTCCTAGCATTAACAATGAATTGAAAATTTTCTATGAGAATCACAAACAGAATCTTAAAATTTTATTGCGTGGATTTTAAATTAATTTCAAAAGAATCACAGTTGAAAATCACATCGATAAGATCAAAGGGTGATAATAAAACATCCTTTATGGCTTACTTTGTGCAACAGAAAAAATTTTTGTTATAAAAATAGTCGATATTATAATAGGATATTCGTGTGTTAGATTAGATCATGATACAATTATTTTTTAAATTTCTATGCAAGACGTAATCCAATAAATGAATTCTCTTTGTATGTTAAATTACTTTCGACTGTAAATTTATTTAAATTGTATGCTTCAAAGAGATCATAAAGTACTCTAGAGCCTAGAAAATATCATTGAAAACAATATAAGGATTGAGATATTGAGCATCTAATTTTTTTGAAACAAAAACAAATATTTTTATGTGACAATGAGTACAATGTACACAGCTATATAAACATTATATAACTGTTATTAGCACATTAGATCTATTAAGAGCAGAATATTTGTGTACTTTCAGTTTTCATAATATATGCGTTATATCTTTTTTTATTTACAATTTAATTTAATTTTATTCATTTACGGGTTAAGTTTCTTTTTATCGGCTTTATCTTTTAGACGTATTCAGCCCATTGATAATATTTCACAACTCCGTCAAACATATTTTAAAACCTTGTCTGATCTATCTTCCTCAATTGCTCTACTTCTCTCAAATGAGATTAGTTCAAGAGTCTTGACGATGTAATATTAATTATAAATATACATAGCGTGCGTTTTATATTTTATTTGTCATTTTATAAAATTTCATTCCCATAATTTTTTGGCAGATTTAGATATTATGCTACAAATATTTATATTTTCGATAAAAGTAATATATAGTGTATATCTGTAAAAACAAAGGTGCTTAGAAATTAAAGTATAGTTCTAAAACATATAAAAGCAGCTTTGAAGGATTACAAATGCTTAGCGTATGTTCTATTGATGATTTATACGTTGAAATCGACAAACACACTTTAATTGGTCGTTTACACAATTATTTATAGAAATACTACATAATTGGTTTCAAAGCAAAAAAACCGTGCATTACTAAAAGTGGATTCCTGTACCCTTTCTTTAAGTTTCTTATGGTCTTTTTGGTGAATATATATAGAATTTTTTTCGAAGCAGCTCCGGGACGTGTATAGATGTTATATGGCAAATGTATATATTCACGTTGTCTTTACATTCACGAATTCCATTTTTTTAACCAAATGGCACAAGAAGTAAGTTTTTTATATAATAATTTTTAATATGTTTCTTGGGTCACAAAATATCATAAAAGATATGTTAAGGTGTTAAAAATACCGGACGAAGTAGAAGCATATATGCAAGCTCAAACACTCCGCAAGACACTTGAACTTATCTCATTTGAGAGAAGAAGAGCAGTTGATGAAGATAGATCAGAGGAAGGTGTCAAAAGATGCATCAAGGAGTTGTGCAATATTCCCAACACGCTGAACACGTCTAAATAGATAAAATCGATAAAAAGAAAATTAACCCATAAATAAATAAAAATTTTCATATTTTTCTTGGTATACATATAAGAAAAATCTTTTAAAATAAAAAGTTAAGTATGGATTATAAAAAGAAAAATTTATTTTTTGAAGGTCAGGAATTTATCATATTCATAAATTTTAAGATGAATTTTACTGTCGATTATATTTAAAAAAAGAATAATAAATATTTTATTTCGATATTGTCTATCGGGAAAGGAACGTAATAAATACAATTCATTGTTCTCAGATATAAAAAAATTACTTTGATCATGATTATCATGTAATTAATGTTTCTTATTTCCTACTAACAACATTATAAAGATTAATCATTATAAACTAACACATATATATATGTATACAGAATTTTTAGGAACTTATTTTTAAAAGTAAATTTTTTATTTATCAGATCAATAATTTATAGTATATAAGTGTTAATATTATTTCTGAATATTAAAATCTTTAATTATAAGATATTATTATACCGAGAGGCATATAGGGCTAAAATATTTCCACAGGAAATATATACAAACTTCCTTTAAATTACGCATTTATTATGAAAGTTTTTGGTAAAGGTTATTTACTTGAAGCGTAGAATTCATATTTTAAAATTCTTTAGAAACAAGAATAATTTTTTTAGAGAAGTAAATATGAAACTAGCAGATAAAATTTTGATTTCGTGGGCATATAGAGACAATCTATCATAGAGCTTTTTCCGTGGTATAAATAGGCGTGTGGCGATTTTTTTAGAAGCTAGCATTAAGCAATTTCTTTTGATGAATATCAATTCTAAAAATAGTTGTTCTTTATCTATAATGTTTTTATCAACGGGGATAAAAACATCACGTATAATGATTTTGAGTTCAAATTATAACGAATAATTTTTATGAAGATCGTAAAATTCTATGATTATTTTTTAAAAAATAGTGTTAGGCGATATTTAAAAGATTTTTAGTGATAATTTAATATATAAATCATCGAATGCCTCTATATTTTTATACTCAGATTCAATTTTATTTTATTTGTATTGTAGAATATAGAAATCTTAATCTTAATGTTCTTAAAAGAAAAAAAATTAAGAGGTGATAACATTTTTATTATTTAAATGTATTCAATGAAAATAAAATGCTGAAAATGTTTTGAAGACAATTGAAGATTGAGAAAATCATTTAAAACCTTTGCTTATTATGCATTAAAAATAAAAATGATTAAATTACCATCTAACAAATCTAAAGAAGAAGAATGTGAGAAATCACACAAGAAACGACTCGGGATATTCTTTTAAACGCGATTATCATAGAATATAGGTTTAAGTGGGATTTTAATGAATAAATCTAAAAAATTCATAGATACTGTATATATATTATATTTTGACAAACCAGAACATGTTTCAGTATATAATTTCTTGTATCTTTTGCGAAAAAAACAATGTATACATGCATTTTAATGCGTAAAATCGCGAATTTTCGTATTTTAAGAGACTGAAAAATCCGAAGATGATATTAAAGCAAATAATAATGAAATTAATGCCTAGATAAAAAATTTAGATTATAATACAAATGAACAAGAGGCACAGTCCTTTGAATTCAAAATACGCAATTCTGTATTAAAAGATGTGATCGAGCATGAAGCCTGGGACAAATATCAATGGATTCAAATCGGCTTCTATAACAACAATAGACTCAGCAATAATTTTTCTAATGCAAGCGAAGTTAGATATTGTGGACAAGATTTTTATTTTAACAACGAGATGAATATTGAAGAAAATATTTTTGAAGGAATAGTTTCTTGCATAAATTACTATTTGTATTTTATTGATATAGCAACAACGCTTTCGTATAGAATTTATTTTAGCAAAGATGATAACTTTCATATATGAATCAAGAGAAATGTAATTTTTTATAAAAAATACATATATATAACAACGGATAACGTTTTTTGTTTCATTTTGACTAGCATAAACGAAAGGTATGATCCTAAAATGGATTTTCTGATATAGCTCATCATGTATACTCACAAGCCTATGATCACCCATGCCACAAGAATAATACGAATGATCAGGTTTTTTTTTGGGGATAGAAAATTTTTTGAAAATGATTTAGCTTGAATGAAGAATGCTATTATGTTTTTACTGTTCTAAAAGATCAAGTAGTACCCTGTGCCAAGGGATGTACGGGTCATTTATGGGATAATAAGTCTTGTAAAGGTGTGATTGATCTATTATAAATGTAGATCAACAAAAAAAAAGAAAAAGAACACAAAGATGAAGTTCAAGTAAGGAACACGAAATGTCAGAATTCTGTTGCACAGGACGAACAGAAAAAGTTGAGCAATATGAATCTCGAAGATAATCACAATAAGATAAGGAATAGATGTGTTGAATGATGAAGGAAAAGGTTTTCTAAACGAAACTTCAGCTAAAAAAATAATCTATTCCCAAAGAAAGTGCCAAATAGTGCGCAAAAAGTGCCAGGTGAGGAGCTCAAAGGGCAAAACAGACTGTGCCAGGTGAAGAGCATGAAGTTAAACAACATAAAGTCACAGATAAAAAGAAAAAAAGTTTACAACAGAAAGTTACAGATAAAGAGCACAAAAGTTTACTGCAGAAAGTTCCAGATGAAGAGCACAAAGTGTACAACATACAGCTTTAAGCAGAGTGAGACGCCATAAGCAACAGAATTTGCCAAATGAAGGTAAAGAAGCAGTACAGCCAAAAGTGACAGGTGAGTGATAAACGATGCACAACAGAATTTGCAAAATATAGGTAAAGAAGCATTACAACCGAAAGTGACAGGTGAAGTGATAAACGATGCGCAACAGAAAGTCCTGAAAAAAAAATTACAATTTGTTGTTAAAATAGCCATAGCTGGTTGTGTTTAAACAATAGTCATATTACCGATTTATTTTCTGATCAAAAATAAAAAATAAGAATAAAATATCTTATCTTTTTAACACACTTTTTTCTTCAACAATTTTTTATTTTTCAATTTGTTTTTGTGCCAATATAATCTAGTTAACAACTCATAAAAACATCGTTTATCATTTAATCATGATTTCTAATATTTATATAGAATATGGTTAAAACTTAGCATAAATATGAAAATAGACCTTGTATAAAGTATTATAGAGATCGAAAATCAATATCAGCATAAAATATATGTACATTAATTTTAGTAAAATGCAAATTTAAATGGCTTTTCTAATAATAGAGGTTTAAAATTAAATCAGCAAGCGTTTTGATAGAGACACTTAGGTTTATCAGCCTCGAAAAAAAAAATCACAGAGAGGGCGAAAAATAATTTAATTTAAAGAATTTGCGAGTAAATATTTTCTAAGGTAGAATCCAAAGATTTGTTCGAGCAAATATAAAGGGTAACGCGAAATATATTTACAAATAAAAAAATAAAGATTAATTAAGAAAGTTTTTGTCAATATTAATTGCAAAAAGTGCAGAATTAAAAAAAATTTATAAAATCTAGTGGAATAAAAGCATAGAAAGATGTAAATTGATGTGATAATTGTTAAAGCCGAATCTATAAAAATTGGCAAGCATCATATTTTGCTAAATTGCCCAATTCTATGACCATTTGACTTTTTACGCAAGATTTATCTTTATTTAAATATTTTTGGCACGACGCATAGTTAGATGTAATTATAAAGTATATAAATTTGTTGTCCGTTTCATATAGCTTGTGGAATATTAAATATTTTGAGCCGTAAATCATACATATACTTGAATTTTATGATATTAATGGCGGTTTTTTGCTTGAGTAAATAAGATTGTCACTCTATATATTCTAATCTATATTTTAGAATATAAATTGTGTTTTTTTAAAAAAATGATGAAGCAATGGCTTCACAATCCTATTTTTTATGCAAGTGACCCAACTTTATTTTTTCAACTAAAATTTTCACCAGTGATCTATACACAGAAAATAGTCAATTTTATTATAAATTAAAATTAATTCCAAATTATTTAAACAAGTTTAACATGAATTAAAGGGCCTCACTCAAGCGATTCTTTAAAAATATCCCGATTGTATGCATTTTTATTGTGCTTTAACTGTTCGATGTTTTTTATGGTGTGTTTTATATCCAGATGTTTCTATTGTCCATTCATAAAATATTTACATGCGATTTGCAGCCACTATACACCAATTAATGGAATATGGTATATTTTCAATGAATAGAACACTATATTTTAGTATAAAAATAAATTAATATTGAATAATATTATTTATTAAGTTTTAATACCTTCAGCCTCGTTGTTCCTTCTAATCAATACATCTTATGAAAGATTATGAGCACCACTTTTTTTGTTAATAGCTTGAACCCGAGATTCATGTTCTAAATTAAAAAACGTAATGCAAAGATTAATCGCAGGGATGGCATCAGCAATTATTTTATTATAGATAAGCTTTATAAAAATTTCCAAATAAAGCATAATTTATATGCGAAACAATTGTCAACTTTCAATTGCGTCCCTTATATTCCCAGTTATAGCACGAACAGAGTCACCCGAGCAAATAAGAAAAGATCTGAACATGTATTTTTGACAAAGATTTTTCGAATGCATTGATGACATATGTGTGTTTCTGTTCTTTTGTGAAGTATCTTAATGAGTTTTTCTACACTTTTTGACTTGTGTGGATACTTTATTTGTGAGCTTGATTTAGCAGGATGAAAATATTTAAATACAAAATCATGTAAATTTTAAACGAGAAAATTACAGAAAATAATTTTGAACGTTGTATAGTTTAAACTAAATTAGTTTATCCTTATTTATCAAAGGAATAAATTCATGTTAAAATTTAAACGAAATATATCTTCAAATTGTTGAAAAATAAATTACTTTGAACAAAATAATTAAAATAGTTAACAGCATAGATCTCTGTATTGAGATAGATAGCATAATATTACCGAAACAAAACTTCATACCATTTTATTAAATATCCCCGTAAATTTAGCCCATGAAATTTCAAAGGATTTGTTTTGCCTAAATACGCTCTGTCTTATATTTAAATACATACAAATTATTTATAAAATATAAAAAATATAAATTTACGGCTTTTTAAAAGTTACTAAAAATAAGATAAATTGCGATTAGTCTTCAAAAAAAGTTGAAGGCTAATGAACAGCCTATATTGTTTCCTCTAAATTTTAAAATCTAATTATATTTCATAAAACAGTATATGGTTGCATTTAAATCATTTTAAATTTTGATAGAATTACGTACGATACAAAATTTTAAATTTACTATTTTGCATTATGGCTAATAGTTTAGGTTATAAATTTTAAACAAATATAAAGAAGAATGTTACGTGGACATATATACTGGATTTTAATTGTCTTGAACTTACATTTAAAACCATATAAAAAAAAACATTACATTGGGGCCAAATATATATCTTATTGATCCAAAACTATTTTTTAAGAGAATTATAAATCTAAGCAAAAGATTTTTTTTCGTTGATAATCCTAAATGCAAGGAATAATGTGACTGTAGCAGACAAATATTCATTTTAAAATTTAACGGGTGGTCTATTTCGTTTTCCATCAACTCATAGAATGACCAGAACTTTAAATATTTCATATATTTATGATCTATGTTGATTTTCTTGCAAAAATTATATGTTATTGACCACAGATTCAATACATTTAAACAAAATATACATTAGTAGATATCATATATACATTAAATAAGCTTTTAAAATATACTAGGTATTTATATCAACAATAGTTTCATATGTATGATTTCCAAAGCCAATAAAAATTTCAATACGATGTTTATATATTATTTAATAAATAATCGATCCTTCGAAATGTTTATCAGGCCATAGAATGCAAACATTTGTTTCGCAAAATTATAAACTATGCATTTAGATTTCTGATTTTCATAAAAATAATTAAATAATCTGTTATTTTTGAATTAGAGGGCTTTTTTTGAAACCCCTTAAAAAATCCGATATGATGCCGAAATTTTAGGGATTTACAAATTATAACCGTAGGATATGCATTTAAATATTTTTGGTATGGGATAACGAATTTAGATGAAATTGTTGTTTTTAAATTTTTAAGAAAATAATTAGATCGGCTTGTTTTTTAATCATTAAAATGTCAGAAAATCAGAATATTATATTATTGCATTTAAAAGCTTGTATTCAATATAAAACATATTGAAGTGTTTTTTGTTTTTTTTTAAATTACATGCTGTCTCTTTTCGATAAATTTAAGTGCTAAATATTCTGTGAATATCTATAATTGTTTTTTCTGAAATATAAAAAATCAAACAGACACTCTCATGATAATAAATAAATTTTCTTGCAGAATAATTTAATTATTTACAAGTAAGTATAATAATAAAAATTTAAAAGGATTAAATTTCAAGTGCCATATCGAGGTAAAATAATTAAAACTACAGTGAAACACGCCCGAGATTATTTTATTTGCATATACATTGTGTTATTTTAAAATTTTATTCTTTTTCTTGTGTTTCTGTACGAAAAATATGAACCCTAGTTCATACAGAATTAAATAAATTATTTGAAAAAATTTATACAGAATTATATGTGCATATAAAAAAAAGGTTTTCTTACAACTAATTTAAAATAATATTTTAAGCAATGGGTAGGTTCATTTTTAATATTCAGAAGACCGTTCATAATAAAATCCAAACGAACACCAATAAAACACTTTATAATTATTTATAATATATTTAGATGTTTTATGTACCTAAGATGACAGTTGATTAATAATTTAGTGCCAATAATATTCCGACGAACATTTAAAATGTTAACTCAATAATAATAAACTGAAAAAGAATGTTTTTATGCTACATATTCGTATAATATCAAATGTTTTTTTTTGTGCGTAACATCTGATAAATCTATAGACTGTTCAAACATATTTTTTTCTTAATTATAAAAAAAATTATATCGCTATGTAAAAATTTACTAATTTTATGATTTTTTAAGCCTTTAAATGCGAACTAGTATATTTTTAACAATAAAATAACAAATGATCAAAAAGAATCGTGTAAATAAATAATCAGTGTTACTCGAATGTAAAAATAATTAAAATGAATGCATATAAACAGATTAGAAATAAAGAAAAATATTTAAATGTAAATACAACATTAGGGCAAAAAACAAAAAAATATATATTTAGCTAATTGATTCTTGATTAGCCATTTTTATTAATCATAAAGCATGCCTATACTTGAAAAATTACATATTAAACTTATAGAAATACTCAAAATAGAAAAGCTCTAAAAATTATTGATTATTATAGTTTATAAATAATGGCTTTGATATGATCAATCGCCCTTAAAAACATGCATGTATTTCTAACGATTAAGAATATTCAAGATTAAAAGTACTTTACATTAATAAATGAAGCATATGGTTCATAAATCAAATAAAAAAATTTAATTAAATATAAAAATTATTACTTATTCAGCAGGCAGAATAATTCACAGCATTTAGTTAAGAAAAATAAAAGTATATAGTAAAACGCAACCCTTAATATATTTATCAAATGATAAACAGTTGCTATTTGAATGGTAAAATTTATCTATAAAACTTTCTGTTACAATTAACCCATTTTACAACATTATTTCACTTGGAATTCGTGTTTCTCTGTAATATGATATTTCTTTTTGAAATATCGGATGAAATACGTTTCAAATCACCATAAAGTAAAAATCATAGCCTTTTTACTCTTTTAATCAAATTAAAATGCACTGTAATACTAAACTACCTTATGAATTTCTTAAATAATACAAATATTTTGTATATTTCAACCATGGCTATATTCAATAGAAAGATGAGATAATAAAAGGTTTATTTTCTTATGTTTTTTGGTATAAAAAATGTGTATGTGTTCATAGATCAGCTTAATTACTATTTTCTTAATTATTATTTGTTAGACTATACCATTTTTGTGATTTAATTTAATTAAATAAAGAAATTTAAAATCAAGTATTATATTTCCTTGGAAAGTATTGAACTCGGCCCCAAAAAAATTACATAAAAGTTAAAGTATTTTTTCTAATATAATAATAATTAGAAATGAATCATTTATAAAATTGATAAATAAAACATTTCGTTAAATAAAGAATGGTGAACAAGTAATCATGACGATTATTGAAATAAAAACATAACAACCGACGAATTTTACTCTCTTAACAGCTTATATACCTTTCTTCTTTCGATCTCAAGCTAAAATTCTTATTTAAGTTTGTTTACTAATTCCCTTTAAATTATTTAAGAAGAAAACTCTGTGGCATATAGGGCCGTGAGTATATCCAATTAACACTGTTACTCATGTTTAAAACCTACTATAATGTCTGAAAAAACTAACATATTCTAATTTTATTATAGTTACTAGATTTACTCAATTATGCGGATTTTCTATTTTTTCTAGTACCCGTTTGTTGTCACATTCATTATATTGATCATGTGTTTTTTTGAAGAGTGTCATTTAATCACCCTGTTTAAATTGCATTTATTATGATTGAGATACTTAATAATTTTGCACTGATTTTTAGTACCACTTAAATTATTTTTTAGTAGGAATATTGGACTTTATTTGAAGTAAAATTATTAATAGATGGTTGTATTTCAAATAATTTTACTGATCTTTAAAAAATTTGGAATAACTTATAACCGTTTCAATTAATATATATTGTCAGATATCGATCATTAGAAGAGGATTCGACATGATAAAAATATAATTTTTTGTATTTTAAAATTCCAAAAGGCTTCTTTTTTTATTTTTTTAAAAAAAAGATGGATTTTTATGTTTTTTTATTCTAATTCTGTGACGTAAAATAATTATCAATTTCGCATTCTTGTTTAATTTATATAGAAATCTAAAAGTAATTTTTTTATAAGCCAAATGAAAATTTACACTAGAAATAAATATTTAACCACATAGTTGAAATAAATGTAAAGAAATATTCAAAAATATCCTTTTAAATATAAAAATAACAAGGTATATGTTTTATTTTATAACAAATAATATATAGTCACCTTGTTCAACCAAAATAAAAAATAAACATAGAAAGGATATTTTGTCACCTAAGATTACAAAAAAAATACAATAAATTTTGAATCAGGATTTTATACGTTTTAATAAAATGGATTTTTCAAATAAAATAATTAAAAACTATTTTCTATTTGAATAATCTTTAAGGCTAACAGAGGTATATATATACATTTTTCCAGCGTTTGCTGGCAAAACGATGTTTAAACCAATCTCTAATAATTTAGTATTTTAAGAAATACTAAATTGTACTTCAAATCAGAAAAATTAATTATTTTTGCTTTTTATCATAAAAAATATGTAGAAAAGTATTATGTTTGATCAGGAAAACTATTTATGAAATGAATGGCAATGTCTATAAATCTAAAATGAAAGGATATTATAAGATGTGTAGTTTGGGAAAGCTACTGAAACTATTTACTTAAAATAAGCAAAAACATATTTGATGTGGAATTTTAAATCCAATGCACGATAATGAAAGACTTCATTTGAAATCATGACTAAAACGCGCTCAGTAAAGTATAATATTAGTTTATCATATTTCAAATAAAATACCCGATGGTTAAAAGGGTCTACTGATGCAAATTTAATATCGTGATAATCGCTTTTTTTAAAAACTGAAATGTCCGTTCGAATTAAATTTTTTTTTGAATTAAGAAATCCGCCTCTGATAATATTTTTATAATGAATCAATTTTTCCACAAATAAACATATTTTATATATCGAATATTATAATTTTTATTATGGTTTTTTCTAAAGTGAAATTTGCAAAATTATAAAAATCAAAGCTCATCATATTTTTAATTATACTTTTAGACTGATATTATGCATATAATGAATTGATTTTTTACTGCTTGAAATCGAGAAAAATATATATTGTATGATAATGATATCATAAATAAATTCTAAATAGCAGTAATTTTTAATAATGAAATATAAAAGTTTAGTAATATTTGTACCAAGATTTATATCTGATTAGCCTATAAACTATTTTATTGATTGCAGGCTAGAATAAGATAAATTTGTTCATGAAACTAAAATTTAAAAATATGAACAATCGAATATATAAGTATGATTAATCTAAAAACAAGTGAGAAATGCCGTTTATTTATGTTTTTATTTGAACAGTTTGTTAAATTTAGTTTTATACTTTGAATAAAAAAAATCTAAATGATTACTTCGAG
This sequence comes from Rhyacophila brunnea, assembly GCF_057557595.1. Classification (NCBI taxonomy): domain Eukaryota; kingdom Metazoa; phylum Arthropoda; class Insecta; order Trichoptera; family Rhyacophilidae; genus Rhyacophila; species Rhyacophila brunnea. The sequence goes on from NW_028233341.1 coordinate 1,357,587, forward strand.
CAATGTAAAAAACATTTAAAATGTCTAAATTATTATTTATAACACAAAAACTTAGTTTATCATATTAAGCGGCGTGCAATAAAATTTAGAACAAAGAAATGTTTAACATTAAAATTTAGCTTAATTTGACACAAAACAGATAAAAATCTTTTAAGCTTCTTCAGATTTTATATTCCAAAATACAGTTAATTATACCGATTATTATATAGAATACAAATAATAAAATTTAGCTTATACTGAATCGATATCTTATTTTTTATATATTTAGCCTGTAATAGGAATATTTATCGCCTTAAAATCAAATAATAAATTTTATGACATTATTATATCAAAATTTTGACCGTAAAATGTTTATTTATTTAATTTATATGGATACGCAGACTTAATTAGGAGCTCAATTTGATTGGATTTTATATACCAATATTATATTTAAATAGGTTTATTTCAACGTAGTAAACTTAGAACTGCTAGTAGCTCTAACACCAGGCTTTCCATGCCTACCAGTATTTTTAGTAGCCAAAAATCACTAAACCCATAACTAATCATTTCTGGCTTAATTTAAAGAGGAATAAATACTTTTCCATTATAAACACCAATAAGATTACCAGACATACAAGGTAAAATGATCATAGAACGTGAATGTGTCCTAATATTTCTTGGTTTATCTTCTGGATTCACACACGCTTGTTTACTCAATAAGCATTTTTTTTTATTAATGTAACTTCTCTTAGTGAAAGACCAAGCTTTATATGTCGTCGTCATTTTGATGGAAGAAGATCTGAAAATTTAATTATTGTAGGTTTTTGGAGTTCTTCAAGATCGATTTCTCTCTAACTGTGTTTTCTAAATACTCGGCGTTGTTTATCGAAATTATTTGACATTTTGGATAAGGGCACAAAAAAATAGAAAGGCTCGATTTGAATATTAAAAGAATTCAGCTTAATATTTTAGAGATTAAACGAGCTGATAAACAGGTTATGCGTTTCATATGTTAATTAAAAGCATACATAGATATATAATACATATACCCCATTTTCATTTTAATTATTTTCAAAAGTATCATTATTAAGAGTTGGAAAATAATTTGCATTTATACACTGATACATTTAATTTAATCACAAGAAACCAATACAAAATAATATATTATTGTTTGAAAATTAGTCATAAAATACTTTCAGGAAATTATTCTTCTGTTTATATAAAACATAACGAATCATATAAAGCATTAAATATAGAGCATAGGTAATATTATGTATTAATCTTCAAAAAAGGGAATAAAAACCTTCAAGGCATTATTCTTATATTTATACAATTTAAAGATACATTGATGTATTCAAACATTAATAATAAAATATTATAATAGTTTTTAAAAAAAAGTGAAAATCCAAAAAGAAACTATTATTCCACCTATGATGTAAACAATGATAATCTTAATTATATAATAATAGGTAATATAGTTGAAATCATATAATATAGTGTTAAAAAATCTTTAATAAATAGCCTTTTTATTTATTTAGTATAAATATTTTTTTTCGAACCATTAAATTACCATATAGGCGTATTAAAATTAGAACCTAAAGAATACACTAAACTTGATATTAAGATAAGAGATATTTAAAATGAATTTTCTATTAAACTCCAGGTATTTAATAAAGAGAAATAAACTAGGAAGTGCTAGTTATCAGAATTTAAATCCGAGAAGATGATCTACCAGCTAAAAAATTAGCTTGAAAACAGTACACCGAAGATGACTGCAATATATAAAGTAGAAAAAGATAGCAAGACACATCTCACACTTTTTGAATAATATCTTAAAAATAAATATAATGCCAATATCACCGATTGCGAGACACAGAAAAAAAGCAGCAAGAAATTCTATTGTGTATAATAAAGGAAAAACCATTGCACAAAAACCTTTTCAAGCGAAGAATAATTACATGATTGATATTGTTGGATCATCAAGATGGATAAAAGACGGCAATACATAACCAAGTTAAAAAGGAAATTACTGTTTTATTACAGACAGAAATGTGTTTTTCGGTGAGAGGATAAAATGCCAACATTGTAACGAAGCCATGAAAACAATTTATCACCTTGCAAGAAGATGCAAAAAAAATTCAAGGCATGATTACACGTGAAGGCGCAATGAAATTGTAAGATGTCTTCATTTACTCCTATCAAGACGATATAACTTCAAGATTAGCAATAGATATGAACTTAATCAGTACAAGAGATCTGCGAAAACGAAAACGCAGAAATAAAGGTTGATGCCCGAATAAAAACAGATATTTTAATCAAACAAAAGTAGACCATCTATTTTTCTATACGATAAAAAAGAAAATATGATTACGCTGATTAAAATATTTATAAATAGCCTTGACAACTTAACTGAAGTTGAGAATGAAAAATATTGAAAGTATGACATCTTGGCGAATGAACTTGGTTTAATTCACAAATGTAAAACAAGAATAGTACCACATGTGATTATTGGGATGGTTTGGGCACAAAATATCATAAAAAATATGTTAAACAGTTAAAAATCCCGGATGAAGTAGAAGCATACATGCAAGCTCACACACTCCGCAAGACACTTGAACTCATCTCATTTGAGAGAAAAAGAGCAGTTGATGAGATAGATAAGGGAGAGGTGCCAAAATATGAATCAAGGAGTTGTGCAATCTTCCCAATGGACTGACTACGCCTCAATTTATAAAATCGATAGAAAGAAACTTATCCCATAAATAATAAACTGAAAATAGATTAACTTTTTTATCTGATTGTATATTTTTAAAACCACAAAACATAGGCAACTTTGAATCTATGCAAATATTACAAGAAAATTTTTTTATAAAGCAACAAAGAAAATTCATAGATAAGAAGAGCAAGAAACATTGGAAAATTAACAATCTATAATAAAAGTAAAAAGAAATAGCCAAGATATGACAGCACGAAAATATCGACCCAATATTATTTATATGACAAGAAGAATAATTGTATGAAATTTAAGAAGTGATGACAATAGCATCGATAACATAACTTTAGAAGAAATTGTGAAATATATATGATTTTTTTTTATATAAATAAAAAGTTATTGATCAAACAATTTATAGCTATATATAGTATTGTAATAACATCGAACGGGGGGTTTTACAAATTCCAAAAGAATTGAAGAAAATCACTTGAGATATTTCACAAGTTAAAGCATTTGGTCAAACCATAGTATTGGGAATGTCCAAATAACTGTTATTTCTTACAGGAAAATTTTTTTGAAAATATTGACATAGCAATGAAATCATGGTATAAACTATAGATGAAGTTTTTCTAACGATTGTAAACATAATTGTTTATGAAAATATTTAAATCATACCAAAATTCTTCCATAGATAAATCCTTAATTTTATATTTATTGTTTAAACTATAGCTTTTTAATATAAAATTCATATTAAACATAGTCACCTTACCTTAATACACATTGATTTTTTTTTCGCTATATAATACATCCAATAAACAAAAATGTGTTTTAAATAAAACATTCATACTAGAATAGATAGGAATGAGCAAAAATATTCATTTAAAATCAGAGTTCTACCATATACATTGTGAAAATATCATTTTAAAAAAACAATTGTATCTAGACTCAAAACCAAAAAAATATACATTTCGTTTTTTTTGTCATCTTTGCAATTTTAGCGGAATTTTTTAAAAAAAACCCTTATAGGAGATTTTGAAATCTTGTTCTATAACTAATTGAAAAATATAAGAATGGTAGTTTCGGCACATATTTTCGAAAAATTAAAATAAAATAGCTGCTAAAGTAAAAATACACAAAATCTAGCCATTATTATGATCATTTATGTATATAAAAATGCTTAAGGAAGCTGTTTTTAAGTAATTAGAAATAGAAAAACAGTAATTTTATGTAAACCACTATCTTAGTCTATTTCTATTCTGGTAGACAAGAAATTTCAAAAAACCGAGATTTTTTTAATAGTATAATAATATTTCGTTTTTGCTATGCGTATCTTAGCATTTAGGGCATATTTAGGTGTTTTTCAATTTTTCAAGCGTATTTTACTGTATTATTCTACAATATATTTATACATATTATATTAAATCGAACACTGTTTTGTACAGCTTTATATGAAATTATCAGAAAATGATAAAATCCTACAGATTAATTGTAAAAAATATATTCGTATTTAATTTGACTCTTAAATTTATATAAAAATTCGTTAATTATAAGATTTTTGCACAAAGCTTTATTTTAACCAATAATTTTTTTATAACGATGGTGTTATATTATACGAATCTAATAAATCTGCTAGTATTATTGTAACCTATGTGAAACATGATGTTACTAAAAAAGTTCAAATAGTAATTAATTAATTGCTATAAGCTCTAGAATCTATTAGTATTATAAAAAAGTATTAAAAAGACGTTAGATTCTTGTTTTATATTATTTTAATTTAAAATATACAAATTTTTTTTTTATAAACTTATAATTTTTGCTATATGATATAAAAAAATATATGCTATTCATAACTTTATTCTACATATTCAAGTTATCTTGAGCGGTAGATAGAAAGGGGCTTTTATAATCGGTTTCGTGGTCATTGTACTTAAAATTAGATTCAAAAATGTTTGATTCTTTCATATATCGCTTCATATCAATGAACGACTTATTTATTTTGTTTTTATTGGATCTTATTTCGCAAGAAAAAATCAAATTATCTCTATTTGCATCATGATGATTCGGAAAAAGTAACACTGTTCTGTATAATTCCTGCAAAAATTCATTTGATGAATTTGTTAAAAATTGAATAAAAATATCATGCCATTTAATACCTTTAAAAATACATTTCATTTTATATTGATCTATTTTAGTCGTAATATATGCGTTTTCATAGTTTAAACTTGCATCTATTTCTTTTAAGCTTTCTTTATCTGATTTTAAGAATAATTTTATTTGTTCCAGACAAAATTCCGGTAATATTTTTTCTGTGAAATAACGTGAATTGGCATCGGCTGCGTTTGAACAACACAACAAATTGCGATCATATATGTCATTTATATTGCATCGAGAAGTAAAATTTAAGAAAAATTCATAAGATTGTTCGCGTAATAGTAAAATAGTCTTTTCTAAAAACATCGAAATTCGGAAAATCAAATCGTAATCAGTATTTATATTAACGGATAATATTCCAATTAATATATATACATCATCTAACAAATTTAAGAAGTATCGAAAAACAAGTTTTTTACACGCACTCAAAGTTGCTTCGTTTCCATATTCTATTGCTATCTTGGTCTCGAAATGTGTATTTATTGTATTTAGTAATTTTTTTATGGATAAATTGTATTTATCGTTGCTTTTATGCTCAAAATAAAATGTATATTCTTCTTTCTTATTATTCTCATCGTATGCTATTATTGAGAGATGCCCTTTGGTTTTAACTTCTCCATTGAGGTGAAGAAATTTCTGTAATAGATTTGACTTTATGATATGATAAACATCACTTTCTTCGTATTTCATCATGTCTATCACAATATATTTATTGATACTATTCTCAATACACCTCGAAAAAGAGTTATAGTAAGGGTTAAATTCAATCAGCGACAAATTGACTTCTTTATAGCCCTTGTCCACACAAAAACAGGAAAAGTTGCATATAAAATTTGTTATCTTCTGAATTACTTGGTTAGTTTTACATTGAAGAAAATCAGATTTGAAATATAATACTTTAGATTCTTTTATGTATTTCAGGTAACGGTGGCCATCGCCGTCTAAACAAAAATTATTTTTTTCAAAATCAACCATTGAGTTCATATTTTTCAAAAAATAACAAAAATTATTTTTAAATGTTACGAGCGAATTTCTAGTATATGGAAAAATCTTTCTATTATGCGAAGGAACAAAGTACGAAGTATATTCTTTATAATTGCACTTCCCAGTTTCTTCGCAAAAATAAAAATTCAATGAAGTTCTATCTTCTTCATGGGAAAAAACTTTATATATATATTCCAGCCGAAACTTGACATAAAGATTATCAGAAAATTTTTGTTTTACCGGGTTAATGAAACTTAGACTCAATTCACAAGAAAAAAAATCAGAATTGTGTATAATATCTTTTGGCTGAACTTTCAATTGAGTTAATATTGTTTTGAATGTATGAGTAATCTCAGTATTTTTTATTTTTTCATGTATAATATCGATTTGTTGTGCATTTTTGATATCAAATTCATTGATTCGAAATATTTCGATGCTACACTCTTTAGTGGATTCATAGATTTTAAATAAATTCTCTAAAGCGCTTAGTAAACTGTTATTATTGCCCATAAAAATTGTAGATTTAACGTAAAAAAATACATATCCATAGTTTTCAATTTCTATTTCGTCATAATTCGGTTTTAAAACATCCAGAAATATTTTATCAGTAAAATATTTTCTTGGATCTATTATCTCATGTTTGCAATAAATAGAGTTCAAGCATTTATGCGACCTCCGTGCAGAAGCATATTGTTTGAATGCTTCATACTTGCTGCTTATTTCTTCATTAATAAATTGTGAATTTGTTTGACAATTCAATTCACATTTCTGCAATTCAGCCTCAAGTTTATCAAAATGTTTCATAATAAAGTTGTCAATAATTTCTTCTATTCTTTTAATTTCTTTAAACATAAAGCCACTTATAATCCTGTTGATAAATGCAAATGAGAAATCATCCAAAATATCATCTCGAAAGAATACAAAATTATTGAGAAATGTTATTTTTTTTTCTGGTGAATAGCAACTTTCGAAAATTTTGGGAATATATTTCATATAATCTTCTTTTGATAAAATCTTCTTAAAAAGAGTTGAAAACAGTACTAAATCATCTGGATTATTAGTATCAATACGGTTTTGGATTACATTTTTCAATTCAAAAAATTCCGATTTCTCATCAATGTATTCAGTATAAGATAGAAAGAAATCCAATATATCGATAATTATAGAAATTTTTTCTGTGGATGGCATACCATTTGTGGAAAAGGATGAAGCGTATAATTTTTTATTGTGTAGTTCTTTAAAGGCATGGTTTATATCAATGTAAGCAACGCCAGATAATTTATCTATAGGATATTTTATTGATAAGAGAATCTTGTCTTTATTTTTGTAAGCTCCGTTAATTTGTGCGTCATGTAAATCTGAAATAACTTTGAAGATATCTTCTTTCCATTCTTTCATGAAGGATTCATCAATTGTCTCCAATATTATGTAATTTGTCAAAGAGCATGTTAATAGAAATAAAAATAATAACATCCAATTTTTTCTTAAATTCGATTCAGCAAGTTCTTTTATACACCACAAATCATATAATGCAAGATTATAATCTTTTTTTATATTGACAATTTTATATTTTTGATGATTTTATATTGATTTTTGATTTAAACATTTATGCAATATAGGATTAATTTTATCTGTTATGGTTTTCATTATGATATTTTAAATGAAAAATTTTTAATATCGAGGAAAACGAAAGGATACGTCTATTGATAAAAAATGCGTTTTTCATATGTAAAAAAAATATTATATAAATAGAATAAGATCTGGTTGATAAACTCCAAATAATAGTTCTTTCATTCGCAGTAAGCTTATATTCTGCCATTAATTGTTTTAGACAACCAAACTTAATTCATTTTCCTTAATTAATGCATCAATCATAATTTTTTCTTTGGCTGAAGTTTTACTCAATAGATGCATTTTATTTTCATTGGTTTCGATTTTTTTTTTCATTAGAAATATTTTTTAAACGCAGAATTAATCAATTTTAAAAATCATAATTTCTTAATAAATTTTCCGTGAAAAAAATTATATTTTGACCGCATAAACAGAACCAAATATCTCATGGGGAATTGATTTTTTATAAGTTCGTTTAATATTGCAAGAATGTTTTAAAGTATGAAAAAATGCATAGCTCTGATAATAAAAATATTATTTATTTATATAGTATTCTTTTATTTTTACTTTCATTTTTGCTCTAGACTACAGTTTACAGTATATTCTATTTAAACATCCATTTATAGTCTTCCAATAAATCATCAACGCCCAAGACTATACAACTAATATACTATAATATAGTTTGCATTTATATTTTTGTATAATCTTCGCGTACAACCCCGCAAAAACTAATTAAAGCAACAAATACTGGTTTAAAGGCACTGGTACTTACAATAAATATCTCGGATGTAATAAACTTGAGATTAAGCATATATAAAATTTAGAAAATATTATGTATCAGTTTATAAAGAATTTTTAAAGACAAATTTAACTTTTTCTTTAAATTTTTTGGATATACTCTAAATTTCATAACAAAAATTTTATATATGGTTAAAGGCATAGTATAAGGGGAATATATTCAAAAGATTGTGCGATGGTGAATTTTTCCATTTATTTTTTTGCAAAATTTGCAAAACGCATTGACAAAAATATTTTACATAAGTGTATTTAAATTAAAGAATTGTCGCATAATCACTACAAACTAAAAATCTATATTCATTAACAAATTTGGCTGCAAAATAATATTTATTTACAGTTTAACGAGATTTAAATACCGAATTCACAGCGAAATGCAAGTTTATGGCCCAATTAAATATATAAAGAAATGATTTGAACTATCACCAAATAATTTTAATTCATAAAATACCGATTTTTTGCATGACAAATCATGAGATTATACATTTTCATATCATAACAAAATTGTATGAATATTTCTGAAAATAGGAAGCTTAGAATGGTTGATTAATTGGTTTAATTGGCACTGGAACTATTCATACAATGGAGAAAAGCCAAAATTTCAAATCTAATTTGCAATGATTTGTAAAATAAAATTTAAATCGCAGAATTGAAAATAGCCCTCCACGGACGTAATAATAACGGTAAATATACCATTTCTATTTTTTTTTTCGGACAAAACAAATTCAAAATATGTTTAATTTTAATATAGGTTTTAAGCTCATTTCAAAATATTTTTCATATGTATAGATAATATCGGTGCTTATCGATACACTCGATCGAATAAATAGAAGTATACTATCTAAAGCAATAAAAATAAAAACTTGGATCACTTTTAATAAAAAATCAAAGTGACATCATACGACTAGTACATGAAACTAAATAGAATGTGATAAATGAAACTATAATTTAAAATAAATTAACGATAAACAGTAGAAATTGGACGGTTACAGATTTTAAATATGGCATATTTAATGAGACTAATAAATTTTAGTTTATAAAAAAACATAATATGTTCTAATGTAAATAATATAAATCATTAAAATACAAACAGATTGCTTCGTTTGATTATGAAAAGTAATTTCTTAAATTGTAAACAAACTTTACCCATATAAATGTTGCAGATAAAAAGCTTTTGATCTTTTAAATATTTTTATCATATGCATACCAAAGAATTTGCTCGAATATTATATATGTACCGTAAGTATATTAATAATTACTTCTGTTGAATCTATCACTTCGTTCTATTTTTGCAATATATCCGCATAGAACGTAGGAAAATCCTTAAAAGAATTACATAAAACAGATGAAATGTCTTTAAAGCATAGTTATAGAATTTATAAATAAAAATGGCAAACATAATGTGATATGTAGCTTATTTGAAATATTATAAGCAGGTAAAGTATCCAGGCAAGATCTTATGTGTTTTAAGCTTTATACTTTTGCCATTAAGTTAAAATCACGCAGCAAAAATTTGAAAAGTTATAGTAGATTTTTTTGCCAATTTTAATTAATATTAGTGTCAAAAATATATGCGTGAAGGTTTATTAAGATTGAAAAACCAATTTACATTTTATATTCATTTTCGCGCTAGAAACGAATGTTTTGAATTAAGAAGATCATTTTAAGAGTCCTTAGCTTATGAAACATCAAAATCTCCAACCTCTCGCAGGCGAATTAATATAAAAAACTCTACAATTTTTATAGTAATCAGGCTTTTCTAATTATATTCAAAAAAATATTTTTTTTCTGATAAATATGATAAAAAATATTAGTAATAAAATATTAAAAAGGGGACCAGAAATAATTAAAATATATTATTTGCACTAAAAACACCAGTGTATATAAAAAGGTATTTTTAAGCATTTAATAAATTAAATCATAAATTTAATCAATTAAATAAGCAGAAACAAAAATAAGTTATAATATATAATGTATCGTATAAAAAAACCTTTCAAATGTCAGGCATCTCAATCATCAACGCAGTATCAAAAAATTGTACAAAAATAGTTATATATCATAAGAAGAATCATATATTGTTTTATTGATGAAAATAAACGTGTTTTTATAAATTATATGGACTTTCGGTCTCGGACATTGGCATATAAAAAGTAATATATGCATAAAAAATATTTTCTAAAGAATGCTTGGGCAAAATCCAAACTAATCGATCACAATAAGAAATATTTTTATTTTTACTACCTCAAAAAATTTTGACAACATAAAAAAACGAAGTACAAGAAATCGATGGCGACGAATAAAATAAAAAATGAGTAACAGTTTAGGAGTATCAATATATGTTAGCATTTTAATTATCTAATACTCCTTTATTATTTTAAATAAAAACTGTTTGCTATAAGTAGAGATAAGATTACATGTATTGGTTAAAATCTGTTTATCTTAAATAAAATCCAAATAAGGTTCTCTTACCAGTAAGTAAAATTATGCATATTTACAAGTTCAAAACTAGAACAGAGTTACACTTAATAACATATGATAGTGTAGCTTCAAAATATATTCAATATATACAAGTGTTTTATAAATTTTTTATTACTATAAAAAATATGATCAAATAAAAATATTTCATCGGAAAAAAAATATTTATGAAGTAGAAAAAAGTTGATTATAAGTACTATGATGCTAAAAGAAGGTTAATAATTTTATCTTGTAGACGTATATCAAGTTTCGCCCGAAAAAAATTACTCGCAAAATAATTTTAATATATAAAAGCTTTTTTTATATCGATTTTTACAGGTAAAATAAATTTAAGATGGCTATTTCAAGCTGTCATATTATAAATAATTCTATATATATTTCATTGGAATTTTTTATCTATGATATTTTTTATAGAATCAATAATTTCTAGGATTATTTTTGTCATATTATCACTTTTTATTGGGATAAAAATATTTAATATAACGTAATCGAGCTGACTTTATATATATTTACTATCGAATCAATATCTTCACACCATCTTGTATGATATTTTATATATAATCAACTATTTCTAGGGTTGTTTTCGACGAGGTGGTTGCACAGTATCATAAAAAATACACAAAGAAACTCGAATATACTAATCAGATCGAAGCTCAAAATAAAATTGGAAAATAAGAGAGTTTTTTGAGACTTGAGCCTCAAAATCTAGGGAAGCATTGAAGAATACGTCTCAGAGTTAAAGATAACCGAATGTATAGATACACTGTGCTCATGGGATTATAAGCAAGCTATGCTTGATAACAAAAACTAAAATTATTAACATAAATTTGGACATATGCGAGATCTTAATATAATATGAGGTGTGTTTACTATTGTGACTTTTTTAAAAATATAAAAAATACAAGAAACTTTATAATCTGTCTTATTCTACATGCTTCTATATTCCTATCACACCTCAGACTTCTTCAGAACCTTTTTTTATGTAATAAATAATCTTATTGGTTTGTCTATGGGTAAAAGAGAAAAACCATGTGGAGGTAACGACAAAGATAAAACTTTGAAATCCAATCCTGTACCTAAAAAATCAAACAAAAAAGTAAAAAACACATAAAGAGGATTCAAAAAGAAACAGCTCAAACTCTATATCTCAAAGTATTCCACATATACCATATTTAGTTAAGAAATTCTGGATTCAAATGGTCTATTTATATATCTTGATGCTTTTTAAAAAAAACTCAAGATTTTGTTGATGATTCATAAAACACTGCACCGAACCTATCAATGATATTAGAAGCCTTATAAAAGTATGCAAACCTGTTCCTTCAAAAATATTTTATGACAAAGATGGAAGGTAAAATTTCGATACGGAATCTTGATATTAATGAAGTAAGAGAATATGTGACAAATAAAAAGACCCGAAATCATGACAAAAAATCTTCTGGTTATCTTTCATAAGCAAAAAAATGTTTCTCTTCAATTCAGCAACACTTGAGAAACAGAACATAATGGATCTCATAAGAACCAAAAAGATAAGTTTGCACAATCTAACATTAATAATATATATAAATCGTGACTGAATGCTTTATTAATAATTTACCAATCAAAAACGTAGTGAAGTAGCAAAACTTATACAAAAAGCGTAAGTAAAATTCGAAATAATGACAAGAAAACATATTAACAAAGCATTAAATTACATGAAATATAAAAATGATAGATTTACATATATGAACAATAAATCAAAGCGTATATGGGGAGAAAATCTCTCATATGTAAACAGAAAGTTGGATTTTTTATGTAGATAATAAGACACATCAAAAAATCATCGATAAAAATGATGTTTAAAAAGAAGTGAAATATAAACAATAAAAACATAGGAAAATCTAATAGATGTATACTAAAAATATGCGAATTCACGAAAAGGAATATATAATTTTAACTATCAAGATGGCAATTCTATAGACTAGTATCAGTAAAGCAAAAAAACATGAGATAAAAGCATCTGAAGAATAAATTATAGATTTTTGGGTGAAAATATAATTACATGATACAAACAAGAATGCGATTTCACGATTACTGTAAAATACCATGAATACAAAAGGCCTATGCTTTGTATCGTGCAATAAATTTTATAATATTGTAAATTTTTTTTGCACATTGAAAATCTGCTGGGCTTGATGGAATCTAAAATTTTTTTAGGGAAAAGCCGAATAGTCTCTACCTAAGTTTGCATAAAATTTTGAAAATTTTTTTCTTAGAGAACAACTATGAAGACAATTGATTCGAGAACTTTATTACATATCTTACACCGAAAAAGGATGTAATAAGAGTATTAGAATTTCGAACCATTACTTACATGTCAAATTTGCATATGTCGCGACTAAAGTCGTCATTACTGTCATACAAAATGCGATTGAATGATGGAAAACTCTTAATAGATATATGAATGGGAACAGTACGAGAGCAAAAGGCGCCAAAGAGCAAACTTTCATTTATCTAGCAGTTACAGTCACTAAGAAAATAAGCTATTTGCAACTTAGTTTATTGTAAAATAGCATTTGACAGACTAGACCACAAGTATATTATAAGTTGAGTTAAAAAAATCAACCTATAGGACTGAATTTTAAATTATAGCTTTGTTTAAATAGTACCTGTCACATAGATTAAACATAAAAATATCACCACAAAAAAAATATAAGATATTCACCAGAATGATAAGTTATACTCAATATAATTTAGGCTATGTATGAATCCACTGCGACAAAAAATAAACCCTCAATATCTGTCTGTTAATGTTCCAGTAAAACAAAGCTCATATATAACAAATCACTATATGTATTTATATTTAACTTTTTAATTATTTTAAATGATCATGCAAATATAAAAAGAATCCCGATAGAAGCTATTAAATTTTCGACAAATATAGGTATAGAATTGACTAAAGGAAAGTCAGCAACTAAAAGCGTAAATTGTAAAGATCTAGCTAGGATATTGAAGGAAAAAGCATAAAAAAATACTTTAGAATTCTTGATAACTCAAAATCGAGAATATAAACCAGAAAAGATAGATAATATAAAAAAATGAAATTATCATTAGGGCGAATAATTTATGTAGAACATAATTGAATGCCCAAAATATTATAAAATCAATATAATAATGCGCTAATTCAAGTTGAAAACCGCTCATGGAAGTTATAAAACACATGCTGAAAGATTATAATAAACTTTATGATGATATAAGAAAATTTTTAGTTGCTAACAAATACATCTTAATCAGCATATAAACAATGATTTTACTTAAAAAAAAGAATTGAATCGAATAGAGGGATTGTTAATATAGAAAAGATGTTATTTTAATAAAAAAGATCACTAAAATAAGAAACCCAACTATCTAACAGAAATTAGCTATTCTTTAACTTGAAATAGATAATGTGAACCATTTATAATTGATGGATGATCTTCTTAAGAATAATCATACTATCTCAAAGGAATTTGGGAACATTTACTTCTAAAGAAACTGAGAGTTTATTTTGTGATAAAAGAGTAACAATTACATCAAAAACTCTTTAGCATAAGCGACAGTATTATGCTTATGATTATTAGCCTATAAAATATTTACATTTCGGAAATAGAAGAGACTAAATTTATTACATAAAAGATAGAAATATATTATTTGGGGATAGATAAAATTGCCCGAAATATAATGAATCTTATAAAATATTTGACCACTGGTGAGTAGATGTAAGTGAATTTTAGGTAGATATACAAGAAGACCTAATGAAATAGTAATATTTCTTTATTTTTTGATGATATGAAAATAAAAATTTTTAAAAACATATAAAATTCGTAGACATTCAGTGCAAGAAATTATGGGAATTAAATTTTTGATTATTAGTTGAGATTAGACGAAAAAAAAATGCATGATAAAAAAAAGTCTGAAAATATCTATTTATGCCAAGAAAAATAATTGTATAAAACTGAGAGTGTTATTTTTTACTAACATCGATAACATAAACTTAGTAGAAAACGAGAAATTAAGAAATCCGAAACTCTTGTAAATGAACTGCCGATGATTTATAAGTTTAAAGGGTAAAAAAATCATATTTAATAACGTGGGATAAAATGGTTGCAAAATTTCACAAGAAATATTTTAAAAAACTTTAGATATTTAACGAAGTCGAGCACATGTGCAAACCATGAGAATTCAAAAGACTCTTGAACTGATAAGTCTCAATTTAAAAAACGGGTATCGATGAGGTAATAGCAGAGAAAGTTAAATTCGTTGATAAAGTTTACATGAAGGATTGTATCACACAATCTGCTTAGAATTATAAATTTAAAATCCAAAATTAACCATTCAAAATAAATAATATCATGGGTCTGTTTGCTTAGGATATGGTGGTCAGAAATATCCATGTAAAATATTTATAAAAGTTAAAAATCACAGAAGAGTAGAATAATACATATACATGTAAGCCCATCCACTTTAAAAGATGCTTACATGTTTATAATTTAATAGAAGAGAGCAGTTAAGCCAAAAAGATCAGGGGAAGGTGCCCAATGATGCATTAAAGAGTTGAGCACCTTCTCTTATTGGCAGTCATTATCTCTGTAGATGTAATTTTATAATAAAGAAACTTAACAGATAATAAATCAATATAAAAGCGAATCATGGGCTTGTTTGATTTAATTACTCCTTATTAACAAAACCGAAGGTGACTCTATCAAGTAGTTAAATATATAGATCTTTAATTCTCGTCTCTTATCTACTATTATATAGACCTTCTGAGTTTGAGTAATCAAATTTGAGGGAAAACTAATTATAATCCCTATAAATTAATCAAAGCATATTTGGGTTCAAACGGAGAAGATGCGCAAATACTATCTTATTTGTACTATCCACTTCAAAAAGCTTAATATTTTTTTTTGATTAAGAGTATATAACTTAAGACTATGATGCAGTAAAATTAAAAGATTTATTTGTTATAGAAAACAAAATATTAAATGGTGATATTAATTAAATTTAGATAAATATTTTATTCTATTATAATAAAAGGACAGCATTAATGCGACCATCATTTTCTGGATGATTGGTGATTTGGGCTATTTTCCCCGACAATTCTACTTCCACAAACATTTCCTAGTTTACTAACATTAACTTTAATTATTGTCCTTTTTTGTAATATTCCAAGTTGTGTTCCAATTGAACTATGTGGATTTTGTTTTACACCAATTATCGGAAGATTAAAAGTAGCCTTATGTTCTGTGTAACTCACATGTGCAAATTTAAATGGTATAGCTATGAGTTGAATAAAACATTCATATTCAATAGTTTTCTCGTAAAACCTTCACCAACAATAAAAGTCTGCGTTACTATCCTTTTTCATTGTTTCGTACCTCTTTTCCCCTTAGTAAGAACTTTATAAATATCCATTTCTGGTAACCATAGACTTTAGCAATATGAACAATATATCGGCGTTTTTACTGTTGCTGCTGCTTTATATCACTACTAACTATTCTTTTTATATAACCACTAAAAAGTCTAAATCCAGCGTGGGCTTCATCAGCATTAAATTTGTGGTTACTTTTCCCATGTTTTTTCTATAGAATTCTTTACTAAGCATGATCTTTTCTCCACGCCATTTTTTGTTGAACATTTTTGCTTGTTGTCCATATAACTTGCGCCCCATTTTCTATATTTTTGTTATCACGAGCTGTTTCTTTTCTATCCCAAATGTGTGAACTGGTGCTTTTCATTTTTTTATGTGTGTTTATATGCATTTGATTTGTGGTCTTTTTAATTGGTTGCATTATTGACGAGCTATATGTAAATTAGAAAAATGAAAATGTTACGATTTGGTATATAGAAAATAATAAGTTTACGAGAACACTTGAATTATAAGTCTGGAGAATAAGAAGGTGAATTGATGAATATTATAAAGTAACGAGTGGAAGGAAGTATCGGCTAAATCTGGTCTAAAGAGCATTTTTGAGTAGATCTCGTGTAAGATTAAATAGCTTGATCACCTATAAACAAATAAAATATCCAATTTGAATTAATACATACAATTCATTATTTTCAAATTTAATTTATTATTTAATTTTGACATTTTGACATTTTAATTTAATATTTTTCTATAAACATAACATGATTGATTCCCCATGGGCACATCATATATGTACTTCTAGTATTATCATTCTTCTATTTATTTTCAATGCCTCAACCTCTGCACGACTTATTAGTTCAATATTTTGCCTGATTACTTAGTTTAAATACATGTCAAGATTTCGTTGTGACTATGAGTTTTTAGGGGATTTTTATGATATAATTTACATTAAATTATAAACTGTTAATTATAAAAGCTAAAATATATTATCGAATGATATTATTATATGTAACATATCAAAAAAGTTTATAAAGGATTTTCTAGAAAAAAATATATTTCAATATCTTGTCAAATAAAAAAACAATATATATTATAGCAATTAGATGTTTTAAGCATGCACCACTGAAAAAATCGAATATTTAGGGCATAAATTCTCAATATTATTGTGCGAAATATATATAAAATCTTTTTTAATTAAAATTTAAATTTAAGTTAAAAAGCTTGGTCTTTTTTTACAGTAAATATAAATAAGCTTGCGAGAAAATATTGTATATACAATGTTTCCTTTAACTGTTTTTCCATCTTTTTTTTGGTGTTATTTCTCCAGTGTTAAGAGTATTATTAAAAAATGCATAGGAATTTCTGCTATTATCATTGCTACGACGAAAAAATGTAAAATAATTTTTTTTGCTGTTATTTCATCCACATTTGCGTAATACGAATACCTTTTGAATTTTATATTGATTTTTAAGTCTTCTAGGTCATGAGTAGGGAATAAAATGATTAAAATGCACTTTTAATGTTTTTTTCATAATGCATTAAGAGTCATAAACCCATGAAATCATTCTTCTTAGATTACTCATATGACTTTTAGTTTTCATTTCGTACATATTTAACCATATTCAAAATATTCTTGTGGTATTTATATTTTATATGTATTTGAGAAGTTTATTATAGTGATGCTTTGGTTTTAAAAACTATATTATATAACTCATATATATTAAAATCAGATTAAATGTGACATTAACCGCAATTAAAACCAATAAAGATAAAATCAAACCAAAAAACAATTTTTTGTCACATTTTATTGCATAAAAATCAATATTATGTCTATAACCGAGTATGATGGTTTTTTATATAGAAAAGATTTTTAATGATAAAAATTTCTTCAATATAGCTTGTATTAGCAGTTATACAAGCGTTAATCTTATAAATGACACACAATTTTATGCATATTTTATTACACTATATTTTCTATCTCATGGTAATAAGACAATAAAATTTGTTTATGCAAAGTTTTTTTATAACAATAAACAAAAAAACAATCCCATTTTTTTGTAAATATTTATTTATTTAGATTTTTTTAAGAATGAAAGTTTTCTTTATGAAAAATTAAATTTTGATATTGATTTGTTTTTTGATTTGTTTTTTGATTTGGATAGTATATTTTGTTACTATTCTAATTCTGATGTAATAATTTCAATAACTTTTTGAAATTCAACAATTTTTCCTATGCTTAATCCTCATAAATTTCTCATAAACTATAAAAGTTTATCTGTTCAAAAATCCAGTGTTCAAGAATTTTTTCTAAAAAATTATATCTTAGAATTTATTAAGACAGAATTACCTTTTAATAAATTTCTGTCTGACTTTATATCTAATGTATATTAAAATGTCAAGAAATCTAATCGCTATGCTAAAAACCATGTGTTTTGACAGAAATCGTTATATAACTATAGCTTTTTTATATAAGAAATTATGTAATATATCTTTTTGTGTATTTGAACAATAAAATTTATGTAAATTGCAATAAAAATTATATTTTAAACAGTAAATTCCTATCTTTAACCACAATTATTCACTATAAATATAGTTTTTGTTCTCTTATATGTTTTATATAATTCGTTGCGCACAGCGTATAATAAATTTTCTGAATATTCTTTCATCTTTATTTTTTTTAGCATTTCTAAACAATACCAGGATTTTTATAAGTGCCTTGTTCTATTTTGTAACTTTATGCTCATTTAAGTTGCTTTTATAGTGTTATATCTCAACCATTACCTAAGTAAAATATATTGTTTTCATTATTTGCTTACACTAACATATCAGTGAGATACATAATCTAGCTATAAAACAGACTTCATTTATAATAGAAACGCTCTTTGGATATTAAATTCATGTCTCGTTTGTTTTTATAATAGTGGTATAGTTCTTCTTGCTATAAAATAAGTAAAAAGGGGTTTCATTATAGTCTTTCATGGTCTATTTTTATTGTTAGAAGTATCTTGATGGTCACGAACATGTATTTCAATTATTTCTTATGGGCTTTTTAATTGATTTTTTAGTAATCAAATGTTTAGAAAACAAGGTAAATTGTTTGTCTTCTTGTATACTTCCGAGCATATTTTACATATTTTTGCTATTTGTAAACAGTTTAGAAGATTCGTTGCTGTATTTGATCACTTATATTTTAATTTTGAAAATGTTTTATAATTTTATATAAAAATGTAAGCTTGTATATACAGTCTATATTTTACATATTAAGACACTTTTAGGCTATATATTTTATGAGTTTTCTGTTCTTTTGCACCTTGAAAAAAATTTATAATAGTGTTTTATAATTAATTGAACAAAAAAATCAACTTTTTGTTGTAATTCTGGTACATAAAGATATAGTTTAGTCAAAAGCTCACTATATAATAAACATTGTTGAAGACAAAGTTTTTGTTTTTATTTTCTAAATATACGATTGCTGCATATATATCGATTATACATTATCTTAGTTCATTGTATTTTATATAGCACTTAATTTATAAATTTATGTTTTATTTATAAGCATACCATTCCTATGCATATTTGTATAGTTTTTCTAAATTGAAAATTTGCTGATACAGTATATATTATATTGCGCCTATAAATATCTTTCTGCACCTGTGTTTTATGTTTATGCAATTTTAAAAGCAAGTAATTACTACTTTTTATTATTATATCTTAAAAGAGCGCTTATAAACAGATATAACTTTTTTTTCTGTTTTCTATATAGACTAGATGGTTGATTGAATAACAATAAAAATTTATATTTAGTCGCATAAATTTTCATATATTTGGCCTTTGTTTTTTACATAAGTTAAAGCATTTGTTTATCGGCCTATATACGTGTTTTTTGGCTTTTTGTTTCGTTTTTTTCAGGCAAAGCTCAACATATTTAGGTTTTCACACGTTGAAAAATGTATATACCAAAAATTACAATATAAAAATGCTGATAGAATATCTTCAGCATATAATGTGCGATAAGGTATTATTTTTATAAAAAATCACAATAAAAACAGCAAAAAATGTAGGATTGTATTTTTTTGTATGTTTTATAGTTTTTTTGTACTCTATAAGAAAAAAAAAATGATAATGTAAATTTTCACAAAATCTTGAATTATAATATCAAAATATATATGAATTAACAGATAAATTTATAATATAATAATATCCTATAGTATTAAGACTCCATATATCAAATCGAGGCATATATACAAACCTTGGGATTGTGAACGACCCTTGAATTAATAGGTCTCGAAAGAAGGTGGGGTACTCGAGAAGACTAGAGTGGAGATGAAAGCCAAAATTATAAACACGCTGTGCGAGTAAGGTTCACTCAAGCTGTGCTCGAGAACAAAAACTATAATTAAGACTATAAATTTCGCCCATAAATAAAAAATCAATTTTGCAAGCTAACCTCGACCGGAGGAACTAGATGTCTTAACCAGATCAAGGAATATATACAAACCCATATACAAACCCTGGGGTTGTGAAAAACCATTGAATAAATTGGTCTCGAAAAGAGGAGAGGCATTGAAGAAACTTTGGAGAGGAGAAGGTAACTGAAAGTATAAATATGTTTTCTGCGAACGGAATCAAGCAATTTGGGCTTCTAAATCAAAACAAATATTATAAATATAGATTATATTCCTAAAAAAATACTTGTGTTAGCCAAAGTCAATAATATACAAAAATTAACAACAGCTCCATTCTTTTATCATAAAAAAAGTAATCTAGAAACACATGATAACAATCTTAAAAAGAAACTTTGCGTTTTAGGTATAAAACTGTAATTTTATAAAAAAGACGAGGTTTCTATATTACAAAACACATATCTATTCTCTAGAAATGAAAATTTTATAGAACTTGGCTCTTTGTAGATATAATACCGAAATTAAATAGTTAAATATTCAGTATATTGGATTAGTTCTTTCGAATTTTACAAAATCATGGAAAATAAAAATAAAATAAAATTATACGTCATAATATTTATCATGTGATCATTCTAAAATTATTTAAACACTAAGAAAAATAAAAATCATCAATATTAAAAAACGTGCTAGCATAACGATTTTACACAAATTATATTTTTATTTTCTTTATTTGAATATCAAACATCTAAAATTTAAGTAGAGTGTGTATATACGTGAAAATTTTATTATACCATGTTAATTTGCAGAAAGAACAGTATTTTTGCGCTAAATTCATTAATATTCAGAATATTAAATTAGAATCTAAAATTTATTAATAAAATCATTATAATATGTAACTATAAATTTATTTTTCAAGAAAAATATTCCTAGCCATATTAGAATTTTTTCAATAATAAAACATAATAATCTATACAATAAGCTAAAATAAACCCAAAGGTACAAGCTAAAGAAAGTTTGTATGTATTTAGAGCATGTATTTGTTGATTTTTATTGTTTATTGTATTTTTTATCTAATTAAAAAAAGCTAGAAATCTAAGATTCTGTCTTTACATCGGATTATCTCTGATGTTTCTATATTTTTTTTAATTTTTAATATTTTCGCAATTGTAGATGATGATCTAATAAAAGCATAATAAAATAAAAAAATTTCACATCATAAAATATGTGACTTATTAAACAGAATATAAAAACGTTTTTCGGTAATTTATCCCGCTCAATATATATCAATTTTTTTTTTGTTTTTTTATAAATTAATTTATATTTTACTAATATTTTTATAAAAACAAAATGTGTGATACAATACATATAGTAAACTATATCAATTAATTTCAGAATCACTTTTTCTGCTTTATTCTCATCGATAAATCTTCTTCTCTTGATACTTAACGGTTCAATAGTCTTTCTTAATCCTATTGTAATTTAGAAAGCATTTTATAATAGTCATTTGTGAAATTATATCAATTTTATATATATATTTCAAGATCAGAGGATTATATTATTTTGTCACAAGCCTAAGTAAATTACTTAAAAGAGCTGAATTCAGGGTATTTAAATTTTTTTGATTGATCTAGCTCATAAGTAGAATACCAGCTACGTCAGATAAAAAACAATAGCATGAGGAAAATGTTTATTGCAGTTTAAACATATCGATTATGAATAGATCTAACAAAAAAAACATATGGTTTTGTACTAGAAGTCTCGCATAAAAACATAAATTGTAAATAAATACAACATATGAATTGAAATTTATATCTGGATTTTTTTATGATGCAATTTTCGTTTCTATAGGATTTTTAAATATCTATTAGGTAAAAATATGCGCATTTTGATGTTTACATGACCATTTTGTCTGGAATTTTTGAGGAAATGTTACAAATGCTTGCTTTACCTACAAGAAACTCAATACGTAAAATAAAAGACATCAGAATGACACTTTCGAATCAAAATTTACTCATAGAATAGAGAAAAATCTTTCTATGCAAAAAAACCAATTTTAAAATTTAGATGCACAGACACGAAGAAAGTCAAATTAACCTCTGAGATGTATTTTTTTCCATTTGACTTGCAAATTATGCAGCATAATATATGAGAAGTACATTAATTAAAAGTATTGCAAATAAATATCCACATAAAGACTTGAGTATTGATATAGAAAATAATGTGTGTTAGATCTTATTTATTATAAAATTGGTGCTTTCATAGGCTCATGTTGGACTTAGAAATCAACATATCGAAAAATAGATGTAGCATTTGGCTAATCAAAATTTTTGTATCCGTTAAGTATAAAAGTCTTGCTTAAAATATATCTAAGAAATATGAACAGCTGTGACATTTTAAAGTGATTTTTATCGTTTGTATGTAAAAATGATTTCACGAAAAGGTTTTATAAATATTCTGAAATTGTTATTTATTAGGAAAATCATAAGAATATTCCATATAAAGTTTTTAATATATTCTAAAAAGTTAAGTATTTGTATTTTTTAGCGTATTATTAGTGGTGAATATATATCTGTTCATATCAATGAAATCTTTTAATTTCAAGATAATAGTTTGTATTGGATTGAATTATTTCATCTACTTAGATGGAAATATTCATAAAAAACTGTAAATATAGATGATAAGTGTTTATATTACCAAAATCAGAGAAATTCTTAATCTAGATATTTAATTACTCGTATTTTGGAATAAACACTGTCATTTAAAGATGTATTATATTGTGATAAAAATTCTTGGTTATATTAATTTAACTTCTAAAATCTTTTATTTTGATATGTTTTCGATTTTACAAATTTAAAACACATTATAGAATCTTAATATATCCTAAGCTTTTATATTCTCTTTATAGTTTTTTGTGTTTAATGAAGAATGTATGCACTAAAAAATTTAAAAAGAGCTGGTTTGGTAGTGGTCAGAAAGTTGCAAAAAAAGCCATTTTATTCTTAAACAGACTGTAAAGAGAAAGAAAAATTATTAAGGTAAAAAAATCTCGCTTTCACATTAACACAATAAATATGTCAGAAATAGAGGGAATTATTTTACCAAAAATGTGTATTTCACATTTAATCCAAAAGATCACTTTCGAAAACTTTATATGTATATAAATTGTGCGCTTTCGACCATAAATAATTTAAAATTTATAATTTGATATTTTTTATACCGCATTACCTAATTTTGTATGCAAACTGATAGATTCTATTGAATTATTCAAAATAAAAAACAAAAATATTTATGTCTTTATTTATGCAAAGTTTATATATAGAAAGAATATAAATTTTATTATATTATATATATATTTGTAGCATTTTTATATCAAAAATATCGATCATTCATATGCACCTTTTTATAATATACTTCGGGATCCAGGCAAAAAAATAAACGTATTACATGAAGATATTATGGTAATAGATGCTCACATACCTTATTAAAACTCATATAAATACAATTAAAAAAATATGCATCTAATAATTAGAAAAAAATTGTATCCAGTGGTTAAAAGAATTAGATACAATAACAGAACAAAAAACGTACAATTTAAGACTTTATTCGTGATGATTAAAGATTAAGAGTTACATTACATCTTAAATAGGAATTTAAAAATTATTTATAAGTTTAGTATAGCATAAATGATAATTTGAATACAAATAAAATATGGAAATTTAATTTTAAACTTTATATTAGCCTTAATTTATCAACATGTGAATTTATTTTTATTTTGAACAATTTTAAAATGATACAAATTGCATTCTTATGATACTTATGAGTTTAAAAATCAGTCAGGCATCAAACAGGATAGCCCGGATGATAATGTTTTTACCAAACTTTATTTTAATTTCAAAAATAAAAATTTAATTCTGAATTATTAAACTTTTAAAAAATAAAGAAATACAGAAATATTTTGTTTCAGCAGCCAAATTATTTTCATAAATACTGGTTATGACTAATTTTTGCGTTAAGTAAAAATGATTTCATATAATAAATATTTTGTTTTACATGGATCTAAACAAAAGTAAAATATATTCTGTATTTTTGTACTTTATATATATTAACATGTATATTGGATCTCAGCGTATGATTATTTCACGACTTCCTTTCAATATTTTTCTATTTGTATGTGCTAATAGGGCTTAAAAACGGGGCGACAAGAAGATTTAAGAGATTAGAATACTTCTAAGAGTAAAGATATCATAATTTATCGGTAAATAAATTAGATTTTGCTCGAAGAAAAAATCAAAATTTAATATACCATATTTAACGCATAAAAAACAAGATACAACATATTGACATTTTTAAATTATAATTTAGTTAATTTTTTTTAAAGAGATAAAAAAACATAATACCACGCAAAAACTTGCTGATTAAAAAAAGAAAGATATTTTTGGTAATTTCAAAAGTTCATTTTAATGTATAAAATCAATTAAAAAAATCTGGTTGTTTAATAAGATTTGAATCTATTTCTGTATAAATCTTGTTATGGTTTTTATAATTCTATATTTTTGCGTTAAATTTAAATAATTTACATTTTTAACACTTCATTACATCGAAAAACTTTAAATGGCACGAATATATAAAGCGTTCAACAGAATTCATAAAATTTGCAAATAATAGCTGTTCGATATTCGTTGATATATACCATAGAATATTTAAATATTTATATAATCCAAACAATAGCTGATACATAAATAAAATTTGAGTGTTATTTTATATTTTTAAAATATAACTGATGTTTTTTGTATTTTATAATCTCCAAATTAAATTGAAGCACTTGAGCTTAATACAAACACTGCGTTCTTACATTTTATGAATTTAGATTTTTATTATTTACAACAAATCTAATATTTCATTTTTTTAGGATATAAAATGGATAAATATATAAATTAGACTAAACCAAAAAATGGCTATATGAATATCTTCAATCATAGAAAGAGTATATGTGTCAGATATTCTAATATTTAGCAAAATTGATTAACTTATATCTCATTATAAATGATCTTTATTTTTAAAAAGAGTTAATTGATATCTTATCTAACAATACTCGTTATTTTTCTTCGTTCACTCAATCACCAATGAACTCTTTCCAAATCGATATATTAACTTTAGTCGATTTTTGCGATTAATAATATTCACTGTTAAGTTCAACTATCATATAAATAGAAATTAGAGTTAACTTTTGTTTCAAATTATTTATGCATTTTTTTATTATGTAATCTTTTTATCATTTCATTTCAGTAAAAATTTAGAGTAATTTAAAGATACTATCATATTGAAATCTTTTTTATTCAATAAATTTCATAACTTTCCTCTATAAATTCAAAAAGGTCCATGGTTACAATTAACTTCCCAAACTCCTAGTTTCCTGGGTTTAGAGGCGCAAATGTCGAAATTTCCAACTCTCTATATATTACACGTTGTTGTTAGTGATCAGAATATATTTCGTAGTGGTAATGGAATTCGGCTTTACTAACATCTTAAAATTGGAAATTTATCATTCATAATAAAAGCATATTTTTCAATTCCTCGTTTTAATTTGTTTTTAATTGCTAAATGTCCAATTCTAGTTTTGAAGGATGTAATCAGATATTTGATATCGTGTACGAAAATAAAACCGATTACTAAAATGAATGCATTCGTTTTTATTCTGCTATTTCAATGGGTTAACATAATTCGTATCAAAAAATAAAGTATTAAATGCGCCTGGGTGAAGGAATTAGGCCGATTATGTGCTTTAACCATAAACTATTTTCCCATTATTTTTTTTCCAAATAATCTATAGATGACAGTCTTCAATATTGCTCACAAACCCACATATTGATATAGTTAGAAAAATAACTATGCTTTGAAATAAATCACCTACTTTTTCAATTTAATTGATATTAGGTAAAAAAATCAATAAATTTTTCTAGACAGACTTTAAAACATAATAATAGAGCGTTATGTCATAATATTAGTTCGGATAATCCACAGATTAAATGAGTATGAAGCACATGCGAATAATCCTTTAATTATGATACTAATATTTTGCAATATTGTTCATATGAATTCTTATATGAGATTAAAATTTATTTTACATTTGAATGTCTTATTCTTGTTCTCATATAAGGCTTCTACATTTCATTGTAGCATTATTAAAATAATTATTTGATTGCGAATAAAAATTCTATGAAGGGATCAAAAGTATAGTCGGCTGAGTTTTATGACTAATTATAAAATCTAGAAATATTACATAATTAAGAATTAAAATAAAGTAATATTGGGATAATAAGTTAGTACATAAATCAAATTTCATTTCTGTAATAGAATTTTAAAATACAATGCTGGAATTAAATACAAGCGACAAAAACATTTTTTATGCCGCATGATTAACTTTAGCTAGTGCAGTAAAGCATAATACAATCATAGCAAAAATATTGAAACTGACATATTGTGAAATACATTTGATCCTATATAAATTAAATAGGATTGTTCTGTTTATTTTGATCGTTACAATGAAATTATAAAATATGTTGGATCTTAATGATTAGATTATATAAATCCAATTTTTTTATCTTGAAAACATATTAAACCTAGTGAATCTGTAATTAATAAAATGTGATTTAATATATAAATTTAAATAGAAATGGATCTTTGGTCTATTTTTAATCTTGTATTTATAAGACGACAGACTTAGAGCAATAAAAATTAAACAAAATATAAACTCTTATTTGTTTTTAATAATTTATACTATAATTGTAATGGGTTTAGAAAGTAGTCATGAATAAAGAGCATATATATTCCCCAAAAATAACAAACTTCAACAAAATTTTGTTAAGGTTATCTGCTTTATTAAATAATCCAATATTCCATAATTTATTAAATATTTTATGCCTATAGAATGAAATATATTATTCTTTATATAACATTTATATAGGCAATAAATTCCGAGATGAATTTACTTATTTTTGGTTTGTTATGTGCAAATAATTTGTTTTAAGGAAGTTCGTTTGAATTCTAGGAACTTCGAATCTCTGATGACGTGCTTATTATACTTCACATTCTCCGTGACCAGTTTATCTCCATGTATTAGACTATTTTACCAGGCTGTAGTCGATATGTAAATTGGTGTGATTCTTTCTCCTTTCTTCGCTGTTAAATTATATAACATCCACTTCTCTTAATTAAAGTATATTCTTGCCCTCAGAACAGGCTTCATTTAATGTTGGGGGCAAGGTTTCGGCGTCTTACACCAAGCTTTCAATTTATTCTCAGTTTTTAAATATCGTTATGATTTTAATTTATAGTTTCGACAAATCGCCACGATGGATTATTTATTTTTTGAGTAAATCACACGAATTTGAAGGAACTTTGCGGTTGAAACGAAGGCGTATCAAATAATATGTTAATTAACCAACAGCCCACCGCACCCTATATGAAAAATAAATATAAATTAAAATATTTGAGATTTGAATAATTACGTATATAACCACCATATTATTAGTATTTTAAAAATCAAAATAAATGCTTTAAATACAATATCCATCTTAGAAATTTCATTGGTGAATAACATAAAATCATAAAGATTATTTGGCTAAAAGTTGTATACATATTGAATATATTTATCTAAATATGAGTTAAAATATTTTGAATTCTGGGTATTATGATACCTATGTAATCAAGGTGTACTATAAATGTGTATTTACTATATTCATAAATATAAAATAAATGTTTGTACTGTAATTTCAAGTTTATTCGATCTTCATGGAACTTTTCCTGTTTTTTTTATAGTTTCTTTATTTATTTAGGGATTTTAGAAAAAAAAATAGATCCAAAATCTTAGTTTCGATTCATATTGTTGGCATTTTAGTTTAAAAAATAATAAGCTTAATTTTTTATATCTGAGTTTTTATATAAAAACATCTAAAAGAGAATTAAGTTTTGCTATGATTATAATACCAGTTTAAATATAGTAATATGATTTTTTTGCAGGAAGGGATCATCGAAATTATATATTGGCTGTTATAACCAATCCTAAATTAAATTTACGGGTAAAAATTCAATTTTCATTAAAGTATAGATGTTTTTGAAATTTATGACAAAAATTCTTTTAATATAATTTTATTTTAATGTCGTATATTATATTTTAGCTTTAGGTGTTATAAGACACAGCAAATCAGCTTATAACAGTATGATTTTGCATTTTTTGGGCCCGTTTACAATCTAATATAAATGTGCCAATTATAAACATGATGTTTATCGAGCCAATAGAGAAATTAAAATCCGCAAAAAATATGTAGATACTTTTGAATTATATCTTTTACCATTTCTGACCTTATAAATTATCGCAATCCTAATAATTTATCTAAAAAAATAAGAAATAAAAATTCTTATTCGTTCTTATTACTTTATTTAGAATACAATCACAGTATTTATGGAAAGTTACTGCATAAATATAAGATTTTAAGAGTTTAGTAAATAAAAAATCATGGTATATGACAAATTGTATAATGATTCTATCCAAAGGATCGTAGATCTTTAGACACAATTAAAATTTTTTATAGTTTAGTATCAAGGACCATTAAAAATAGTATGGATTTATAGGAATATATATCAAATTTTTATAGTTGATTTATTTATTATTATGTCAAAAGATTGAAAATTTAAATTTCCCACAAATAGTTGTGATTACGAAGATTTAATTTAATGTTTTTATTATAAAAAGGATAAATATATTCCTCAATGAACGCCTAAAAGAATCATTATACATGGAAAATGGTATTTTTTTAAAATCAAAAAAATTTTAATTTTCTTATTTATATTCCGATATATATGCTCATATCTGTTTTTAACAGTTGTCTGTAAGCCCCTTGAAAATATCTATTTCGAAAAGCATAAACTTAACATAAACATTTAAAAAATGCATACAATTAAAATATTTCATTTTATATTTTTAGAAGTTCGATTAGTTGTTACGAGAATTTAAACTTTATATAAAAATATAATGATTTAAAATGTATTTAATTTTTTACACTTATATATAACATTTTTTATAAGTTTTGAAGATTTTTTTAAAATTAATTTTGCTATTATATCGAAATTTAATAAATTATTTAAAAATTATATTATTTTATTAAAAAAGATTTGGCCTCAATACAAGATAATGCTTATAATAAAGTTTACAAAATAAAAATCAAGTGATATTTGTTAAAAAAGGCATTTATAAAGTGTATCAACCGTGTAAAAAAAATATTTTGGGATATTTTCTTAATGTAAATATCAAATTATAAGATCGAAATTTCACAAGCAATATTTACTATGTTTTTAACCCAAAAAAAACGATTTCTAGCCAGAAATTATAAAATAAAGACATTTTATATATGCTTTTTTTCGTTATAAAATTTCATATAAAAAAATATATTAAAATTTATTATAATTTCAGCCATGAAATGTTAATTTAACGTAAACATATCATCTACAATGTATAAATATGTAAAAAGATATTGATTAAAATCTATAGTCTAGTAAAAATTAAGTTCTATAGCATTTTCTATATATTTTAAAATTTTTGTTGCTACCATTTTTCCCCACTGCGTATTATTTTTTTTTAATAGCACACCAAAATATATTGCTGCTTTATAGATAATTGAAATATAGTTCAAAGAGTACAAATTTAAATTAAAATGCTATAGAGCTATAAATTTAACAATTGGTGGTGAAAATACGCTATTTGATACATACATTGATCTAATAAGACCTATATCGAAATAGCAACACAATAGTAAACTTTTATCGTATAAAATGATGAATATATTTTGTCAAACTTTTATATAAAGTTTTGTTCTTGTAAATTGGGCCTGTATTTATGCCAAGCTTGTTAAAACTAGTTAGAAACTGGTGTTTGGACTCCAGAGTGAGACTAGATATATTTTAATTTTAATTTTAATATATATATTTATTATTATTATCATTACATGCCATTTCCTTCTTATTCTCGTTTTTTAAAGCTTTGAACGAAAATATATTAAATTATCTACTTTAACGTTTAGAGCACATTTCAATCTTTTTTCATAATTTTATAATTATTTTAATTTTCTTGATTTTTTATTCCTACAATTTAAATTATCTTTATTTTTCTTATTCGGTTGTAATTATTACAGTTTAAAGTATAAGCCTTTTTATTTATGGGTTGTGTTTATAAGTATCAATTCCATCTATTGAGATGTAGTCTACATATTGGTAATATTGCACCACACTTAGATGCATTTTTTGACATCTTCTCCTAATCTTTCTCAATTAATTGCTCTTCTTTCTTCAAATGTGATGAGTTCAAATATCTTGCTTGCAATATAAAATTTATATTTATAAATAAAAGCATGAAATTTGTATTTATTATGCGTAACCCATATAACTGATAAATATGGACACACAAAGGTATTGTCTGTTTCACTTCAGACAATATTTTTAAATGTTTCTATATTTCTGCGTCTATCATTTTATAATCATAATCTGAATTATGCCCGAATTTTTCTTAAAGCATAAGATAATGTTTTTAGCATCCACATATCAGAATTTTTATTAAGAGGGTATTGTAATGATTTTCATTCAATAAGCAAATTCTTTGACGTTTGTATCGTTTACATGATAATGTTAATTAAAATTGTATAAAAACGATGTAAATATATTGAACGCCTGAATGTTTGTTATATCTAACCTAAAAACTGCTGTATAATCCTTCTTTGGACCACTAAAAATATAATCTCGATTTTTATTTTGGTTTTCAATATTATTCTGACCACTCATCAGTGATAATATTAGCTTCTAAAATATGATCTGTATGTACTCATAATATTGGAGCTATATAAATACGGGATAAATAATTTATTATTTTTACTGATAAAAATCCATCATTTCATGACTTTATCACAGCAATGTCCATGTTAAAAATATATTACCATGGTAGAACCAATAAATCTATTTTTATTTTTACCTTTTTGCCATCTTTTCATGAAAAATATATTTAAAATAAAACAATATTTTTCTTTTTTTCACATGATACTTATACACGGTAAATCCTTGATATCTTATAAAAAATGGCATAGAGATGTAAATTATGTTTAAAAACTCGATATATAATTGTTATTAATGGGTAAATACAGATTACGCGAGTTATATAGCCCTATTATAAATCGGATAATATTGCCGCCTTTCTCTAAGCAAAATAGAAAAAATCTGTAGAACTAAAGCATTTAAACAATAAGATTATTAATAGAGTGATCAAGCAGCTAAAATAAAATTAGTTGTTTCTAAACTTTAAAAGAAACCAATTAAAGCCAGTATTGGTGTAACAGGATTTTTATCCCGAGAAAAACTTAATGATGTACCCAATAATGTAGAAAGTTAACAATATCAAATTTATAAATCGTTCTCATAAAATTTTTATCAATAATCATCACTTGTAAATAAAATATCCATCCCTAGATCAAGTTTTTTTTTTAATTTTATTAATAAAATGATTTATAATATGCTTTTAGTCTGACTGAAGCTTCTTTTAGAAATGCTAAAGAGTACTAATTTCTAAAAAATATTTTCACATATTTATTAATTATGAAGACATAGATTTCCATTTAAACCCGCTTTTGGATTTAGATTCACATAAGAACGTATTATCGCAAAAAACCAGAAGCTATCTGCACAAAAACGCTTAAATCTATCATCTTTTGACTTTCTTTGCAATTATTCATGTCAACTGTATTAATAATTGCAAATAAAATCTTTTTAAAAAACAATCCAGCTTTTTCAGTTTTTATACGCATTATCTGATCTTGTTATACCGCTAAATACAAAACTATAACGAACAGAAAAGTTTAATTACTGCATGTAATGTCACAATAACTATAATATATATAATCAGTGTATGCTCAAAGGTTAATTATATGGATACATTAATATAAGGTATAATAAATATTATATTTTTTCTAAACTCTGTTTAGAATATAATTTAATTTATTTACCATCAATTTATTTTTTTACTTTCAATTATACAGATGCTATAAAACCTAAAAATATTTCTAAATGCCTGTACGCATGAATTTTTATTTTTTATTTCTAGATTGTTTATTTTTGTGTATTTAATTTGTTCACATCTATTCACCGTAACCATTTCGTAAATTTCTTATGAATTAGAGACGACCATTTACAAGATTAAATTTAAATAAAATATATATTACATACATTGAATGTGGTATTCAATAGAAATTTTTTTCATATAATTAAGGATGCATCAATGGTTTTTAAATATATTCTTTCTATTAATTCTAATAATCAAATTGAATGAATATTATAATACATGTGATTTTCCATTTTTTTATTTTCATAACTAAGTTTTAAGATCGTTTGCTTAATACCTTTCAAACTATTTCTTATGTGCAGTATCGCCTCTAGGAACCAGCTTAATTTTTGTCGCCCATAATTATTGTAGATTAGACCCTTCTCGAAAGAGACTGTCGATATTTGAAGAAGCATGTATACATTTATACTAAGCATTCGCACAATTAATATACCTTTATCATATTATATGCTAATATATTCTTATTGGAAGGTTTGTTTTCTTTTCATAATCTAAAAAGGAACGGTAGACTAAAGGGCAACCTCAAATATAATCTTTTTTGAAAACCTTTTCAGAATTCAATTATAATCTAACAACATTAATCACCATTTGAGAAATTTCGAATTCATTAGAGTGGAACCCACGACCACCCATCAGAGCACTGCATTAAAGCCCTAATATTTATGCGTGTAATAGATAATAATAATATAAAAAAAATTTAAATTCAAAAAATATAAATAGGTTGTATTTAAAGCTATTATCATGTGCAATTCAAGGAAAATTAAGATTTTTCTATAGAGTTTTTTCGTTTTAATTCCTCTAGTTTCATTATATTTGCATACACTGTATAACGCGTCTGATCCACAACAACTTAAAACACAAAATTTACCTTATAAAATTATTTGTGCGTTTCCTTTTGCTGAGTTGGCATTCCTATTTCCTTAATAAACGACAAATGATATTTTGTGACAAAGCTATAGGATTTTAAAAAAAATCGTACTATTTTTGTTTTTAATCTTTATATGAGTTGAATCTACGTTGTGGACGTAAATAATTTAATTAAAAACATTATTTATGTAATTTTTATATATATTTATGTTTCTTATAGATGTAAACATGGTGTAGAGTATAATTTTATAAATATATAATAATATTTTTTGCACTTTTTCGGCGTAGTCTTAATCTATAGGTATAATTGTATATGGTGAGTTATAAAAATAATTAATACACATGTATGATTATAAATTTGACATGCTTTGATGGTGAATTGAAGAAAGAGCAGGAATACAAATGGCGAAATCCGAGAAACAAATGAGAGTTTCTTTTCAAATAAAAGAATAAATTCACATAAATTTTAAAATTTCTTAAAGCATTTCAAAACTTTAAAAAACCTAATAATATGTAAATGGCCACATAAAATTAAATTCACATATTCTGAGCAAATAAATTACAAAATATATATCAAGTAATTATAATTTTGTAATCATCTTATAGATACATGTTCTATTTTAATTTATATTTACGGTTCCACATTGATATGTATGAACAAAAGCAGCATCATTTAATATAATTCTTCTCAAGTGATACTTTTTAACACGAAATAGCCTTATTTACACAGAGGTGTGATTTGTAGAGCGATATGCAGTAATAAAAAAAAATAAGATTACCATAATAACTTAATAGACATTGTTAGGCTTTTTTCCTGATCGCTCTAGTGATCGAATTAAGTGATACGGATAATAGTCACATCTATTTTTTTGCACAAATATTAAATAAATATTGCTTAATATTATTAATTCCCTTTTTTTGTATCTAAAAGACAACATACTATAATGTGTTTGAATTTATTTCACAGAAATAAAATTAGTTTTTATCCCATATTTACCCCAATACTCATTTCAAAAGATAAGAAAATATACTATACACTACATTATCAACGAATAACGATTTCTAGCGTTCGGTGTTTGTATTATGATTTGTGCCTATTTCATCGCTTGGTCTCGCAGAGAGCTCTAAACCTTGGTCGAATTTTCTTTGAATCTGAGTATAATATCAAAAATAACAGAAAACACCAAAACTTAATTTCTAGATAAAATAGAAACTATACATTAGATCAGACGAAAGTTGATAAAAAGTCCACCTGAAAATTAGCTTGATTTTATCAATTGAGTTCCTTTGTAGTTTTGTTGATATATAAAGTGCTAAAAATGCCCATATATTGCGTATTCAATGTAAGAATATATGGCTTAATAATAAAGCGTATAAGGGTTTATTATTCAGTTTAAAATAGATAGACGAATCATCATTTTTTAAGATAAACATATTCTATATAAAAACCAGATTCTAAGTTTTAGATTGGTGTAAATGCATGTTGCAATATATTTATATAAAAATAATTCATGAATATTTTTTACCAGCATAATATTTTAGTATATCGCTTCAGCGTTTACATAAATTTTGAACCATATCGAAACATTTAGAGTAGTACAATTAAGGATCATCTTTTAGCATATTATATTGTAATTTGCAATAAACTATTTCCATGTGGAAAATGATAAAAAATTTTTTCTATTTTATTTTCCCGGGAAATAGTGTGTTTTCATTTGTTGTATTATTGCTATTTGCGCTTTTTTGCGCCAATCGTATCTTAAAATATTATTTTTAGGCAAATTTAAGAGATTTATTTAATTTTAGATTTAGTTTATTGATTCCTCGGTTCGATTTTCTTTGTATTCGATAATTCAGTTGCAAGCCACTTCATCAGAAGATACTTCTTTATTCAGTATTTATATTTTAATCCTTGGGTCTGAGTCTTACCATACATATATAAAGATATTTGTTGAGATAAAAGCCATTTATTACTTTTATTTAGTCATTAGATTATGTTTATGTATTCATAAATTAGTCTCTCTATCTATCAGTAATTAAAATTGTTATTTTTTACGGCTTTTATCACGTTTACATTTTTTTTTAATAACATTAAGTAGACAACTGTATCTTTTACCTTATGATGATATATTTTGCCAATCCATTGTATTAGATTGAAAGTTAATTAAATATTTTTTCTAAATGTATATTTATATAGTACTTGCAGGTATTTAGATAGCGATGTTTTACCTTGCTAATACTCGCAATATATCGAGATCCTAAAATATTATAACAAAACTAAAATTAATTTAACTTTTATAGCTAGATATGTAATAAAATGGATTATTAAGTATTTCGCCTGGTTGATCCTCAAAAAAATAAAAACCAAATGAAATGAAATTGGAAACCGAAATAAAAAATTATATATAAATTTTTTAGAATGTTTGCGATAACAATATCCTAACAATAAACAAAAAAAAAATTATTTGTTTCTGATAGAATAAATCATTCATCCATCAGTATTTATATTTGTAAAAATCAATTTATTTCAATTATAATAGAAAGGTAGGTTTTAATCAAAGTTCGTTACGTATCAAGATATTTTCTGCTTGTTGTTTGCCTAAACTTTATCATAATATAATTAGTTTCCTGTAATATTTACATGTTTAAAAAAAGTTCGCAATGAAGTTCTTGATTCGAATACATCATTAACTATTGTCATTACTTTCACTGCTGTTTATTTTCATAGAATAGAGTTAGTTGATATGGGCATAAAATATCATTCATTTACGGCTTCTTTTTTCTTGCTATAGTTTTTCATAATAGAATATAAAAGCTGTATTTCATCAACAAATTTTATTGCATGTGCAACTATTCATTCAAAATATTTACGGAAATTAAATATTCTATTTTTAAATGAGTATCATATACTTTAAAAAACAAAAGATTCCTAAATGAAGTGCATTTTTGATTACAAAGAAGTGAATCTGTTCTGCTTAGCAACGCATTTTCTATATTTTATTCAGAGATAAATATTAGTTTTTTTAATATTTGGTGTTCACGTTTTCAACCAATAATTTCAATGTTTCTTTTATAAGACTCATTGCAACATTCCGCTTTTTTGTAATATAAATATAACAGTATGTTGAGCTTAACATCTACTAAAAATCTCAGGATATATTTTTTTAACAGATCTTAAAATATGTGCACAGCTATTCAAATATTTATAATTTTGAGTTTTTAATTATAGATATTTTGTATATTATGAAAAATTTTCTTTAAATGCAGGACATACAGCTCAAATGGTGTTTAAACTTAATTTTTATTGACCTTTTAAATAGATTAAAACATTTCTACTCTTATTTTAGCCATTCTCCTTTATCTCGAATATTTTAATATTTGATGTTTTCTATTCGCTATTGGTAACTTTATTGGTTTATCTAGCCTTTTCCGTGCAGTTGCTAATTTACTAGCTAGAAAGCATATGATATACAATGATATTGTGTATATAGTACTAGCCAATTTAAAAGACAAAATTTTATGTCATACGAAAACTAAATGTAATAAAATCAATTTGTTTTAATTTTTAAGCTTCCTTATATTTTTTATACACATTTTTATACAAAAAATTGATATAAGATATAGTATATACGTTTTAATGATGTTTTACATATTTTATTATCGTTACTTTAATTTTAATTTTTTTCCTTTTTGACATTATGAACCTTTGTAATTGTTTTCGTGTACGATCATTCCCTGTAAGACACATGGTAAATTTTTAATGCAGTACATTTAGTTTCAAAGCTAACATGTTATAATATTCCTATTGAATTATTCCCAGACATTTCATTGCTATTTTTAATTATGTCATTATTGACTTTTAACCATTCTAATCTATTATATTTAGTAGATATTGCACTTTCCGGACTAATTTGTATTTTATTAGTATTATTGATTTATATAGATTTAATCAACAGGATAAGTTCAACGTATAACTTAAATTTTTATCACAAAAATCTTTACGTATATTTTGATCATTTATGCGCTCTATGTAATTTTTTAAACCCCTTTTAAAATAAAAAAAATTCTAATCGATTTTACTTCATTTGTTTGTGTTTTACTTCTATTACTTTTTAGGTAGTTCGCTTTATATTAATAGGAACTTTTGCTTAACAGCTGCATCTCTCTGTCGGACTCTCCCAGCACTTCTTGTCACCCATAATCACCGTGGATTGGGCCCTTTCTCATAGGCGGCAGTCATTATGAGGAGGAATAAATTACCTCTACTGCTCATTTCTAAATTATACAAGCTAAAACCACACTAAGCTATATCCTTGTTAACGTTTTAAAGTCTTTCCTATACTAGAGGTACCGTTGTACGGCTATCACAGCAATCTCTTATTTTTTATGGCTTTATAATGTTTTATGGTATGCTTTTAGTTTATCACTGACCGCCTTCTTTAGATGTTTACTTCGTGAAATTTGTATTATAAATTAGTGGTGGGTAGAAGTGTAATACGCGACCTCACATATAGATCGGCCTTGTGAACTCTCCACTATATCACTAATTTCTATTATTGTTATAATTTTTTTTTCAATATTAAGATTTGTCTTATAATGCAATCCATAGTAAATCGGTATATTTTCTTGGATTGTTGTGATATCATTTAGATACCATGAAATTTTTAAAAATGTGATTTAGTTCTGTTTTTCTATGTTAAAAGAGGATTCGGTCTCGATTGAAAGCAAAATTATTCAGAGATTTGAATGCATAAATTAAGAGATTGAAGAATCAAAAACCTGGGAATAACGATTACATGAACAAAATAATATCCATTGCTACGATTTTATTGTAATTAAATACGATACAAATGAAATATATTTGTATACGCTCAATATAATTTTTTTGAAGATCGAAAATTAGTTATAGGCAGAAGCTCAGTATAGAAGAGACTTTTTGCACAATTTTGTTCTTTATAATATTTGTCCATCTTATGTATATATTCAAATAAAACAGTGAATAATTTTAGTAGATAATGTATGAAAGATTCATCATATCTTTTTCCATAAGATTATTCGATTTCTAAAAAGGAATCAATTCAATTCTACAACATAGCACGATTCCGGCAAATTATCACTTGTAAAGTTACTAATAAAAACTTCAACTATCTTTATTTTCACAAGTTTTTTGTAATTTTAATATTTTAAAATCTAATTCTTTATTTAATTTTCCATCAATGTTTTTAAAATTTTGAATAGCTTTAATAATGTAATTAACATCAAAATAATCCAAATTATGATGGATTAAAGAAATGACTCAAATCTTTATAAATCTTAAACCAGCTATTTTCATATATCTTATTTGATATAGACCTACACAGAATAGCATCATATTGGAACACTTTCTAATTAAAGGCGTTGATATTTAAGAATCGTTTATAATTGATAATAATTATGTTTTTTTGAAATTCCACTTATATCTAGGCTAGTGATTGATGACAGAGTATATCTCAATGTATTTATATGGCCATTGTGATGGATTTTGCATATTGTGCTCGTACTGCACGGATTTTGATCATATTTTCATTTTCTATAAGATATTACGTGAAAGAAACATTAATTTATAAATCCTAATTGTTTTAGATATATCGCGATCCCCTTATTCATTTAACAACTTAAGATACACATGGTTTTTTAAGTTAACGTATTTAGTATTATTTTCATTAATTTGTACTATAAATATCAACTTCTTAAATTTGTACTAATTATATAGAATAATGATTTATAAAATTAAATTTTTAGTTTATTATGCGCAATTAATTGCCTCTAAATTTGCAGTCAGATTATCAAGTGTCTGTATGCCTATGTTCATAAAGACGTTTTATTTTATTAAATAAATATTTAAAATCACCCAAGTATTTATGTGTAAGAAATACCAACTGAAGTATAAGCATACGCACAGACAATAATATTTAGGAAGACACTTAGCTAAAAGATATTAAGAGAAGAATAAGCATCGAGAAATTTTTTAAAGATGATGTGGTCCAAAGACGTATAAGCATAGTCTGTTATATAGATCAATCTTAAGTTTTGCTTAGACAACATTAAAAATGAAAAACACTTAACCCAGCGATATATTTTTTTATTTCAGCATATCACAAATATTTCCATCGAGTGCCTATAATTATTGTATCCAAAAGACACATTATTAATTTGCGCTGTTTAATATCCATACTTTTTCATTATTCTATTTTAATTGACCTATAAACAATAAATCGCTGAAAGCATAAACATACTTTATATGAACGTATTTTTATTCATACCAAATTTATAGAGCAATGGAAAATTAATCAGCTTATATCTTGATAATAATATTCTGATTGCATAGATTTCCCAAGTATTACAATTAAAGTTATAAACTTGATTCCTAAATAGGTTTTATTTTTTGTTTAAATCATTAATAATGAAACTGTTTGATATTTCTACTGCTCAAAAACATTATATTGCACTTAAAAATTTTACGAAGTTTTCTCAATACTTATAAATTATCATAGTAAAACTTGTAAAGCATATAAAAAGTTTCTATTCTTTTAACTTAATGCCACTCATTCTTATACATCAATTTAAAGCATAGCAAAGTGATTCCCTCATTTGAATGATTTTTTTTATTTCGCTTACTACTAGATTAAACACAAACATATAGATAAAATATAAATATTTCATTGGAAACATAAAGCGACGGTCTAACTAATTAAATTTTTTGATAGGGAATTCATATTTAATAATGTGCAGGGCTTTATACTAATTCGTTTCTTTCAAAATTTATGTAAATACAAAGCTTTCCTTTAGTTAATATTAGCGGTGATCTTAGTTTTCTTTGAAATTTGTGCTTTACATAAAAGAGAATTGTTAGTTGTCAAGTTGATAATGAAATAATATTGTAAAATAATTTTAGAAACTCGAATAAGCCAAATAAAATCAAAAAACAAATCCAAAGTTAGAAATCTTGTTTTAAAATATGTCATGTATGTTAATTTGTGTCTTTATATATATAAACCAAAACTTTATAAAGCTGTGTACATAAATATAAATAAAAAAAATCCATTACCTATCTAATAGACTTTTATCCTTAATATATGATTCAAAATTATATAATACTTACTTCTTGGATAATTATTTTTTGGTGTTTAAATAAAAAACTTTCTATTTTAAAAATGTGCAAATTTTTTAAGGAGCATTGCTATAAACGAAAATTTGAACATATAAAAAATTATGTATAATTATTATCAATGAAGTAAAAAAAATTACTATATCATTTTAAAAACGATAAGTAAAAGTTAAATTAGCTTCT
This sequence comes from Rhyacophila brunnea, assembly GCF_057557595.1. Taxonomy (NCBI): domain Eukaryota; kingdom Metazoa; phylum Arthropoda; class Insecta; order Trichoptera; family Rhyacophilidae; genus Rhyacophila; species Rhyacophila brunnea. Next base: position 1,398,435 of record NW_028233341.1, read on the forward strand.
GTCGATTTTTTATGTTTTCACTGTTTATTATTATATATTTTTTTTAGTTTTTACATAATTTCAAATTCTAGAATATGCCTAAAGATTAAGAAGATTGCTTGAAATTTAGCTTTAAAAGTCATTTATCTATTCTGTATTTTTTATAAACTCTTTTATAAATTATAGTCGACAATAACTTTTGCTTAAGGCAATTTCAACATGCTGAACAATTATGTGTCTCATAAATAATACTTTTGCATGACATAGTATGAAGAATATTTAGAGTTTTTTTATTTATTGATGTATAATCGTATGCAAAAAAAAACATACAATAAATCTTTTATGTTTTGACAAATCACTTTTTATAGATTTGAATGCATACAGGTTCCATTGTAATACATTTTATTATATACTAATTTCATACATATTTGATTAGCCATTTTTTATAGAAAAAACTAGTGAAACAACAATATCTAGCTTATGTTATATGACTCAAAATATATATTGCAATTTTTTATTGTATTTTGCTTTTTGTACATTTTTTTTATATAAATAATTAATCTATAACGCAAAATCTACATCTAAAAAAATGTCGCATCTATATAATAGACAATAGAACATATTTCCATATCAATATTATGTTATTCTTTATCTTTATTAAGTTCTGTAGTTCTCGGTGTGCTAATGATTTATTATACTAAATCGTACATCGTTTTTAATTTTGCATAAAATCAACTTTTTCCAGCAAAAAAAAAAGATTTAAAGATATAAATATATAATGAAATACGACAAATAACGATTTTACTATCTTTAATGAATGTACATAAAAAATTTTTTTTAGTGAATACCACAATCAAATTTATAGTATATTATATAAGGAAAAAGATTTTATCCTAATAAATCATTTTATTTAGAATAAGCAGAACCAGAGTTTTTATTTTACTTTAAAAAGTATAGAAGCAAGAAACAGTATGTATCATTTAAATCTTCAAAATGAAAAGTGCAACTAATAAATAAATCTGATTTGGATTATGTGAAGCGGATATAAAATGTGAAACATGGTGTTAAAGTGTAGTTGATCATAAAAAAACGTATGAAAAAGTTTCTAATTATATGCATTATCAAATAAAAAATTATAGTTATACTTTTACTGACGAAATTTAAAAATAGATTTGTTATTGGTTTTTTTACGTATAATGTGTTGTGTGTTACAAGGACATAAAATAATGATATTCATACGAAGTCATTTTTTTATCGGTGCAAAAAACCAGATCAGTCTTTATTTGCATATATGAAAAAAAAATAAAACAGCCAGGATGTATGAATTATTTTCTATTTTATAGTAAACTGAAGAATTTTTATATTTAATATAGCAAAAAAAAACCATGGATTTATAATCAAAATATAGCTCTCCGGGTTCTCATAATTTTGTTTCAAATTATCCGTTTTTTCTGTGTGAGATTTTCGATATCATATAAAAAATTGATATAAATCTAAAATGATTAGCTTTTCCATTCGTTTTTATTACCTAAACCTTGTTTTTATCTTTAAAAAATTTAAATAAGCATGAATTTTTTTAATTAAATCAGTAAAAAAATTTTAAATAGAAAATGTTATATCATCACTTTTATTATATAAAGTTTATTTTAGTTTCCCAAAACTTTATCGCTTATATAAATTTTTTTTTGTTTGCAGTTAGATGGATAGCAAAGCAAAATTTTTCATTTATTTTTTGATTCGAAATTTCTGTAAGCAATTCCAGGTCTCATGTTTAAAGAAACATTTGTGATTGAATGATAAAATAAATCATTTATAATTAAGTTTTGACATGTTTAAAAAGCTTAATCTAAATATTAAATTTAAACCAATGTATGCACATGTTTTAGATGCTTTTAAAGCACAGAATTGATTTTTTTTATGTGGAAAAAACAAGATCCATATAATGAATTCATTTAAATCTGTTTGAAGGTTAAAGGTAAAAATATAAAGTTGTGTAATAACGTAAATAAACTTACATTTATATAGTATTTCTAAAAGTATAAAAAAATAACACTTTTTTTTGTGATAAATATTTTCATCAGTGAAAAAGGTATTTATTTTTATCTTTAAAGATCACAAATACTTGCTGTTTATATAAGTTTTACAGTGTGTAAACGTTATAAAAGTCTCGATTTATTATACACCAAATTACGAATATAAGTTTGATAAATGCATAGTTACATGGCACCGCATTTAACTTTTATTTGTTATAAAGAAACCTGAAAAATATGTTAACATTAGCAAACATGAATTTTTATTTTGTAAATCTATTTTTTTGCTTTCATATTGGCATAACTTCTGCTGTTCTAGAATTTTTGGATTCGATTCATAAAAGTACAAGAATACACAAAGAATTATTCAAAATAGATATTATGTAGTCTTAAGTTTTAGACAATATAAATGTTCACTAGTAAATAAATATTATTTACGATATAAAGATTACAAAAGGACAGCATACGCATTAAGAAATACAAAGAATTATTCAGCGTTGTTATATTCTAATATATGATTCGCAAATATTTCGGAAATGGGTTAAAATAATTCATTGTATATTGAATGATTTATCCGAAATATGGACCAATATAAAACCTTCTTAACTTATATATAATACTTGTATGATGGATTATGTATGTATTCAATTAAAAATCTTCTATATGTCAGATTTTTTATTTTTTTATCGCAATAAAACATAAATAGCTGTCTTTCTTTATGTTAAGAGATACTGTTCTTTTTACATTGTCGTAAAAAACAATTAGCAGGGCTAAATAAAATAATAATTCATCTAACATACGTAAAAACTATATGGTTTCAGTGCTAAAATTATATTTTTAATAATTGTAAAAGTAAAAAGCTATTTTCTAAATAAAATCGATTAATGTATCAAAGTATAAAAAAATTGTTATTTTTGTGGATGCTATCATAAAATATATTTTTAATAATATTTTTAATAGATCATGAATTATAAAAAAATTGCTATTTTTGATATTTGACAACAAAATATAGTTTAAACAACCATACCTATATATTATCTATTAAATATTCTTAACATGCATATATAATATAGTATAAGATACAAACATTTTATGCTAAAATTTGTTATTCATTAAACGTATAATTTATATGTAAAGGTTGTTACTATTAATTGTGATAATATGCTTATTCACTATTCTAAGGATAAAAAAGGGATTCTGTGCTTAATATTTGCCGGAAACTTTTTATTTAAGATATGTTCATGTTTATAAATTTTAATATTTTTTAATCATTGCTTAAATTATAAATATTTTGATTTTTGAGCTATTAAAGTAAAATTACTTACAGTATAGCGTAAATTTAATTTATATGAAGGGCAATTGAAGTAACTTAAAATATTTTTATAATCGCAATTATATGTTTTTTACTGTTACAAGAAGTTTATTTACTTTTGTGTATCCCTTTAGGCATGGTCTAAATGAGATTCGTATTTTTTTTTGACAAACGATGTAATAATTATCGATGTATGGTTTATAACAGCTTTTAATGACATAAAATGTTTATTTTTCTATAAGTAGGTCAATTTTTATCTTAATTTTAAATATTTTTGGGTACACTCAGTTCATAATGAAACTGCACTAACAATCAAAAACTCTTAATTGATGCAATTTTGTGGTTATACCAGTAAAAATCTATCATAAAGAAAACCCCGTATTACTCAGCAGTTTTTTATACTAACCATGATAAATATTCAATAACAAATAAATCTGATTTATTAAACTATTTACCGCTATTCTGAAAGTCGAATTTATGCATTTTTTCTTACTATGTGACAAAGAAAAAAATATTCCAAATTTTTAAAAACATATTGAAAGCTGATGTATTTTCTGTTATCGTAAGTCTTTTAAATATTAATACTCTTTACAAAAAACAAGTAAATTACATCTGGAAATTATATATTACTCAGCGAAAAGTAAAAACTTACAACAAGAATATTTTTTTTGCATTTACATATATAAAAATTTAAATATATTGGCGTAAAAAAATAAAGATAAAAAAACCATTGTTTTTACACATAATTACAATGTATTTCTGGTCAATATATTCATACTAGTACAAGATTTGATAAATTTTATGAATCTAAGTAGATCTTATAAAAAAATATACAAAATAACACACATAAATCTGCCTCAATCGAAAATTACATTTGAGAAAAAATAAAGAGAGAATATACAAATTTTATGATTTTTTGCTATCTTTTGTAATATTTCATATAATAGTTTCAATTATTAAAATTAGTATGAACATTTATTGTTTGAAAAAGAGTTACTTTAATTAATATAAGATGCTGTTGCATAATTTTAACTTCCGTGGATGCGTGTTTATTACGCAGAACAATGAATATTGAATTTATAATCTCAAATATATGTCAAATGTGTTTCAAATTTTTTTTAAAACTATCATAACTGTTTTTCGACATAGAAGTGGTTATCGCAAACTTTAAATCGTAGATGCATTTATTAAGTATTTATATAAAAAAATAAGCAAAAAAAGAATAAGACTGTATTTTGTGCAATTTTTGTTGGTTTTTTTCTCGAATATCATGTTTAAAAAGTAGTTAGATCATTTTAACTTGAACTAGTTATAATTTTTTTCCACAAAGTATTCTGCTGGTTTTTTTAATATGATAAGATAGTCAGCTATATAAAAATATAATTTTGAAGTAAGTAACAATTATTTAAGATAAACATCTATTCTATCACATATCAGTTTAAATATTTCGGTGTGAAACGTCTAAGAAAAATTGAAAATAATCTATTCAATATTTTTACAACAAAGTTTGATCATCTGACATAGTGACATGATACACTAAAACACGCTTAAAGTTATGTAAATTTTTGTAACTTTTGCCGAAAAAAATTTATTTAAAACTTCATAAAATTACAAATTATATCGAAAATCAACTATTAAACTAAAGAAGAACTTAAAAAGTGTGTTTATCGGTCATGAAATGTATTATGTATAAGTAAATGCATTTTTTTAGGGAATAAAGAGTTTTACGTGTTTTACATATATTTATATAAGCGGCAAACAAAATCTTGCATATATGGGAACTTATGTAATATTTTTGCTTCTAAGTGGTTTTATAAAAAAACCATATAATTTTCATTTGATTGTGTATTTACTCTTTTATCATCTTTTTTTTCTTAAATCCAGTAAAAATTTCCTAGGGTATCGTTTTTGTATTTCTATTCTTCCACATTTTCCGCTAATTCTTTTTTTAGGAATTATTATACATTTTTGCAAGATAGATGTCTTCCACGAAAAGAAAAAAAATAAGAAAAACCTTAGCATGTAATTATTTTCAAAAGAACTTATATCAGAGTGGGTTATAATACTGTCATCAAATATAATTTACGGTGGTAAACAAAACTTGGCTTTTAATTGACTAAAATAGGATAAGAATCATATTGGAAACATTGATTATATAAAATATCAATAACAAAATACTCAAAATACATACTTTTTATTTATATCTTTGTGTCGGATATTAGCAGAAAATATATATGAATGATAATACTCAACCTAAGAACTATATTTAATCTTTTAGAAGGATCTGTGCATTTTAATTTATTGAAAAATGGTACTAAAAGGATCACAAGCAAAATACAAATATAAACTGTAAATTATAAATTTTTGTAGCATGATTTATGCCACTCGAAGACTTCATAGATTAGAATGTCATCAAATTTCTAAATCATAGCATCTTTTGGCATTAAATTGACTGTTTATAAACGCACGGCCTTTTGAGGCGCTAGAAGCAGCATGACAAAAGAGTGATTACTTACTCAAATGTTTAGATAATTTTTTACCATTGAAAAAATATAATTATAATTATAACGATATATTTGCTTAAATTATATGTTAAATATTATAATGGAAAAGTAGCATCTAATTTTTATCGGGGAAATATTATAGAAAAACTACGAATGCGGAAATATTATGAATTAATTTATTTTTATTCATGGAAAATCTGCTTTATATGAGACAATAAAAAATAATACAACTATAAAGAAATTTCGTATAAAAAGCAAAGTTTAAAACTCAAAAAATGTAAAAAAATTTTTTTAGGAAGAATTATTTTTATTGATTCAAACTTTATAGCGAGAATATTTAATATTTATACGTAAATATTATTCATAGATTGTAAAATTATCTCTATAATGACAGAATTATACACAAAAAAAGAAAATATTGTAAAAAATTGTTTTTTAAATATAGGAAATATCGTTTGGGATAAGCAAGATGCAGCAAAATAAATACGTAAAAAATGACATATTTATTTTTGAGAAACTGAATAGAAATGCTAGAATGATTGTTTAGACCTAATTAAATATCTTGCATAATACAAGTAAGTCAAATATTCGTGAATTTATTTTTTAAATAATAGATTACAAATCACTGTTTTTCATTTACCTTCATTAGAGTATTTTATTTTACTTAGTTTGGTCATATATACAATTGAAATTAATATTGGATTTCGTAGCTATTAATTTAATGCAAATATATTCCTTATTTATGATTCCAAAATCAACAAACTATTTTATATGCGTGAAAACTCGTGCCATTTATGTTTTTATTCGATTTTAAATATTAAGAAATTGAACCAATCTGCATATTTTACATTTTTTAAAACGTATAACTTTTATTAAAACCCTTATTTAGATTTGTGTGCCGAATTTTGGTTGTATCTTGAGTTTTTTCTTTCAGGCTTAACTTGCTTTATTTCATGTGCGCACAAAGAATTTTTACTATCAACAATTGCTTGTAATTACATTATTATTTGTAATCTAATGTATTATAATAAACATGTAATCTACATGGGTTTCTCAATCAAGTTTTTTATATATGCCTATATCTTTTTCGTGACTTGTTGTTCTTTTACATACCTTATATGATTTATAGTCACATTGAGTCCTTATTTCAAACATATGGAGATAATTTTTCTTGACTCTTATATTAATGCCCCATCAAAAGAAAGAAGGGCATCTTTATAAATTTTTTTCGATCAGAGTGACAAAATACTTCCTTTCATGAAATATGTTATTTCATTAAAAATTTATTAATTTTCAGTATGTTTTTAGTTTTTGTATTTACTTTTATCACAACGAATTCTTTTCACGTTATTTCTTGTACGGAGTTTCCATGTATCTTATTTTTTTTAAAGTATTTTATTGCCTATAAGTATATGTATTTACATTTTGACTTATATAAATGTGAAATATCATTTTTATACATTTTCTTCCAAATTTATCAGCATTTATAAGTGGTATTTACAGCGCGAGATCTTATTTCCCCCCTATAACTTGTTTAAGACTAAATAGACAGAACTTAGAATCTTTGAAAGTCTTGAATGGGTATATAATGCCACTTATTGGATTTACATATTTAAGCGATAGAGTCTTAGCACGCTGTGGAGTTTTTTCGTTATGTTGTATAATTCATTTTACACAAAGACTCTTGTTTTGTATCTTTTTAAGCCCTTTGAAGATATAGGTTTTATAATCCATATATATTTGCTATCTTTCATTTAGGGATACGTGATATATTTGTATTTAAAAATAGTAATATAGTAACTTTTCTAGGCGATTCTACTTATAAAATTTAAAATATGTATAAATAAAAACATGCAAAATTTCGACATCTCTTATATAAGCAAAGAATATGTATGATTAGATGCGATGATAATATTTGCACCATATATATTCTATCAAAAACTGTACTTACATTTATTTACCGGTTTATGATTCATAAGCTATACAAAAACGTCCTAAAAAATCTATTATAAGCTTTTTTTTGACTTAGTATTTTATTTTTTTATATCATCATCATTCTTATTTCTATTTCCGACTCACATGTTCTTTCATGAAATATCAATTTAATTTTTCATATAAGTGTATTCTTTTTATGAAGGTTTAGCCATAGCTGATATTTCTTAATTGATGCTTTATATTAACATTGAGAATATTTTACAAATTATACATATTACTATAAAAATGTCTTGATTGTGTATATTCGCTCTTTTTTTTCTATCTTACAAGTATCATCCAAAATCAAAATAACATACAGTTTTCCGTATAAAACTTGTATTTTTTGCATATAAAGTATATAATTATTTATTTATTTATTTATGCGCGTATATCACCTATCAAAATTTAGCTTATGCAAGGCAATTGGTTACCCTAATCAACAATATCGTTTTAAAAAACACTATACTTTTTTTTATTCATGTACATAGAGTGGATTTTTTTTATATAATCTGTATACTTAAAACGAAATATATTTGAATTTCCGATGATATTGCAATTTTTTTTTTAATTGGATATCCAAGTGACATATTTTTCAATAGAAACTTGTACAATATTTCATAAATGTTTATATTGTTTGATTATATAAATTCAAAATATTGATATGCGTTATATAGGATTGAAACGTATATTTACATATAATCATTTGAAATCTCAGGATGTATATGAATTTAAATACCTATTATTATAATTTTATGGGGTAGATTGGTTGAGTGGTTTACAAGTCGGACCCATATAATAGGGCCGCGGGTTCCCTTTCCACCCACATCACTAATTTACAGACGAATTTACTTTAAGAAAAAATACCACAGGAGGCGGTCAGTGATAAATAAAAGATAAACCAAAAAGCACTGACAATCCATGAGAAATGAGGGGTTGCTGTGTATGCCGTTGAACTGTACTTCCAGCATAGAAAAAGGATACATAACATTCAGCATAGATATAGGTTATGTAAACAGTGGTTTTAGCGTATACCTTAGTCATGAACAGTAGACAGAATTATATTCTCTCAATATTTTGATTGCCGTCTATGTTAAAGGATCATATTTACGGTGAATACGGGTGACAATAAGTGCTGGTGATCTCACAGATAAATGTAGAAGTAAAGCAACGGTTCCTATTAATATAAAGCAAACTTACAAAAGTAATAGAAGTAAAACACAAACAAATATAATAAATTCGATTAGAATTTTAATTTACATTATTCATTTAATTCATTCATAACGTATTAAAATTTCAGTCGCATATGATTTTTGTCCGTAATAAAAAGAATAGCGTGGAGATACATTGATTTCGTTATCAATAGTACATTCTATGCCTTGTAATATTTTGTTCAATAAACCCGAAATCGAGAACTAATCTTTAATTTACATGTCAATTATATGTAGTTTTTCTTGAATCTTATATATTTAAACGATATGAAAACTAAAATTACTTCAAACCTAATCTATTATATATGATAAGTCTATAGCATTAATTTGAATAAAATTGTGCATCTATGAAGCATCAAGATTCTATGGATCTATTAATTGTCTTAAATGCGTAAAACGGTAAATTTGATAAAGATACGTATAAAATGTTAATGATAAAAATTTTATTGATGTAAGACGGTTTCTAAAATACACTCTAATATATTTATTGTCATTTTTTTTCCCATAAATTTTATGTCTATATAAGCAAAAATTATTTTTATTCGCTGAAAGAAGAAACAGCAAAAAAAAACTTCTATTTACGGAAGAAAAACCACTTAAAGATAGATAAATGTGTGATATAGCGAGATTTTTTTTCTTATAAAAGTATTCTAAAAACCGGGTAGCATCAATATCGTATTAACGCCACGGTGTTTTATATTCGAAAAAAGTAGAACAAGAAAAATATTACAAAAATTTTTTTTCAAAAATAGGTGTACGATCGTAGAAATATTGTATTGAAGTTCTTAAAGTTTTTTTAACCTATGTTATGATCTATTTAAAATAAATTTTGACAAAAATTCATTTCAATATAAATGAAGCCACTATATAAAAGAAGTATATAAGCACATATATTGATCTTAAATCAAGCACTAGTTAGATAAAATTACATTTGATTTATATTATTTATCATACTGGTAAGTTTAATTGCTATAATTAGCAACAAAAAAATGCGATTTTTCTAAATTTTTTTTTGCTGTAAAATATTTTGCTGCACAATTCATTTTCTTAAAAATTGAAATTAAATATGGTTTAAGCAGATGCAGGTTTTTAGAATTTTTTCAACATTTTCGAAAATAACAAGCAACATATTCTATCAAGAAATAACAACATATAGTGTTAATAAATTTAATAAGAAAGATTTTACACGAAAAATAAACACGCGCATATTTTATGTATTTAAAAACTTTCCTGCGAAAAAATGTATAAAAACTTTATATTTTTATCTAATATAGACAAGTTTACCAGTGAACATCTATTAAACAAAAAATCAATATATTTACCCTTTAAACATAGAAGATAAAAATTTTCTATTGTTTTAATAACAAAGTTCTAGACATAATCTCTGCGTTTTTTCCAAATCTATTGAAAATTTTCAGCTTTTAAAAACGGTTTAATTGATGTGTATTGCTTAAAATAACCCTTGTCTGTCTGTTTTATTTCAAAAACTATAAAAGCAGAATAAGATATGAAAATTAATGATAAAAATTACTGTAAATACTATATTAATCGCTGAATCATATTTAATTTTTATATTATTAGAATAAGAAAAATTTCTGGAATGACTGGAAAGATAAATTTGTTAAAATTGTCATTTAAAATCTTATGCAATTTCTAAAATAACAGCCTTTTTACATTGAATTCATATATAGTAAGATTTCTCATTAAACTATTCAATGATACAGATAGCAGCCAGAATATTTTATCTATATGGTTAAATTGTGAAACTTGCACAAATACATGCTGTTTTGCTTGTTATATCTAATATTTTTTTTTATAATTTGAATTTTTAGGTTTGAAGTTTAAAACAGGAAAAAACGCAAATTTCTGATCATTTAACAATTTTATTATAAGTTTAAGTATGTAAAAATAATACAGAAAAATCTATGAAATAAAAAATATAAAACTAGATAAGATTTCGATTTCGGAAGCTATATAAAAAATATTTCTTCTATGTAAAATGCTTATAACCTGTAAAAATATCCATTTATAGGGCAAATCTTGAATTTGCATAATAAATCTAGAAATACTTGTTTTTTATCGGCACAAATCTATATACAAACATAGAATGCAAAGACTTTGCAAAAAACTTACAAAATAGACAGTTGACCAATAAAAATTTATTTTTGATCAGTTTGAAAAGAATTAAAAAATTATATAAATTATAAATAAAACATTTATGAGATATAAATATATGCTCATATCATAATAAAAACGATATTTCAGTATACGAAAAAAATTCAAGAAAGTACCTTTAACACTAGATTTTCGGTTTTAAAACCGATATAACATATAATATTAAACTCTATCAATTATATTTAAAAAAAAAACCGTTTTTGCAAAATTAAATTGTAAATTATAGTAAATTCTTTGCAGTTTAGCTTTTTTTATATTTATATAATTTTTGTAATTGTATTATGGATTTTTTGGCAAATTCTGCTACCAATGTACATGAATGAGCCTTTTTAAAATAATTAATGCGTAAAATTACATATAGGATCTTAAAAAAAATATTTCATTTCTTCTTAGATGTCGGATTATAGAATATGTATTTTTTAAAAATATGTAAATAATTGTAATACGATGTAATTTTTGCATATCTAATGATTTTATTGCTCTAAGCTGGAATAGGCTTTATCTATTCTGTAATGTAAAAATAAATATAGCTAATGATGATGTAAATATGATTTAATAATCTCATAGCCTCTAAGATAAGCATAAAATTCAAAAATATTGCGAATAAAATAGATTTAATATCCACGCGCAGAATTTGATTTACAATTAATTATTAAAATAATACTTTTAAGAAAATTGTTTTCGAAATAAGGCTCTTTTTGAATATTTACATTTAAAATACTGTAATTTTTGACAAATACATTTAGATCTGCTAAATTTTACTTACCGAAAAAGTTGAAAATTAATCATCCGTATGATGTTTTGGTATTGATTGCTCATTAAAATATTATCTTTGTTTTAAAATTTTGATTAAGGCAAAAAATTACTTTTGTATATGAAAATATATTCTTTGATTTTTTTTAAATCGATCTGTTGTTCTTTTATAACATATAAATCATAATAACAATTTAGCAATCTCTAGAATAATAAAATCAAATGGTGAGATTGTATGGTTGCAAAATATTATGTAAAGTAAAAATTATTATTTTAATAGGCTGGTCATAGCGTAAAAAACATTCTTTTAATAATCTACATGTATTTTAGGTATGTTTAGTTTGATTTTTACGTTAATAATATAATTTGGCTTGTAAAACACATAATGAATCATTAATTTTAAAATATGAGGACATATTAACTTAAAATGGGATATCGTTTTTACATGCGATTATCATATAGATATTCGTAGTTTTATTGTAGTTATAGTATTATTTTTGCCTTAAATTCGCTACATCTAGTGGACTGAAATATAATTTTATTTTTAGACTGTCACGCCTATGTTTGATCTATTTTCTTATGGTTAAAATTACAAAAAATGTTGTATTTATGTATAAGCACAAATGGATATAAAAATAGATTTTTCTAATTTTTTTAAACAAGATGATGATATATGTTTCGTATAATCTTTTTGACAGTTTAATAGATAAGCCGTATTATCTTTGATAACCCTTTCTATACTAACCTTATGCTTTTCGATTCTTCTAAAATTATCAGCCATGATTTTTTAATTTAATCATGTTTTTATCAAGAGTTCTAGATAAGAATTTATAGATACACCAAAATTAAATATGATATTTTTAAATCACAGTGCTTTATAAAACATTCATTATTTTCAAAACAGCCATTTCTACGCTCAATGCCCAGTAAATGAAAAATAACGCACTTTCAGAAGTGACATTTTAACATATTATCATAATATAATGTATAATATATACATCTATCCTATGAGGTTAATTATTATCTAAATATGCGTTATTTGAAAAATATTTGCGTAATTTATATATTAAAAGCCTGTTTTATATTCTTATATGTCGAATTTAGCTTATATACAAGTGGATAAAAACCAAACAATATTCCAGTGATATAAAGACCGTTTTTATAAAAGAAAATGCTGTTTATACATAATCTGAATGCATTATAAAACTTATTATAACAAAACATACAGCATCTGATAAAGATATTTTTTTAAACCCACGTATATATTAAATATAATAACAACGAAATCTAATAGATGTAAAATAATAAAAAAGAAAAACCATAAATTTTATCTTCTTTACATGAAAATATATATTATATATGGAAACCATGCGCCCACTTGCTTATATGAATAACTTAGGGACCATTAATTACAAGATCTCTATAAAAGCGCATTTTGAATTTTTAAAAATTTTAAAAATACTATAAAACGAGTAGAACATGTCAAACGATCATAGAAATAGTTAACCAATCTAAAATCCAAGCCATGAATAACTAATTGAGATTTTTTATGCAGCACATATTTTCGAGAAACTTTAAAATTATATAAAATGAATAGTTAAATTCATAGAACATAATTCTTTTACTGCATGATAGTTCTCTACCAATGTCATAGAAAATAAATCCGATTTCAATTGAATATGAAGTGATAAATATCTAAAAGGTTTTAGGACGAGGTAGAAATATTAGCAATTTTTTTATATTTTTCATATTTTATCAAATTCTCATCAGAATTTCATTAAAAGTATTACTAAAAAACTTAAAGATAAATACATATGATATTTAGATATCATTAGAAATCCCATTTTAGTTATATTGAGCTCTTAAATGATTTATGATTTTTAGAGATGACTAATATATAACTTTAGAAGATAAATTTTCGAGAAATTTTACGTGTAATAAAATTGGTTATGGTGTTAGAACTAAAAAATATGATTGTTAGTAAAATTACGATATCCATTACTAGAAGTATTCACTCTCTTAATTTAGTGACATTTTCGAAATAAAATTTTTAATTATCGAATCGTTGTATAAAAAGTTATTTAAAACCCTCTCCCTATACAAGTAAAATCTTTAAAGATATTGGCATCATTGATATTGAATATGTAAATTTGAACAATAATAAATTTTATCTGATATACTTTGGTTGCATCGATAAATATATGAGATATAAAATCAAAGGAACCTATTCAAATCGATGAAGATGAAACACAAAAATTATAATTTGACCTTCCATGTTTTTAAATTGTTAAATCAGTAAAAAATATTATGAACAAAAAAATCAAAATGTAAATGCTTTATTTATCAAAGATTATTGAATTCATCAGTTTTAAATTTGACGGGATTTTACTTTGACCATATAACTGCTAATATGCGCAATTTGATATTCTTTACAACCATTTAACTTGGAAGCATCAGTAATTAAATGCGAAATACTTCCTTAACGTAAAAGGACAAATTATCAAAGGAAATTATAGATGGAATGTCATTTTCTAATTTTATATTATTGTTTGGTAAAAAAATTCTTATTTTTTTATTCGATATAAATGTTTCAATTCAACAATATGCTTGCCCGTGAACTTTTGTATATAAATATAGAATGTTTAACAAAAATAAATTAAAAGGAATATGATGATGATTATAATATATAAATTGTGCTTATTAAAAGTCTAGATAACATCTATGTACTGAAAATGTTATAAATATACGATATTAGATTACAAGAATCAATTGAAATCTGATTAAACCTTGTGTGTGTTTATAAATATTTATTCTAGTTATATCGGTGATTAAGTTTTAATCTGAAATCAACTTATGAAAAATATAGAGTCCAATCTTCACGAAAAGTATAAACGTAATATTAGAATATTGCAATGTATATTAATCCGGAGAAAAAAGAAAATTCTAGTATTATTTTTTAAAAAATAAAATATGGGATTAGATGTCATACACTAAAAAAAGTTGAAACAAAAACATAATAAAAAGTAATTTTTGAATAAGATTAATTAGTTAATTTTTTTTTTATTATCAATGTCTGATTGTACATTTTTAAGTGTAGAAATAATGCCTAATATAATAGAGTTCGAATTTTAAAACATAATAAATCCTCTTGCCTATTTAAAAAGCCGCTTTATCAGATAATATACTTATTTTCTCTATTAAAAGATAACGATAATGAACGAACCCATATATCAAATTACATGATACAAATGTTCTATATTCTATTACAAGATATCCCATCCCGTAAAGAAAAGGCCAAAATAGGAAATGAATTTAGATCGATCACGCGAATTTCTAATTTATACAAGTTATATACAAATTATGTTGCTCTAATAATTCAATATGAGGTGTGGACCGGATAAAATTATACGAGGAAGAATTAGGAACAATAAGACGGGCTCAAAGAGCACAATAACAGGCCCTTGGTAAGTTGCGATAAAAAAAAAGAACAAAAATAAACTTTATAAAGCATTTATTGACGTAAAAAAATATTATGACTATAATGAATATATTTAACTACATATAAGTAATATAAATTTCCCCCTACCAAGATGAACTACTCACGTTATTACTATGTATTACAGATAGAAGAAGATTCTCGTAAAGATTTAAAGATTTAGAAATCATAAATCTATGTTAACTTAGGGATTCCTTCTACGAGACGGCCTGTACTTATTTTTATTTCGTTTTATATATGATTCTAGGTGTAGAAAGTTAAATATACACACACCCAAGGTTCAGCATAGTTATGATTTAAATTTATGCTTAAAAAATAATCTTATATTCATAGATGATCTCAAAATAATATAAAAGACTATAGGAACATTTATGTAAATGAAGTTTGAAATGATAAACTTTTCATATGCAGTAGGCCCGATAATAATAATAAAATGTGTCAGTCACTAGCCATACTAAATGCGCTGATGTTAAAAATTTGCTGATGCCGACCTGTCCAACAATATCTTGAAGTAATTATAAATAGAAAATCCAATTTTAAGCTGGAAGCTCACTTTTAGATCGCGCAAATATTTAAAAAGAAATAATAACTCTAGGTAAGAGTACACTAAATTTTTTAAATCTATTTATAGCTTTTTATTGCTATACAATATCTTCATTTTTTACAATAAAGGCGTAGATATAAAAACCGTAACATTTTAAATTCATGTGATGATATGTGATGTTTTAAACATATTTCTATAACCATAAGCCTAGTAATTTACAAAGAAATCATAATAAAATATGAATATTAACTTAACATTTATATTTGAATTTATAAGCGAAAATAATCCAACAGCATGAAATTTAGCCTTAAAATAGTAAAAACAGGTTGTTGTTAATGGACACAATTAAAAAAGTAGAAAAAACTAAAAACACTTCTCTTAATAAATTAGATTATCACTAAAGAATACATGTCGATACTATCGATAGAAGTAGAAAGTGTATAAATAATAAATAAAGTTTATTGGGTAGAATAAATGAACAGTATTTTAGCCAAAAACGTTTAAAAGCTTGAATCTTCATTTTTTTGATGTCAATGATTTACAAGGTGGTTAAAAGTCAACAATATTTAACCAAGTGAAGGTGGTAATTTCTATTATATAGAATCAGCAATCCGTTTTTTGGGGGAGATTTTAAAGTATCTAGATTTTAACGGAGCCATGTAAACAATCTATAATTAGTCAAAGACATTCAACAGAATTTGATCACACTATGATATATAAAGCAACAATAAATCGTAAAATGCCTTTACTTTTATTTATTAAGATTCTACAACTTTATAAATCAAAAAAAAAAGACTCTATGCGCTCAGTATAATAACAAGGCATGTATGAACATGCGGAATAAAGGTAAACACTAGAATTGGAATTAAATTAAATAAACAAATAAGCCGGAGTTTTGCATATATAAATAAAGAAAATATTATAAATGATTGGAAAATGTAATTATTAGTTTTGATAACTTAACTGAAGTTGAGAAATTGAAAATGTGAAATGCAAAATATAAGACGTATTAAATCTTATCAATCTATTTGGTTTAATTTACAAATGTAAATCAAAAATAATGTCATATTTTATTACTTGGGTTGGTTTTGGAAGTCTATAAAAATTATGTTAAGTTTTAAAAAATATAGAAGTAGAACCACAGGTGCAAGCTCTTAACTGCACAAAAAAATAAAACTTTAATTCTTTTCACAGTAAAAAGCTCTTGACGAATATATATATCTGGGTTGATTATAAAAAGCTGCACTAAAGAGTGTTGCAAAATTTCTAGGGAGCTCATAATATTTATATAATATTTTTTACTTAAAGAAGAAACTTGATCCATAAATCAAAATACATATCAAACAAATACATTACAAAATATATATAAGAACGACATAATGAATAAAAAATATTAAATTACAGAATAAAAAAAAAGTAAATTAGATATAATAGCACAATTTTTCTAAAATATTTTTTAGTGAACAACATTGAGATAAAACAATATAACAATTCAATAATTCATAAAGAAAAATGTAAACTTCATCTCGTTGAAGCAAAATAAAATGATTTTTTACAGGCTAAATTTTAAGATAATTATATCGCATAGATTTTTTGGTAAAATTAATCATATATATTTCATTATAAAAACAAGAACACCTATTTCAATTGCAAATTTTACCCATAATTTGTCGTTTTTATGTACGAAGAATTCGTAAAAGGAAAACTTCGTAATGTTATAAAGAATAATTATTATTTGATCGTGATTTTTAAACTATAAAAAACATAAAAAAACAAGCTGAATAATCCTAATACATTTAATATGGATGTATGCATCTATATTCGTTATATGTACATGTTTTTAGATAAAATATATACGCGGTATTTTTGATGATTTATTTCGTGATCTAATAAATTCTTTTCTTTCTCTAAATATGCGTAAATTTCAATTTTAAGTATGACTATTTAACCATAGCACAACAAATACATTATTTTATATAAATAATTCACAACCTTATAATTAACATAAAAAAGATCATTTTTATGCAATAATAAGCTTCAACGGCAGTTATATAATGAGAGGATCAAGCTGGTTATTAAAACGTAGAGTTTTGTAGATGATATTATAATTACCGAAAACAATTTAGATTTTAGATGACCTCTATAACCTTTCTTTATAATATTTTAGAATGATTTTTTAACTAAGTTTTCAAAGAAATCAATTTATTATTAACAATTTATATCCCATCTGAAAACAAGAACAAACCGAACTTTACCTTGACTATTTTATCTATATTAAGAAAAAATAGATAGAAAATCATACAAAAGAGTCTATAAAAATACCAAAGAATTTTTAACAATTTCATCATAAATCTATAGATATATTTTTAAAGATCCCGATTATTTCTACAAACTCTATAAAACAATCAAATCGTGTCAAAACCTTTTTGTCGGGAACGTCTGACATTCTGTCAGATTTTTACAAAAAAGTCGTTACTAGATAGGAATTAAAAATCCTTTTGTTTTATTATATTAGTAAAATATAACATATACGGCTAAAAAATATATAAAATTTTCCGAATTGCAATTGATGAAAATATATGATGTAATAATTTTATGCTAATCATTGATGCAATTATAAAATGAAAATGTGGTTTTTAAATGTAAATTTTTTTAAAATCTACGAAGTGTTTCATTTGATAATTTTAAATTTAAACTCATGAAATCAGAAACAAAATAAATAGCTAATGCTAGTTTATGATTTTAAATATGTTTTAATTCTCTCATGTAATCCTGATGACAGAACATTCTTTCTGAAGTAAATCATATGTGAACTGAAAAAAAATAGTATGAATCTCGAAAAAGACAATTTATTATATTTAAAAATGTCAGACATAAAAAAACCTTAATATAATTTTTTTTTGAATGTATCTGCGTCATATAACTCGCATACACGGGCTTACATCTTATGTAAAAAATATTAAATTTAATTTTTTAGATTCGAAATCATCTAATTTCATTAAAATAATCCGGAAATTAGAAAATTATATATTAAATCAGAAATAATATTTTTGGAATATTTATTTTATTGTCTTTAGTTATAATTCAGTAATAAATCTTACAGATAAATTAAATGGTTATAATGATATCAAATAAATAATTTTTTATATAGTGTATAATAAATAGGGCTTTTTCAATGACATCATTAAAAAATATTGCAAGAGTATAATAATAGACACACGGTCGAAACCATACAATTTTATTTTGTTTTTGATTATCTACTTATCAATACAATCTCAACCGGTAGTTTTAAGCTTATAACGTTATATTTAGCGTGTGAAATGATAATGACATATGATAAACATGCGCTATTGCGAATCTAAATAGATCGCTAAA
The DNA here is from genome assembly GCF_057557595.1 of Rhyacophila brunnea. NCBI lineage: Eukaryota > Metazoa > Arthropoda > Insecta > Trichoptera > Rhyacophilidae > Rhyacophila > Rhyacophila brunnea. The sequence goes on from NW_028233341.1 coordinate 1,417,785, forward strand.
CCGTAATTCGATGGATAATATAAACGTGTGAGAATCTGTACTAGGAATCATGGTATATTGTATAGAATAGAAGATTTCTGGTTTATTAAAGGTCTCGCAAGTATTTAAGAACTAAAAAACGAAATTTATAAAAAGTACAACTTGTAATGGGATTACTGAATGTAAAATTCAGATATCAAATAAATTTTTTCAAGAACCACACAAAATATTCCATGCAGCTATCATCAAGTCTATATAACAAAACAATTAACATAGCAATTGCAGAAACCATAAAACATCTTTGTTTCCACTACAAAAAGATAAATTTATAAAGAACTTTTAGAAACTCTATTTCAAGATGAATTGAAGGCTTTGAAATATTTGGATTTTAATGTGGGTGACTTGGAATTTTAATTATGACTTTTTTAACGATTTGGAAGAGGAATTACTGTTCAAAAAAAAATTTTGTTCGTTTCTACGTGAAATTAATCTTAATATCAGGATATGCGTTTTTTTATGGGTGTACTACATTGTAAGAAATACATCAAATCTAGCGAATTAATAAAATCATGTAAAATAGGGGAAATTTTAAAATTGATATAAATAATAATCACTCCAAGAAATTTCTATAAAAAAGCTATAGTAACTAAAACAAAAGAAAAATTGGATTCTGAATATAAAAAATAGGATGTAAAATAAACATTTGATATCTCAAAAAAATGGATGTACATGTAATCTACCCAAGACATAAGAAAAATTACCATAAGCATAGAAGTACTCAGTCGCATTACATTATACATAATGGGATTATAAAAATAGATCTAATATAGGGAAAAAACGAAGAATAAGTTAATTTGTATGTAAAAAAGATAAATAACATCTTTAATCTTCGTACTAGTGTCAATATTTTGCAAACCATTAGTATTTTTAACATCATTAAAAGCTCAAAATATGAGGATCAAGTCAGAAAAAATTTAAAATTTTTTTCTGAAGCGTCATATTAGTATCATGTATGTAGATCGTAAATAATAAAGGAACAGTCTCCGAAATGGGTATATAATTCATAAATTTCGCTAGTATCCTGATTTGCTATATTCGGCCATTAAGAAACTTTCGTGATGTAGGACTTTTGAGATTTAATGTAACACCATTGCAATATATGGAAATTTATGTGTTCAATTTTATCAAATTTGGCACGATGGCATTATAAGGATTCTGGGATTAGTATAAATCGTGAACGATATATTGTTATGTATTTATCAAGCAATGTGGTTGATCTGAATATGGATGATATATAGCTAGATAATTTTCGCAATTAAAATATATGGATTTAAAAAAAAATTCGTCATTTTTCAATTATAAAACGGCTTATGGGCACACATTCAGTTGAGTTTTATGAAGATGTGTAGAAAAAACACTTTTTCGTGTTGCTTTAAAATATATGTATAAAAAATTTGTAGGAAAATACAGGCTCAAAAATTATTTATATCATCATAACAGATTTATAAAGCCTACGATAAAGTTCTCTATATATTTAAACCTATATGCTTCAAGGATATTTTTTTAAACTTTAATTTATTTTTATACAATAGAAAACGATATTGTAGGCGTGAACAAAATCAGTGGCAAAAATTTTAAATATAAAATTATGGTTTTCTGAAAACCTTAGGAAAGACTCATATCATGGTTTATTGGCGTATATTGATTTTGGAATGGAAATATTGAATTAAAAATAGTGTGATTATTATATTTATATACAAATCCATTTAATCATATTTTAATTTATCTCTTGTGTTCCAGCGTGTTTATACTGCATAAATAATATGGTATAAGCATAAATTTGACAGCTCTCAAAAAAATATTATGTATGTTATAATATAACTACTTTAACGTCTTATTTGATTAAGAACTATGATAAAGTAAAATAAATATCAAAACAGCCTTGTTTATATTATGATAAATAACAAGGATCCGATAAATTAATGGCTGAAGAGTTAAATGGTATAATGCGGGTGATCCTTGAATTCTGCTTGAAAATATTTATTTTACAAATACAAATCATAATGCTTTGACTCTATATTATATTAATTAAAACATAACGAATTCCCGAATATTATTATTTATTAATAATAATATAACGAGATTCATAGAAGCTCAATCAAAATATTTTTTTCTTATTTGACATCCAATCTTCCACAAGAAATAATTATAATTAAAAAAGGTATATATAATAAATTTTGAAATCTATATTAGTTAAATCTTAATATATGTTGAATAAAAAAATGCCAGTTATGTAAAGCTTTAAACGATAAGAATTCATTTGAAGATCTAAACAGAGCTGTACAATTTAATTCAGATTTTGCTAATAAGATATAAAAAATTGTTTTAAAGTGTTTTTAAAAACAGGGTTATCAATATCAATAAAAACATAGTTATAAGCCCCATCATATTAGAATCACAGTTTTCCAATTTCACAAAATTATAGAAAAAAGGTTCATGGATTCTAATTCGATATCAGCACATAAAGAATTTTGAAAAGATTATTTTTACTTACTTCCTGAAAAAAAGTAATGAAATCTTATCTCTAATTAAAAAAAGAGTGACTAATGAAATATATAAATTGTCTAGAAAGATGCTTAGACAACATTTTAGAACATGAAGCCTTGCATAAATATAATTTAGATTTATTAACCGTACAAAGAAATAAAAACACTGCAAAAGAGATTGGTGGAAACCACATTTCTTAAAAATGATGAGTGATCATTCCTTGATAACCCAAAGGACATTAATTTCGTAAAATAATGAGCAAAAGTCAAAAAAGTATATTATACCATGAAAATTTTAAAAAATAAATTAAAGGCGAGTTTACTTTGTTAAAATAAAAACCTTGAAAAAATAATGAAGTTTTATCTGAATTGCTTATATGTGATAATTAGATATTCAATTGTGCTATAAAAATCGATCGCTAAAAACTTGAGCATAAAATGAAATATATAAGTTTATAACATAACTTTAAAAAATAATGATCGTAAGTTAAGATAACACACATAAACTAATGTTTTGTGCATCTAGATTCACTTCATGTAGGTTAGTTTTTCTCTAATTATAGAAAATACCCTTTAAATTTATTGTAACATGATTAGTCGGTGTGTTAGATTTGATATGAATTTTTATAATAGACTAAACATAAAGATTTAAAAACATTATGTATTTATTTTTATGTTTAAAAATTGGTGCAACATAGCGGATTTACAGTTAATTTTGTATAATAAGGTTGATTCGGTAGTCTACAAAAGTTGTGAGCTGTATATTACCATATTTATGCTAAAATAAAATAAAATTTTATTATTATTATAAAATAATAGACTGATTATCGTGTTATGTTCTTTGCTTTATTTGGTATGGTATATATGGTGATTATAAAACTATTAAAATATTTTTCATATGAAGCTTACAATTGCGGCTATTTTCGAGACTACTAGATCAGATGATTGTCTTATTTATATAATTTCTACATTTGTTCTTAAATATTATATATTTCAATTATTTCAATTGTTAAAATATAACGGCAAAGGCCTACTATATATGTTATAATCATAACGTCAGCAAAGGATGCTTTTAAAAATTTTGAATTTGCTTTATACTTACTATAATAAACTACTTTACTTATAATTTCGAATATATAAAAAAGAGGCTTTATTAAAGCACATCTTTTAATAGTCATATGTAATCTTATATTATAATAGCGCAATTTCTGTTTATTCGCCTTTTACTAATAAATCGATATGATATTCAAAACAGCAACCTATTTCAGCACAGGATACTGATAATATAATATTAAAAACGTTTCTTTTTATTTCTAAATAAATCCATATAATATTAAGAGGTGTTTGCCGAATTTTTTATGATAAGATATCATTTTATTTTAAACAGTTGTATATATTTTCTATCAAAAAAAATATTTTCAAATTATTGCGCTAATGTATATTAACTTCATTCGAAAAAATAGTAATTAATTTTATAATTTTCTTTTAAATATATGAAATTACACTTTCTTGTCCGTTAAATGTCCTAAAGAAATATATCGGGATACTAAAAATTATACAGAGTAAAATAACTTGGAATGATTAACTATACCATGCTAATGATATATAAATGCGTGTAAATAAAAAAATGAACGGCTAGAATCTTCCAATAAAATTGTGCTGTCAAAAAAACTTATAGTGCTATCACTCGAAGTTTTTTAAAATTCTATTCAGAAATGAACGAAATAATTGTTTTATATGTAAATTTACAATCATAAAATTATCCTAGTTGTTTTATGTATAAGTATCTCATATATTAGATTCTATTGCGAAAAATTCTTTTATTATATATCGGCGATGAATAGATTCAGTTATCCATTCTTGTAAAATATACCGTAAAATTGTGGCGACTTTGTTATTATCTCAACTTATGGTTTGTTTTATCTGAATTATGTGCATCAATCCACAAGATCCAAGAAAACCCGTAAATTATATTAAAAAAGCTTACAATTTACATTTATAGATGTCAATCGTTCCATGTTTGAGGGTGTGCACTATATTGTACACATAATGTGTTTGATTACGTGCACTTGTGTCTTTGGATCTAGTCAAGTTGTTTCACCGCACAGTAATGTAGTGTTCAAGCCAAAAACATTCAATGAATATAGGTGAGCCTAGTTTCGGTGTTTGTTGGATTTATTGTTGCTAGAAGGCATTTTTTCTACTTGGTAATCTAACAATTTTTGAGCTTGAGGTGAATTTGAACCATAAATATTTAAATTGAAGTTCTATTTCTGTTATTTCACCACGATATATCGCAACGTCTTTTCACATAAAAAATCTATAAAAAATGGATATTGATTAAAATACATGGGAAGCATTTGAGGTACTTACTTACGGATATGAAAAAATATGCATGATTGACACCAAATAAATTAAAATATTTTAAAAGAAAAGAAACATATATATTCATTTAAAGCAATAAATATTAAAAGAAGAATAATTACGCACAATTTAGAAAAAATAAATATAAGAATTAAAAAATGAATTAGAAAAATGTTATGTAATTTATTTAATCTACATCACTAAAATTATAATTTCTAAAGTCTAATTTTATGTTTTGTGATAATACAGCAAAAATTAATGCCAATTAAATTTAGCTCGAATGTAAACAAATTGCTCCTAGATAGATTAATGTATTTTCTAAATTTTATTTTTATTCATCTCGTAAAATTATAAACCCAGTGTATTGTAATTCCTGCAAAAATAAACAAAATTCATCTTTAAATATCATGAAAAATACATATAAATGATATTTAATGTCTCTGGTTGTTATATTTAGCTACTTCTATTAGTGATATTATTAGTTTATACCAATTATGTACGGGGTTATTTGTGTAGAACACAAGCCTATAGTGCTCTATTTCATAAGATAACGTCCTGTTAAGGGTATAAATTTTATTGAATATATATTTTTATATTTTTTACAGTCTATGATGTCTCTTGTCTATTTTTGTGTTGTTTCATAATTCTTATTTTTTGATATGCGATCTTTCCTAATCATGAATAAATATTAAGATTTAGGTAGCCCAATTATATGAAGAAGTCTATTTTATCTAAATTTTAAAGGCATGAACTAATTCATATCATGAATACTAACATTTCTCTTAAAATCATAAATAGAATAAATCCTGTTTGTCTATCATTTACCATAAAATAACTTTTAATTAAATTATAATCAATCGACGCTCTAATCTCCAAATTTGACCAAAGACATGCTCTCTCTTTATTTAGATAATTTCTTCAAAACATAAATAGATTTTTATTTGGTTTTATTCAGACAAAGAAGATATGTTCGAGTCTGTTTTTTTAAATTTTAATGAATAAGCTTGTTTTTACGCATTTGTGTAATATTAATATGATATTATTTTTAAAATATTTATACGTTAATTTATAAAACTTTTAACGATAATTTAAAGAATCTGATTAAACAACAATTAGAAATTCAAGATATAAACGGTGGATTTGTCTGTTTTGTTTCTAACTCTAATCACACATTATAAAAAATTTTAGTTTCCTAAATTGATGAATATAAAATCAAATTCGATCAGATATTTTCATCAGATATCACATTTAAATATTTCAGAAAAAACAAAATCCCAGACTATCCTTTTTCTAAATATTTCGTGTATCGAATAGTTAAAATGGAATATATCTCCTTTAATGAAAATTTTTATATCAATACTGTATTTTAAATCGTAAATCTTTTTTGCTATTATCGCAGTGATAATTAAATCCACATTTAAATATTACAGAAGTAGATGTCACTATTGGGGTTTTGACTTTTGGTTAATAACAATCCATATCCGAATATATGTATAAATAAATAAATTAGTGACGATTAATAGTATTTTTTATTTATAGGCTAAATTTAGTGTCGTAATTTTAGTTTTTGTTCTCAGGTAAAGCCTGCTTGATTCTCTGTACACACAGCATATTTATACTTTCGGCTATCTTCTCCTCTCCAAAGTCTTCTTCAATACCCTCCTTCTTATGAGACCTATTAATTCAAGGGTTTTTCTCAATCCTAAGGTATAAATTTAATATAGTTAAATATATGATAGTTCGAACTCTAGTTTCAAAGTTAAAAAATAAAAAGTAAAGCTCCATATAATTGTAATTTTATTTAATAAATCTATGTTTGACAAATATTCGTTTATAAATTCGTGCTTAGATTTCATTTCTTTTTATAAATGAATCCAATAAGCGTGTTTTGCATACATTCAGAAAATAGGAATACACTTTAATCATCGATTGCTTTTATGAATACAGATAGGTATTTTTCTTTCAATTAAAGTGTTTTACAAACTATTATCTATAAATAAATACCCAAAATAGCAAATTAAGCAATAATTACAAAATAGTAATAATATTTGTTATTAAAATGCCATCGCGCTTACTTATTGTGCGTAATTAATACAAAAAGTGATTAGGGGATGAATTTGGAAAATGCTGTAATGGTCAATATAATTGCCGTAAGCATTTTTAGACAGATTTTTCTTATTTTTAAAACGATATGTTTACATATATATCAAAATTATATGGTTAAAATTTGCATTTTTTTTTCTTTTTTATTAAATAGAATTTAAAAAAATAAACTACTACATTCTCTCTACGAAATAAAGGATTTTTCATAATAGCTTAGCTAAATATAATAAAAATATTCTCTGATATAAATCATCCGTTTAAAAATAATATAAACCAACCAAATTTTACATAAAGATATATCTATCTGATTATAGTTTTAAATATCAAATCAGTATATGAAACCATAATAAATTGATTTCGCATACATAACGAGCTCAACCAGATCAAATAATACAAAGATGCGTTTTTTAGGCAATAATAATGCCGATGAATTCAAAAATAAACAATAAGAAAGCGTATTATATTGATTTCATAGCAATGTTTATGAAATTAATGGTGTAATAAATATCTTAAAATTGTGAATTTACAACACAGAATGATTTCAAAAGAAAAATCGGTGTTTAAAAAAAATCAAATATATAACACTTTTTTTGCAACAACTAAATTATGCTGCTGATATTATTTACTCTTAGGTAATCTAATAAATTTTCAAAAATATTTAAGCACACAAGGATCGTAAAATACGCGTTTTATTCTGTATCAATGGATTCTATGGACAGGAAGATTAAATATATTTTTTATAGGGTAAAAAATATTATGTAAAAACATACATATACTAGACGTATCAAAAACAACTTTTAAGCTTACATAAAATATTTTTCTTTTAATAAATAGCATATATAAAAAATTAATCAAACTTTTTAAATTATGATATTGAATGATTTCTAAATATAGAATCTCTTCGATTCGTGTCAAAATTCAATGTCATTTTTAAAAAATATCCTACTATACAAATATTCATTTTATGAAAGTTCATTTAAAATTTATAAAAGATATATAATTAATATAAACGATACATACATATGATAAACCGCCATGAAAAAACGTTTACATACTAATTACACATTTAAAAGAGTATTTATGCTTTTTCAACGTTAAAATTTTTGCTATAAGAATGTGATTAGGTTTTTTAATTGTATTACATATGTATAATTATGTTTGCAATGTATTTAATAATAAGGCTCACCATATCAATTTGATGAAATATATTTTACATCTCGAAAAAATATAAGTTTTGTACTGTATACAAATGCTATTCAATGCCAGATATTTATAGAAATTATAAAAACTAATTTCCTATTAAATGAATATTTGCATATGAATAGTTAAATTGGGGTCATTTTCTTAAAATTCATAAGCCAACGATTTTAATAAAAAAATAATTATTTAAAGTAAACAGCATAGATAGATGGTATGAATCTTAAAGAATAAAAATGCCATATATTAAATATGATTAAAGCCAAAAAATACACTATTATTTATTTTTCATATTTCGAATCCTGGAACTATTTTTCAACGAATTAGCTACTACACAACAATAGCTCCGCCAGGATTTCATAAATAATAGAGATGATTTTTTTTTCAATTTGTATGCGATAAACGCAAACATCCAATTACTCATATTTTTAATAAAATTATATGCGCCTTTAATGATTATTTTTTAAAAATAAAATACGAATAATTTTCATTTGTAATACATTCTGTTATGGGTATAATGTAAATTTAAATACCAAAATGTAAATTGGAAGAATTTAAATTATATTGTATTCATTCGTATAATTTTTATGCATTATTAATTTTTTCGATTAATTAATTACTGCTGATTTATAATTATAATTTATGATCTTAATAGCTAATATCATATATTTTTTATGGTTTATATATTTGGCTTTAATGTGGGTTTCTTGTCATTTAAACCTTCTTATTTGTTTTATTTCTTCATTTTTATTTTTAATTATGAAACTCTGCATAATTTAATTATTTTATATGAGAAAATTATTACACAAGAAATTCGTATATTAACAATATAATATTCTCTGCTGTTTCATCTAATTATTACTTCTTAATATACGTACAAACAATTCTTTATAACTTCTCAAATTAAAATGTAATATATTAAAAAATTATATTATTATTATATTTTCGATGTATATATAAATTTTTATGTTACTTTACATCTGGAAATGCCCTTGATAAAATCCCAGCAATAATTTGCATACAATTGACGAATTCAAGAATAAATTTACACTGCTTATTTAAACTTACGTTTAAATTTGTGTGTAAAATAATAATTTACTACACATTACCCACCTCGTTAGAATTATTCTAGTTGCTGCACATTGCCCATGAAATTTGACAGTATTAATGGAAGTTAATCAACGAACTATACATTAAATAATTACCTTAAAACCATTTCACCGTAGTATAAGCCCGTTAATAAATCAAGAAAAAAAATAGATTTTTCTTGTATTTATTTTTGGCTGTTTTTCATATTGCCGATATAAAATATTACGGATAGTTTACGCTTTATAATTTGGATTATAAAAAGAGAAAACAAATAATAATGGAATTAAATTTTATATTTGCCTTAGATGTTTAATATATCTAAATAGACTAGATTATTGATATATTCCAGATTTTTTTAACAAAAAACATTTCCTCTTTGCATTCTAAACCATAAGGATGATACATCCCATATTAAAATGTTAAGCATTTTTTAAAAAGACTAGAATCTGTAATAACAGATAGAAAACCCAAAAATCTTATATTATCTAAAAATTCGATATTTTTATATAATTTACATTTAAAAATGCATAAAATTTTAGGATTTTCCAAAACAATGTTTTCTATGTTAGGAAATCACGAGCTAAATCTAACAATTAATGTATAAAAATACAAATACTGACACTAAAAAAACGACTACATTCTGATGCTATAAGATATAAACCCAAAGAAGATACATTATAGAAAAAGATTATATATAGTTTATTTACGTGTAAGATATGAGGAATATAATAAAAAAGAAAACGTGGGTTTTATTGCTGGAAATACAAAGCTGATATTCTTACATATGAATATTTAGATTGATATAGTTTATATCACCAAAAAAATATATGCGTATTAATATAAACAATTATGAATTTCAATAAAAAAATATATAATAGAAAGCAAATAAAAAAATAATATTTTTACACTGATATACACACATATCTTATCATAATGAGCATAAAAATTCTTTGCTGTAAGAAATGTCGCTGGTTTATCTGAGCATAATTACATCCAATATTCATGGTTGGGCATTTAAAAAACTCGACACATATTTTAAGCCAGGTGAATTAATGTTAAAGATGATATTAGTACAAATAAATTACATAATACCACAAAAAATTTTTTTACGAAATTTTAGACATAGAACATATATAGATACCTGTAAATGAAAATATAAGAATGCATTAGTTTCTTAGAACATAAAAAATATTATGTATTTAAAATAAATTCCTGTGTTTAAATATAAGATAAAAGCTTTAGATAACATATTTTACTATTTATATTGATGCTAGCTGTGTTAATACCTATCTTTATTTTCATACAATAATTTTTTGAACTGTTAAACAAGTGAATTTTATGTACTTAAGGGTTTAAAGAAAATTAAATATTATATATTATAAATTAGATTGTAAAAAAAAAATCATGAGATGATCCAGAAAAATAAAAAAACAAGTTATTATAGCAATATATGACTACATCGGAAATGTATAAAAAGAACAAAATATAAGTGGATTCAATAAAATTTTGGCAATTATTATTTTGATATCTATTTACTAATTTTCGCTCTAATAATTTCTTATTATATTCTACTATAATTTTTTTATTAAGTTTTTCTTATAAAAGATCAATTAATGTATAATTTATCTTTAAATAAAATAAAGTAGCATATTTACGATGTTACCATGATCATTATCCCCAGAATAACATAAGCATAAGTATAATTTTTCTATTTTCTGGATTCTTTACATTTTTTAAAAATTTTACTTTCATAAGCTTTATATTTAAAGATAGTAGATCCGTAATAAATATATCCAGATCTCAGATTAAGCTTGTGGTTTTATTTCGTTTCTAGTTATACAATATTTTTTGAAAAAAATAAGACGAGCTTAGGCAAATAAAATCTGTAAATGGATTTAGAGTTAATTTGCCATTTTTTAACATATATTCAAAATCGGGCAGAAAAAATAATTTTATGATCATTCATAGATATTAAAACCTAGATATTGTATGATGAAATGACATGTAAAATTTTTATTTATTTTCTTTAAATACTTATTTACAATTGAATGAATCTCCAATTTAATCTATAGATTTGTATATAGCAAGTTCTAAGTTTAAATTTATTTGTTCATTTCATGACTTCGGTATACAGATTACACTTATTATGATCCATGGGATCGCATTGTATGGTACTTGGTAAAAAGGGTGATGAATAAAGTTATAAGCACAAGCGAAGCGCAAATTCATCTTTATATATTTATTAACAAAATAGTTTATAATTTGAACACAAAGATATGCTATTTTGGTTTGAAATCTATAAAATATTGCAATCAGTATCCAATATTATTTATCAGACAATATTTAATATATTATTACGAACATTGGTCAAATCCCTATATGCAAGCATAAAAGAGAATATCGCAAAGATAAATATTTTCAAATTATCAACTCAATATGATTTCTATGTTACTTTTATCGATATATATTGAATACAATATATATTTTTAAAACTTAAAAAGTAGATGCGCGATAGTCAAAGTGTGATGGTTTCTGATATTCTTATATGTAAAAGAAACATATAAATCATTTAAAATGATAGATTCCAATGTCTATTTTTGTTTACATGTATAAGATATGTATGTATTACTACTTAATTTAACAATCAGACCAGAAAATATAAGTGATAAATGAGAATCGTATTTTATTTTTCTGTGTATAAAATAAGAAATTTGTAATTATGTAAAGATTTTTATATATTTTGGAACCTAAACCATTCTTAAAAAAAAAATCCTAAAAAAAGTTTTGTGATGTTTTTCATCGTATAATAAACAGCGAAGAATGTTTATTTTCTTTTTTTTTCATGATATACAATAGTTCTTGATGTTTGAACAAAACCGTATAGAAAAATATTGAAATCGGCACATCAACATTTTTTTGTATAAAACATTAATGAATAAAACTAATACTTGAGTGGCTTCTGCTTTTTTTATTTGATATGTTACAAACTAATTTTTACCATTACAGATTTTTAAATATGGTGGATGTATGCGTTCTGCAATTACATCAATTAACTTCTTTAGATTATTCTATTACTAACGTATATTGAAAAAAAATATTAATAAACTTTATGGTTGAAATTCAGTACTTCATATTGTCTTTTTTTTTTCCAATATATGATTTATTTTGATGACACAAAAATAAATTTTATTCTCTAAGTTCATGCATAATTATTATCTAGAGTAAGATGAAATATATATTATTTACCGAGTAGAAGGATCTTTTAATTCAAATCACCACCAAATAACCCATAACAATATATTATTTATTCAGACGTTTATAGATATTGTATTTTTAAAAAATTTTAACCAGTTTATTTATCTTTTAGAAAAACATCATAGATAAAACTTTACACATAAATTTAAATCAATAAATAAATACTTTACTTTCATTGGCTAAAATTAACATGAGGAAAAGAAGTTTTTTACTAGAATTTTATAGGAAACATAATTAAACAATATCGAAAAGATAGTTTTTAATACGATAAAAAAAATATTATTATGTCATTTAAAATAGTTAAGATAAGCCTTACAACTTCTAATGTACTTAAAACCAAAAATATTCGAAGTATAAAATCTTAAAAAATACACATGGTTCTATATACTATTCAAAAAATACCAATACCATATCTAATGACTAGTTATAGAATGTTAAAAAATATGTAAAGTAGTAATTAATTTCAGATATTGCAGAAGAATACATTTAAGCTCTCACACTTCACACGAAACAATACACAAAACATATTAGAGAAAGGGGGATGTGTACGAATAATATCAGGGGAAGGTGTAAAAAGATGCATTAAAGAGTTTTAGCAAATTTATCGGGCTGTTTGTATCACGATAGACATATTTAAATAAAGAAGAAACATAGTACATAAATACAAATACATATAAACTTTTATAAACACCAAGAATACCTCACTTAAGCTAGAATTAAATAAACTGATTTTTATATTATACTAGTAAAATATTATTTTTATGATAATAAAATAAATCTAAATACATTTTAATGGGAGATATCTGCTCTGTAAGTTTAATTATGGCTACATTTTGAAAAGAAAATTTAAAAATTTTTCTCCAAGTTTAACTTGATTAACGTCCCGCGGGCACATAACATGGTTACTATCTAAGATGTCTTCTTTTTTAATTATTATTCAAAAATCATTTACCTATTAGGGCTAATTAACTTAGGATTATATCTTGATGCTAATTCTTATATATGCTTCAGTTTAGTTTGTGACTTCGGGTTCTTATATATAGATTTTGTTCATTTATTTGCTATAGAACTATAAATAAATCATAACTTGAATGATAGCATGTTTTGCAATATAAAAAATAATTTCTTTTAACATCGGATTGATAAGTTACAAACTTTCTATAGTATTAGAATAATTTCAGTGTTATTTTAGCCGTATAATAATTTTACAAAATGCAGGAAAGAATATAGATTTACATATTAACCATAAAAACACTTTTTCGGCTTCTAGTAGTTTCATCTTATTTTAATATGCGTAGAATGTCCAGAATTTTTATATTTCTAAAATTTTTTGATCTACAAATACAAAATTGCACTAAAAAATATATATGAAACGATTTAATAAATAAGATTATTTGATTTGATAGGTCTAAACAAAAATTATAAAATATATAATGTAACGTCATTAATTTTTTTTGCCTAATGTAATACATTTTTTTAATTACACAGGTTAAAATGCATAAAAATATGAATAAAAAGACTCAAAAAATATTCTTTCATTTTTTTACATCTAAAATTTATTCATAAGATTTATGTACAACTTTGCCTTTTTTTTAATTAATGTTCTTGAATGCATTTTAATTCCATATTGATACAAGTGCTTATATAATGCTTAAAGATCTTATAATTAGATTTAAAAAACAAAATTTTATCTAGATATAGACCAAAAGTAATGAAAATACATTCTTTTTGCATTATTTAATTCTTTAATTTAGTTCCATTCTTTTTTAACCACCATATATATAATAAAATAAAAATTGTGCAAAAAATAAATATAGTTATAGGTTAAATGTATATATAAACTATGCAAGTAGAAAATTAATTGCTTATTTACAAAGTAAAACATGCGGAAAAAGATAGTTATACGATTTCTCATATAACAGTACTTTTATAAACGTGAAGAAGATAAATATTTCCTTATTTTATGCCAATATTTCCCTCGCACGAATATATTTATGATATATTATTGTACAAGGTTTTTTTTCTAGATTGAAAAGGTTGAAAAAATGTCACTTATTTAAAAGTAATATTTTATTGTATATTACTTATTTGCATAGTTGAAGAATGATCGACTAATATAAAGCTTCTTTTTTTAATGTTGATACCAAAAAAAATATCAGAAAATTTTACTTACTGATGACGGTATAATAGAGAAATTGCAGGATTCCACTACGGAATATATAAACTCGTAAGCATTGTCTATAAAACCTAAGAATGAATTTCGTTTCAATTCGATATTTTTTATTCAAGCATCATGAACTTCCGATAACTCCAATTGATATAATTGCTTGTAAAACATCGAATTTGATTACTTTTTTAAATCCAAATATTCGATAAGTGCATTTATGTTTAAAAATGTTCTATTTTAATGAAGAATATTTATGTCTTCAAAAATTTAATAAAAAATATTTGCTTATATAATATATCAAGCGCTTCGGCTGAAAATGTTTTTTATTTATATATGAATAATAATTAGATAAAATTAGGTGCACATTTGATTGAATTTTAAATGGTAATATTATATTTATATAGAGTTTATTTAGAAGGAGTAAACTTAAAACTATATTAGCCCCAATAACAAGCTTTCCATGCCCACCAGTATTTACAGTAAACACAAATTACGTAAACTTTAACTAATTTGTTCTGGCTTAATCACAAGAGGAACAAATACTTTTCCATTATAAACAATAATACAATTGCCAACTATAGAAGGTAAAATGATCAAAAACGTGCATATATCATAACAATTATTGGGGTAGTCTTGTGGATTCACACATATTTGTTTACTCAATGGGCATTTCTTGATAAATGTAACTTCTATTGGTGAAAACAACGTTTAATATGTTGTCTCAATATTGATGGCAGATGATCTACCAATTATATTATTGTAAGTAATTGAATCTTTTCGGGATCAAATACTCGGTAACTGTAATTTCTAAATACTCGGCGTTGTTCATTCAAATTATTTGACATTTTGGTAAGGGCAATGAAAATAGAAAGTCTAGATTTTAATATCAAAAGAAATTGACTTAATTTTTTATAGATTTAACGAGCAGATATTGCAGGCGATGCATCTCATTTCCATATGAATAAATGGTTAACTGTTAAGCAGGGATAACCGATTTTCATTTTTCGTATTATCTGAAGTATTATTATCAATAAGAGTTTAGATATAATTTATATTTAGAACACTGTGGTATTTAATGTAATCACAAGAAAGCAATAAAAAGTTGTTTAATACTCATTGAAAATTCGCTGTAAAAAACATTCAAAAAATTATTTTTCTGATTATATAATACACAATGAATCGTCAAAACATTAAATATATCATAGAAACATGGGCCTTATTAAATATTATTCTTCGAAAAAAAGTAATGAAAACATTCAAGGCATTATTCTTATATTCATATAAAATAAAGATAGAAGAGATGTATTAGAACATAATGATGTAAATATAAATATAGTTTTTACAAAAAACGTAGTAAAAAACCCAAAAGAAACTATTTTCGTACCTATACGATGTATTATATGCAAAATCTATCTAATAAAACCACAGGAAATATAGTTAGAATCATATAATATAAGATAAATATAGTGGAAAAAAATTTTATGCTAAGTTTTCTATTTATTGGATATAAATATATTCTTCGAACCATTATAAGTCAAGTATTTGCCTAGTGGAAATTACATGAATTAGATTTCATAATCTATCGCAATTTACATATTAAAATAGCTAAAGATCAAAAATTGTTGTATTTCAAATATATGCTACTTAAAATAATAAAATCCGAAACAATGCTCTACTAAAAATAAAATTGGTTGGCAAGTACTATTATTATTAGAATCCGAATGCTTTAAAATCACATAAAAAAATATTACTGCCATCAGAAGATATAACTGTTTATGACAGAAAGTGATAACACCAAAAAAAGAGAATAACCGTATTTTACTTGCAAGAAGCCATCTATTTACATGTAATTTTCGACATATTTATAATCCAGAAAAGAGAAAACATTATATTAGACACCAAGTTGTGACATAATTGAGAATTTATACTTTAGAAGTATTTGAATTGATAGCCGAGATATATTATAATCATAAATTTGCAAAATATATAAATCGATTTTAAGCTAGGTTATATTTAACAAAGGCTAGACATATTAAAAACGTTTATAACATTAAAAGAGGCCTATACTGTTGTTACTATACATTCAAATCCACAAAACATTTACATGCATCTTGATTTATATAAAATGATTATTCAAGTGTTGTAATTTATCCTCTATTTATTATTCATTTTGTTTCTCCAGGTTCCACCTAACCATATACATTTTTACTTGTGCTTAAATTTCATTATAAATTTATAGCCATATTAAATTTGTATTTTTCTAGCCACAAAAGTTTTCTCATAGTTTTGAAAATTAGCTATAGAGTAGAAAAAAAGCAATTTCTATAGCCTATTTTAAAATTTGGAATAACAATATCTCATATTTTTACATATATATTTTATAGATATTTATCTTTATCGATTTAAACAAATAGAAAAACAATCACCGTAAAACGAATCACAAAGTATTCACTGAAATCAAGATTCACAATAAAAAATAATTCAAAATATTTATACACGAAGCCATATAATGGACAAAACACTATAAAATGTGATTTTTTTGTCGTGATTTGCTATAGGTCGTATATTAAGAATCTAAGAAGCAATAAAAAGTACACAGTGAGAATAAAATCGAATAAAGGACTTGAATCGATAAGTCTTAAAATAATATACATTGGAGTGATCTTGACAGTGATGTAAATTGAGAGTATTAAGTTATTTCTGTGATTATATATAAATCAATAGTTTTGCTGAACAAAATAAAAGATCACAAAATAACATTGACATATGAATAGAAATTAGCATTGAATGCCATATTTAATGTTAGATTTAGCAGAAAATGTGGATATTTAATGCACATAAATTAAGCCATATCAAATAATGATATATATACGATTGTTTATTTTTAAGCCAATATTAACATTGTTTCACTGTTTTTAAATATATGAATTATATCATAAAAATCATCTGGCCATAATAAAGATAATTTATTTTTTCAAAGCATTAAAAGTTAAGTTTATAAATATCTAGAGAAAATTTACCAAATGTAAAAATTATAATAAAATTATATAAAAAAGTGATTTATAGAAATTTAGGAGCGTTTTTACGTCTTAAGGCTCCCAGGAGGGCAGAAAAGTTGAAAACTTACAATCAGGGAAGCCTTTCTTAATCTAGTACCAAGATGTGCCGCACCTATCATGAATTTCTGCTTAAATAACTGAGCTGTAGATTAGTTATATTTACAATAAAAAAAAGGGGGGTTAAAGAATTAACTATAAAATTGAAACTTGTAAATCTATGGTATAAACAGTATTTTATATATCATCAATATTTTTCTCGTTCTTTTACACTTATATAAAAGCGAAAGAACGAGAATATTATATATATCTATTGTGATATTTGTGCATAAAGTTGACCTTTTAGCCTTTAAAATATTCATTATATAAATTCGTAAAATCACTATTTATAGAGCTATAATCAGGTTTTAAATATTCTTTTCATAAAGTAAATATTTAATTTTCTACTAAAATCGATTTCTAGTTTATACTAAATATTTCAGTAGAATTTAAGTTTTAATCAAACTTCAAACCAAGTATAATTGAAACACCTTTAACAGTCAATTTATTAAGACATAACACTATTATGACTCTTTGTGTGCACTATGCTCCTCTACATTTATCTTAATATTTTGTAAGACCAGCCCGTGAACCTCTTGTGGACTAAGTATGCCAATATCTTTTGTTAAAGTGTAGAAATTTCTAGGCTAGTTAAAATTAAATATTTATTGGTAAATTAGTATTACTCAAATCCGACTTATATAAACATCCATTAGTAGATGGGTGTCCATATATATTATTTTATTACCATAATTTATATCTGAAGCTTCTAGCACAACTTTAGAAATCATTATAGAAGTTTCAAATTTCTTCATAAAATAAATAAAAAATACAAAATAAAATAAAAGCTTAGAAATTCTTTTAACAAAATTATATTAGCATCTAAAATACCTTGTTAATATAAATAAATTCGAAAAATTACTTTAAATGATCCTTAGTGTATTTATTATTTTAAAATACAAAAAAAAACTTTGAAATACAATTTTTACGTAGCAACATAAATACATTCTTGCACACGATTAAACCATAAAAAAACATCAAGAATAGTAAAAAAAATCAAGATAAATAATTCTCTTTATCCTCAAATCCCTATTCACATTCTCAAATCCGTGTTAACTTACGTTTCGAAACAATCCTGGGGATTCGAGACTTGCTTATAATTGTATATTTATAGACAAATGAAATAGTATTTAAACATAAACTAAAAAATAATACTGCTTAAAACATAGTGAACGTGTATATATTCTAAATAGTGATGATAAAAGATTTAAGAATATCAGAAAAAATTTCAGTAAGTTTTAAGATGCCTATTAACTTATCTTATTTTAAAACAAATCATTTAATTAATAACATCACTTCGATTGTAAATTTTGAAATTATAAAAAATTTATTAAGATGAAAAAGTGGAAAATAAAAGTGTGCACATTGAAAATCAGCTTTAGAATCAAATATATTTTTATTGGATTTGATTTCTATCCTTTTAAATATATTTTTTTATTTCTATCCCTCAAAATGCTTATTGCTATTACAAATCACCATAGTCGAATTATAGGGATCTGATTTTTATATAATATCACAAATTTTGACTTTTCCATCCTTTTCTACACAAATTACCCGGTAAAAATATGCAGTCTTTTGATTTTTAAACAGAAAGAATTAATCTTTTAGTAACGTTTGGATAGATATATATTCATTCATATATGCAATATAGTGACGCAGTTGGTTTAGAAACGCTTATATCAAAACTTGTGATCTAACGGCAAAGAATCATGGATTCATATAAATTTACTCAAAACGAGAAACAGCCGCGAGAATCCGGTCTATCAAAACTAGAAAGTACACCCTTAAAAAGACTGATAACCGATAATAAATTGAAGATTGTTGTGCAAGACACCGAAAATTAGCAATTTTATTAAATGAAAACCACTACTTATACCAAGAACATGGATAAGTGGAGAGTGGTGCTGGTATCGTAAATAAACAGTCACGCAAAATAGATAGAATACCGTCTCCTATCAAAATGAAATGCCGTAGTAAATAGAACTAGTATACGGAAAATTTAATGGTGACTGGAAATGTGACGAACTACATGTGGAGGGGAATTAGGTAATCAAAAATTTATAAAAAATCATAAATGAAATTCTAGAAAAGAAAATTTGTACGTGTGAATACTAAATAAAGTGAATTTGCCTGGAATTATAAAATATATGATTTTGGAATACTTCTAAGTAATGGATTACGCACAAACAATAAGATCTGGTCAGCCAATTGAAATAATAAATATTGAGATAAGAAGATGAATTGAAAAAGAAGGTGAAGATGATATAATAGAATTAACTATCTGCCAAGTCTATTCCAATGAGCATTCTAAAGTTTTCTACGAGCACGCTTAAAAAGCTTAAAATAAAATTAACTAATAAATAATAATTTGTTTTATAACATCCATATCAGAAATACTTCATGATTTTTCTCCGATTCACAAATAAAATTTATATAGCGACATGTCAAAATATTTCAGTTGGGTGTCTTTGATTAATATCTCCGATAAATAAATTAAATTGTGCTTCTTAATATCCTCATTTCTTTTATTTTTTCTTTTCATTGACATATAAACAGCTTGAATTCTGGAACGGATAAAGTTTTTTTTATGAATCTATATGTTCATTCTTTCCCAATTTATAGATCAATTAAAAAATAAAATTCGCTTTTATTTGGATTTATAATAATATTCTGATCACATAAATTATAAAAAATTATAGGTTTATTAATCTTGAGTACAAAATAGGTTTGTATTTTTTGTCTATATCAATAGTAGATTTGCATGGTCTCATATAAACTACTTAAAAAATGTATATTTCATTTAAGAATTTACTATTTATCACAACATATAAATTACCATATTTAAACCTGAACAGCAGATTAAATTGTTTCTTTATGTTTTACCTTATTAAAATCAATTATTTAAGCATAAATTAAAAGTAAAGCGAAGCGATTCTATCCTTTAAAAAGGATATTTACATATGGTTACCATCAGATATCACATAAATATTTTTTTAAAATAATTATATTTATCGGAAAACTTAATCTAAAAACTTAAAGCATCACGCTTAAAAGAAATGTTTTAGTTATGCAAAACACATAATCTGATTCCTCTTTTTTTTATATTGATGCAAATAGAAAACCTTTATTTTTCACATATTATCGGTAATTATAGTTTTCAATTATGATTTATGTTTTAAAGGAGAGAATTAACGTAAGTTATATGATAATATATAAAATTGTCAAATAAGCAAAATATAACAGAAAAAAACTATAAAAAATGTTTAATCATCAAAAAATACAACATATAAAAAAAATATTTACTGTAATCATAGATAGTACTTTAAATTATCTATAGCAGTGTATATAAAAATGTATCAAAAAAACTGACCAACACTTTATATAACGAATTAAATCCATAAAATAAGATTTAGAAATAATAAAGAAACCATGCATTTAAGAAATAAATAAAAGGCTTATTGCTTCATGTGTGGTATATTTTTTTCAGTGTATTGTTTAAAATCAAAATTAGTGTATTTGAAAATTGTTTTGACCTATAGAATATATATTCAAGTTTAAAACGATTTCTAAATCATTAAAATAAGGATAGTACAAAGATGAATGTAGTTTGAGTCAATTTATTATATTATACACTATTTTATATAAATTATATAACTTCCTTATAGTTTTCCCATAATAGCAAATTTTTATATAATTTAAGAAAAAAATTGAATTTATAATTAGATAGTATTTAATTGATTCTGTATTATATACAACTCTTTTATAAATTTAATTTAGTAATTGCTTGTGCTCTATAAAATTTGAAAATGCTGAAAGATTATGTCAATTGTGAATACTTATTTTTTTGATATGGTGTGAATCTATTCAAAAATTTTTATTTTTATTGGTGCATATTCGTTTACAAAAAAAAATATTCAAGATTTTTTTTAAAAATTAAGGCAATATAAATTATTTTTTTTTACATTTGATCATAGGCAGTTTCTCTAGAACAAAAACATTTAAATTAATAACAATCATTTATATATTTATGCTATTTTATTTCGCGAAACACAGAAAAAAAAATTTTTATTACATAATATATGTTTTTTATATTAAATTTTACTCATTATATTTAAAATTTGCTTTTTTAAATAAAAATAATTAATAAATATCAGCAAAAATAAACAGCATAAAAAATGACATGTATAAAATAAAGAAAATAGACCAGATTTACATAATTTTAGCTTCAATTTTTCTTTTTTAACCTGTTCTTGAATTTTCGTATATTCAAGGATTTAATTGTAGCAAATCGCTTCTTTCGGAATTTACCATAGAATATTATTGACTTTTTAAGCATAAAGTTAAATAGATAAAAATAATAGTTCAAATTTCATAAAATATTTCATATTTTATTCGAATTTAGGACACTAAAGCCAGCTAATAACGCTAAAATCAAATTTACAGTAAGATATGTATAGAAACACTTTTTCGAATGTAATCTATTCATTTTCTGAATTAAGAAAAGCAATTATTTAGATAGTTCATGTATTTAAGTGAATAGATTTTATCTGGAAACAGATGCTGGACTACATTATAATAATCAACATGAAGGAAAACCATGATACATAAGAATTTAAAATAAATCTAAATCGGAGCTTTATGACTTTAAAATAAAAAATTAAAGAAAAACGCTTATATTTTTTATTAAAATTTACCAAGATTGTAGTGAATTCGTTCATATAATTACAGGATCTACTACGAAGAAATATTTACCGTAAAACCAAATTTAAATCCCTTAATCTGTCCATAAAAAATGCAATTATTATATCATCAGCGTCAAGTTTTTGATCGTAAAGACATAATTTATATTTTCTTAATGTTGGCGCATTTAATAATAGAAATAGCAATAGCTTGCTTTTTTTTTATTTAAATGTTCAACTTAATTACAATACCATTTTATGCAATCTTAGTGAAAATCAAAGAATTTTTATTGAAAACACAAAACTAGCCTGTTATTTGTTTTTATTAACTCAACGAAAATGTACCCAAGAAGGAAAAGTAATCAAATATATTAGATTCAACTATAAATAAAACATGACTAAAAAATAAAAAAGAGTCACTGACAGTTAGATTTTATTTCAAAATACATATATCATCATATTCTATATTTAAAATCTTAAATTAAGCTGCATAATTACAAAATTCTATTAAACTATGAATTAAAATACTAATAAAGTCTTTTTTTATTTATTTATGCTAAATATTTTCTGTTTCAAAATTAGCCCCTTAAACAAGCCAAAATGATTGAACTAAGTTTTTTCAAAGTTTTTTAGTAGCTTGGATTATAAAGTTGTTAAAAAAAATACGAAAAGTTATGGAAAAAATAATAATTTTTTGATTCTTAAAAAAAAAAATACAAAATTGATGATTTTTTACATGTTCAATTACCTCTACCTATATTACTACGACTAATTGGCTTTAGGTATCACACCTAAACTAAAATTGTCGTCTATTTTTTGTTTCTTTATGTATTTTAGCAAATAGAGAATTTAAGATTTGTGTCAAGTGATGGTTCAAAGAAGATTTTTCTAAAATTAAATGGTTATTGCTAAATTTAACGCTACAAAATTTTATCTATCATCATTCACAAATATTTAATACAAGCAATTAATAATATTTTTGTTTTTATAGTGGTACAATAAATTTATTGTTCAAGCGTAAATTGCACCAAAGTAAGAACACTCATGATTAAGATAAGTAATTAATTGAATATATTACACAAGTAATAGATCAAAAGTGATTTTTTAATATTTCTTTTTATAAATTTGCATTTAAAATAAAAAAAGGCAGCGAAGGATATCTATTATGAAAATTTCAATCATACTAATATATCTGATCCTGTGTAACAATTACAATCTTAACAATATTAAATTTTTTTTTGTTATTCAATCTTACCATTGCTAGGAAACAAAGCTAGATTTTCCTTTGGGAATTGCATAATAGTAAATCAGCATAACTGCCTATCTTTTCTACAATATGTAATTTCTAAAAGGGTTTTATGAGTATATTCCATCGAATAAGGTCGGTTTTAATATTTTTCTGAAGATAGCATATTTTTATATTCACAAACAAAAATTAGTATGAAAATGATTTTTAAATTTTTATCTCATAATATATTTTTTGAAATATCTTCAGTGCAGTCTCATGATACTATAATCACACGAATCTGGATTTCAGGGTTAAATTTCCCAAAGTATACAAAGGCACTAATATTTTCACAATCGAATAATTCCATTCGTACTTTAAATCATATTAATGTCCGCACGGTAGAGAAATGAAATTTTAGTTGATACCAAAGATCATTTCAAATAATTTTAGATATAAATAAAATTGAAAAATATATTTCAAAGAAAATTTCATATTTATGATGTACAAACATTTTAAAACATAAGTAAAAGAAGCTTACTGAATTACGGAAGTATCATTCTTGTCACAGAGTGTTCAATTCATAAAGTGGATAAAGCGTCTGTTCTGAGATGCTCCCTTTTTTTGCAAAAAAAATTAAAAGTAATTGATTTTGAATGTAAATATAATGTGAGTGAGATATAAGATTGTAAATTAAATTAATTTATGCTATTTTAATCTAAATTGACATGGCAAAGGCATATAAGCATACATTAATAATGTTATAAAATCATTTTTTCGTTGTAAAAAAAATTCTTGTAATATTTAAGTATTATCTATTTTAGAATAAAAAAACAAGTTTCAATTCTAGGAAATACAGGAATAAATCATGTTAAATATCGATATATATCGATAAAGCGTAAATATTATTTTATATGCATGAATTTGACATAATAGTAACATTTTATATACTTTGTGTGAACGATAGCTATATTAATAGCAAGAAATCTATCACATATTATATATTAGAGATACAATTTTTCCTAAAAAGAATCTTCAAAGGGCTATACCTAATAATCCAAATCACTGCTTTTATCCATTTTCAGCTAGGTTATATCTTAACTGGTTATAAAGTTATTTAGTTCAAAAAAATACAAAAAAACCTGAAATCGTTTACATTCATTCATAAACCTTTATTTCTATCTAGTTTGTTCTAGTAGTGCTATTCTCAAGATAGAACAACTTTTAATTTTTTTTAGACAAATAGAATTTTATTTTGCATCTAAAGTAACCTTATTTACATCTAAAAGAATATATTTATAAATAATTGGTGATTTGTGTTTTAAGTGTTGTTTTTTACACTTTAAATCTAATTTTAAAACTGTTTTCAGATGTTCATTAACTATTATTGTCTGTCTAGATGATGGTCTAAATGAAATTCGTATTTTTATCATGATTGCCAAACCCAGATTTTATAAACCGATAAATGTTTTATAACAGAATCAAATAAATACATGTAGAGAATCACTACAATTTTTTTTATCTTTATAATATTTAAAATGTGTTTTATTTTATTTTTTGGGAATTACACAATTATTATTGAAACAACAATAAAGATAAAAAACCTTTATTTTTTACTGTTATTGAATAATATTTTTTGTAATACATTAGCTTAAAAAATACAATATAATATAGACATGAAGTCCTAAAATCAACACTAATAAAAAGATGTTTCTTCCTTCTATCAATTTATGATGTCTCATTTGTTGGCGATAAAATTATTCCATGAGAATAAATTGTGCTTTTTGTGTTTTAAAAATATTTAAAGTATTTTACATGTGTAAATGCGCACTTGAATTTATTACAACCGATTATAAAACCATAGTCATAATCACTCTGAATGTATCTCATTGCGTTAATCTATTATCTTCAAAATATTTTTAAAAAAATAGTCAAAGATTAAGAGACTAAAATTAAGATGTTCATAACTTTAAAGTACAATATTTCTGAAAATAAATGATTTAGATGTAATATTCAAATAAAAGTAATTCCTAAGCTGCAAAGAATACAAAATTCAGAAACCCAGTGGTTGCAAAATAATTACATTATATTTTTCTATATATATTGTTTTAATTTAAATTTTTGCTTAGTATTTTGAACCCATAGTAGATTTAAATAGAAAAATATACAGATTTAGCTTCAATAAACAATTCCCTAGAATTTTAATAGACCGGAAATGTAGTGAGAATCTAATAATAATTAATTTATGCCGTTTTTATTTGAAAAATCGTATTTTTACACTTACTCTATAATCTAGCATGAATTATTTTATTTGCAACTTAAATATAATAATATATGAATGCTTAAAATATAAATTTCAACAATATGTTTACATACAAAAGTGCAAAAATAAATTTCTATTTTATGTTTTAGTCTGGCATGTATATAATTTATCGAATATAAAATGTATAAAACATTTTAAAAGTTGTATTATTGCACATGACAAAAGGTTCGCGACATTCCAATCAAAATACATGAGTTACACTAAAATATAAGTATAAATGTGACGCAAAAAGTATTAAAAGCTATATAATACACAGATATATTGATTTAATCGTAAAACCTTAAAAAGCAAAATTTAACAAATTTTACTCGTATATGGGCTGTATTATCTACAAATATTTAAATATGTTTCTAAGAGATTCTTCACATGAAAACTTAATAGAAAATCATTTAAATTCATGCGGTTTTTAGGCCGACAATACAGATAAAATATATGATTTCGAAATATCTTAATTCAAAAAAAAATTTATTCACCCAGAAACATCTTGGAAAAACAAGAAATAAATCTTCAAATTTTAAATTACTTCTTATAATGATAGAATGACATTGGCGTCACTAATAAACATGTAAAATTTTATTTGAAATTTGTAAGCGTTGTAGATAAAATGGCTATTATAAATTTCAGTGGGTAAACTATATTAACTAAAAAGATCGAACCACTGTGAAATGTAAAAAATCTAAGCAGATAAAGCTTCTTTTATTTTTATTGCCAGTAAACTACATTTTTTTCTTGGAAGAAAGTGTTTGTCGAAACTTTTAGATATTTGTGCTAATAGAAAATCATATCTTTTTTATAGAAGCGATTTTTGCGTTTTTAATCGCATATAGACACCTTTTTATGAATAATTTTCAAAGATTTTTTTTTATTTACTCATATAATTTTTTACCGAAATATAATTTAACTAGTTTCTAAGAGTATCAGAAGGCTTTAACATAGGAATAGTTTTATAGTTTATATATTTTTTTTCAGCACAAATCTATGAATTCCGCGCTTATCTTTCCAAAAAAAACATTATTGAAGTGAAACCAGAGCATAAAAATCTTTTCAAAAGAAATTTTATATTTACAAAATGTGAAAATATAAAATAATAAACATACAGTGGTAATTTAACTTGGATTTTTATTCCATATCCAATTCTTATAAGATAGAAAGTCAACTATATATATCTATACAAAAAAAAATGATCTGTATAAAGATGAAAACTAAATTATTGATATATCAGCGTTGAATATTTGGTAAAAAAAATATGAATATAAAGTATCTTATGTTTCTTTTTATATTGAGGTATGCGATGAAAAAAATTCAAATATAATAAACAACTTAAAGGTAATACTCACATATTAATCAAAAAATATAAATTTAAAGCCTCGGAAGATTTCTAGATGATCTAATAAAGTATTTACTATTTATTTTCCTTAAATTTAGGAACTTTCGTCTTTATTTCGAAAAGAAAAAAAACTTATGACTGTCTGATGATTATTATAAAAATAAGAAATTCTAGAAGTAAAAATGAATTTTAAAATGAAAATAAAATATATTACAGTAATTATTCATTTTTTATTATATATTTAAACCATAGGATTGATTTACAAAAAAATAAAGCATTCTGATGAAAACCGAGCCCTTATGAATTTCGTATTTGATCAATATAGAATAAGCTATGAATGTATTAATTTATGAATATTTTTATTTTTATTGTCATAAATAAGTCAATATATAGGGCTAGAAATAATAATGAGGCATAGAAACCTGTGTTTTTTTATTATTAAAAAGTTGAATACTTTCTGGTATTACAAATTTTACGATTTTAAGTTTTTCAAGTCTAAAATGCTACTTAATAAATAATATTTAACAAGGAAATTTTGATTTGAAAATATCATGATTGCATTGATATAAATACCAGAAAACATTCTTAAAATTTGTTTTTTTTATTGAATAATATCCATTAGGCTCAAGCAGAGCCTATAAAAAACTCTGCACTTACTAAATTATATTTATTGTCGAAAAGAGTCTAATTTATTAACGATTAATTGTTTTATAAAAAAGCAATAAATGAAAATACAAGCAAAAGTTCCAAAATGCACCCGAAATGTTGTAATTCTTAGAATTAAACACCCATACACCTTCAGATAATAAATTATATTATATTTGTTTTGGTTGATCTGTAAAATTATAACTAGTTGAAATTCTGGATTATAAAACTAACAAAAGAAACAATTTAAAAAATTTATTTAATTATAAATGCATAATATATTATAATGCAATTACCAATGAGATAAAATCTAAAATTTCTTTGTATTGGATTGCAAATAAATCAAAAGCTCTAAGCTAATCTAATATTCCATCTCTTTTTTCACTGCAAAACTTAAATTAAAATTTATTAAATTCTAATTATGAATTCTACTTTATGTTAAAAATTTTATAAATTGTTTGAATTTCATGTTTAAGCAAAAATAATGTTCTATTAGCCGCAATGAAAAAATTTATTAAATTTAGTTATGATTCTACTTTATGATAAAAATTTTATAAAATATTTGAATTTCATGTTTAAGCAAAAATAAGATTCCATTAGCCAAAATGATAAAATTTATATTTTAAAAATTATATCAATTGGTTAGATTGTATTTGTTGTTTTATTTGCCCTTTAGTTATACAAAAGCGTCCAATGTAATCCTAAGATAAGATTTTTACAATACCATTCAGTATTTCTATCAGGCACATTGTATTTGTGTTCTTTTCAATCCATATGTTCAGTCAAGATATTTTCATTTAATTTTTTTCTCGATCCTATTGTTTGTAGTTTGGCATTAGCTTCAATTTGGATTTTTTGCATTGATGCTTTATATTTGTATTGATGATGCTTTAAACATTCAAAATACCACAATGTAATCTTCTTGTCTTACTATGTTCCCTTACTTGTTGTTATCTTATTAATTCATGCTATAATCAATCTTTAATACAGTTTTAAGCCTTTTATTTGTATATAAAATATATAAAACAGAAACTATTATCTATTGTGCGCATTCTGCACACGTAAATTTGGAAAAGTCATGATTATTGTTTACCCTTATCATAAACAATATTTTTTCTATGAACACATTTTCATTTTTTTCTAATTCATAGGTATAATGTGAATTATTAAAAAAATAATATGTTTGCAATTAAACAATTAATTAAAATTTCAGATCCTATTGCAATTTTATTTTGTTTATATGGATATCTTAATGAAATTGTTTTCAGAAAACAATTATTTAGTTGATAAACGTTGACATGTTTCACATATCTTAAAAAACTTACACATAAACACGATAAAGCTTTAATACGTATCTATTTTCTTTTAAATTGATTATTATCTTGGTGTGTATACATTGAAATACCCATCATTATAGTTATAGTCTCTATTTACATTCCTTCTTAGCCGCATTGATTATATACTAACATATATTATATATCAAAAGCTGGTGATTAGTTTCTAATCTTATATTAATAATTTTTATGGCATTTCAGTGACGTAGTAAACACAATCCTATTCTATAATTTAAGGCTAAATCTAGTATTTGAAAATGCCTGTACATGTTCTGTTAATTATATGTTGGAATTTCTCTTCACTCCATTGCCATAGATATTTTACATGTTAAATTTAGGATAAGTGGTACGCTTAATTTGCAGCCAAAATATTTTCAACCAGATACCATTCGATAGCCACATAATATCTTTAATACATACTTCAATATTCATTTTTAAACTCTTTCATAATTGACATGATCAAACCAGTCTTCAAGCAACCTTTTGCAATATAAAATTTAATTCTCTTGATAAAAATGGACAAAATCTTATTCTAATGTTTTCATTTTTATTTTTTATATAATAATTGAAATTAAATTTACTCATTTTATCGATTTATTTTATTTAGTTATTTAATGTTTTAAAAAAACGAAAATACATATTCGGTTTGAATTTTCTCTGATTAAATATATAAGTATGATAAAAGCGTAAATAAAATTTTTGAATAATATGATTCTGATTTTGCTTAACCATTAAAAAAAACCATATATAGCTAATTCAATTATATGATAGCTTTTTGTTATGTTTAACAATAAAAACTTGACTATATGAAGATAAACTGATAATATATAACTTGAAAACATATAGTATTTTTTTAAAATCAATTTTAATTCATTATATTTTTTCTGGTTAGAATACATAAAATATTTGAGAGTTAAGGACCTTTGGTTGTGTTTAAGAATTTTTATACAAATAGAGAACAGCATGATGTTTTATGATGTTATTTAGTAATATATGTATTTTTTTAGTTATAATTATAGTTTACATGGAATAACATTTCATTGATCTACATTAAGTTAGATTTACTTTTTTTATAAATATTATAAAAAGAACAAAAAAATCTTGAATTAGATATAATAATATCTTTAAAACTTGACTAAACTTATATTTGTTTTTTCACTATCATCCATATTTTATGCTCGGATATAGAACATATTTTAAACTAAAGAGAGATTTTATAGTTTTTCTAGCATTTAATATTATCATTATAATCTTTGTATCAATTTTCATTTAAAAAAATTTATTCTGCAAAACCTATCTTTATTTCAGCCACAATATATTTTTTTGTGTCATTAAACATAATTTGTATTATATTAATATCATTCGTTTTTGAGGATACATTTTATATTAAGCCATCATTATTTTTTACAATCCAAATTAAAAGCGAATCTTTGTTTTTATCTGTCTTTAATATGTTAATTCTCTTGAATATTATATATTTACACATTATAAGATATTAATTTTTGTAAAAATATGTTTTTTTATATAATTTGTCTTAACTATTGTTCGAGCTTTGAATTATTCATAGATATAAAATCAAGATTTTTTCGCATTTTTAATGGTCTTTGATATCTAAGAACAATTGATTTTAAAATGATTTATTAAAAATAATAAAAATTTGTGATAATTACAAAAATATGACAGCATTAATATTGATGTTAATATTTTTCTTGTCAATTTTTCTGTTCTTTTACTATAAATTCTTATAGATATCAATAACAATTATAGATAATAAGTGAGCAGATTCGCTGCCCAGAAACACTTGCCTTATATAATAATGCTTTGTAACCAAAAAAAAATTCCAAAGGACCGTTTCCACAATAAAGTTTTGTTTTAAGCAGGATCGCATCAAGATTTATTAGCCAATCACTGTGTTTTTAGTCCGAATGTAGTATCGTAAAATATTCCTTTGAAAAATCATTTCATATACTCATGATTATGATCTATGGATAAATAAATCGTTCAAAACATTATATCAACATTTAATGATATTAGTTTGTATAAAAGCAAATCTTTGGACATAACATATATTGATATGCGACTAAATACTAAATAGGAAGAAAATAAATTTAGAAAGTTTCGCACATTATGCAGGTAATTTTGAACTATAAATCTTATATATCATACTAAGATTTTTTATATATTAATTTTACTACATTTTTACAAAATAATATTTTCCAATCTTTGAATTTATAATTACATAAATTTTATATAGATTCGGATACCAGATAATGCATTGCTATATGAATTTTATACAAAAATGGTTTTTAATATAGAGTAAGTCATTTTAGGATACGAATAAATAAAATATAAGGTTATAATCACAACTAAGTTTTAATACCAATCTACATATTCAAAAATAAGGGTTCTTAAAACGAGAATAAACATTTACAAACGCAAAATCCCAATTCTGAAAGTAGCATTTTTTTATTGATTGCTTGTGATTATTGAATGTAGAATTTATTTATTTTAATGTTCAATTGCAAATTTGTAGTTAATTATAATTTTATAACAAAAAAATAGCCATATATCATATATTTTTTTGTATCATATATAAATTTTCTGATTTTCAAAGTTAGTATATTTGTGTTGCATTACTGTGTTATTATATTCTATATTATGTTAAGATTGCAAAAACTAGAAATGCTGAATATGATAAATTACAGGTAATGAAAAATAAAAAGCTTAAAATAATACTTCGTTTATTGTATTTTATGTATATTTTTTTATCATCAAAATTAAATTTGTTTTAAGTGACTCAATAGAAATTTAGATTGTTTTCGTCATATTGTATTTTAAAATGGGTACGAAATATGTTGTTCATGATATTAATTAAACACATAATATTTACTTTTACACCAATGCATCGAAAAATATTTAAACTTTTAGAATATGTTGTTTTTATCATTCCTAATGTTTAAAACAGTTTTACTTGTTGTATCAAATGTATTATTTTCTTTTCTTCTATAATAAGTTTATGCACTCGATGATGAAAAATTTTTCTTGATTTATTTAGTCTGATTGTACAAAAGTATATTATTTGGCTCTAAAAAGATTTTGAGAAATGTATAATACTAAAAAACCAGACACTCATCTATTAAAGAGGCTTTATAAAATAAATTGATATTTTTCTGCATAAAATTCTTCTTTAAAAAAGTTAATTTTTATGAAAAATCTACAAAGAAAAAAGATAAAAGAGCTTTAAAAAATACAAAATAAGCGTTGCTAAATAAAAAGATATTTTTAAATATTTTCTAAAAGAAATAGATAGACAGATATAACCATTGAAATATGTTTTTTTGTGAAACAAGCATACCATTAAAGAAAATAATATATTAGTTAAATTAATCAGTGTAGACATAATTTTTGTATGATAAATTTTTGATTTCGAAACTCTTCTTTTCTTTGATTTATATTATTTTTTATCCAAGAATAATTTTAATCTAAAATAATTTAAATAATCATTAAATCAAAAAAATACAAGATAAAAAGAGTTGTAAGTATATTAATATAAAAACATGATGTATTCAATAAAAAATTTTTTAGAGTTTAAAGGAAAATATTATTCTTAAAAGTTTTTCTATGTTTCGAGAATTTTTTATGCTTTGCATATTAGGAAATTTGTATAAATTTATATGTAAGATCAGGTAAAGAATACTTTTACATTTTTTACTTTTTATTTATATATTGGTATAGTTTGAAGATATGTTTATGTTTTTGATTAAATGTGTAATTTTGATTCTAAGAATTCGATGAGCGGAATAGTGTATTGACCATAAAAATTCATATTTTATAATAATAATAAAATACATCATTTTTTGATTTAAAAATTCTATAATTAGAAAATAACACAGTCAATGATTCTGAATATATATCGTAATTTGATTAAAAGGTTCGCTTAGCTTGCAAACTAAACATAATAATTATATTGAAACCATATAAACGCAAATTTAATTTATAAATGATTCAAAATATTTTTATTTATTTTTAATTGCATGGATCTATAAAAAAAATTTATATAAATGGTCAAAAGTTAAGTAAGATAAA
This sequence comes from Rhyacophila brunnea, assembly GCF_057557595.1. NCBI lineage: Eukaryota > Metazoa > Arthropoda > Insecta > Trichoptera > Rhyacophilidae > Rhyacophila > Rhyacophila brunnea. Next base: position 1,451,259 of record NW_028233341.1, read on the forward strand.
TTAACTATCTATACTTTATAAAACTCTTATAGAATGTATTTGATATGTATTTTTATATATAGCCCAATATCCATATTTTTGTGATAATCTTATATCTGTGCAATAAATTATAGAATTTATATATTAATTCATGCAGAAACAATATTAAAGGTAAAAATCATGTTTTTCTATATGTATGAAAATGTATTAGGTTTATGTATATAAACCTTGATCCAGTTTTAAAATATTTTTCAAATAAAATATGGGATCATCAAAATAGCAATCTTCTTGTATAAATCTAAGAAATGGCGATAATAGTTAATCTGAATTATTTTGCGTATTGTCATATATAGTCAATTGTCTATTTATAAAGCATCATTTTTTCTTTTACATTGAATAAAAAGATTTTTTTGACCCTTTATTTGAATACATGTGTGATTTTACTTAAAAAATTAGCCTATAAAACTTTATAATGAATTATTGATCTACAAATATGCGTAAAAAATATTTTATATAGAATCTTATATACTTACCCAAAATTTATATGACTTAAATCTCCTTTATATTACTGTTTTGATATTTAATTTTTTGCATCAATCTTATCTATATAATCCTATGCTTTTAAATGGTAAAAAAAATTTAAAAATTTGTTTAGTTTAATTTTTATATTCACGACGTTCAATCTACAATCTCTATATATTGTAAGAATGTATTGGCATGCTTTGATTATATTACTAATAATTAAAAATCTAAAATATTGTATATTTATGCATTTTAGTTTTACATAACTTCAAAAATACGATTTTAACAGTTGGTATAGCTTTTTAATACAAGAAAAATATGCAACAGGTTTAAATCTTTTTTTATTATAGCTTCTCTAAAAAATACACACCTTATTTTATACCATTTTAGATACAATTAACTTGCTTCAAGCATCTTCATATATAAATTATTATAGTTTGAATACAACTACATATTTTTAAAAGATCACTCTTTTATAAATTATAATATCAAGATTTGCATTATATATTTCTAAAAACATCTTTATTTCACAATGCAATACATTATACTCTTCAGTACAAACGCTATAATTTTACTAATTTCCTATGCATAATAACCATTAAAATATGCTTAGATGGCATTTAATTACTCGGTTTTTGAGGTTTTACTCCGCTTTATCTAAAAAAAAGGCCCTTTAAACTCATATTTTAACTCACATCTATATTCAATTTGAATTTTTACATAAAATTACAAAGTTTAATGATATATAACATGCATTTTTGTAATTTTCTTTGCGTAAATTCATTCAACTAAAATCGGACTATATAGGGTATTTGATCTATTGCACTTTACTAGCCAATATACCAATGACAAAAAAACAGATTACCGATTTTCAAATAAATACTAAGTGTTTTATTATAAAAAGGTGAACATTTTACCTGATTATAATATGAATTAGAGCTTCATATTATTAAAGTTATGCACAGTATATAATAAATAAATATAAATTCTTTTTTTTACTAAACAAAAGGAAAACTGGCTTTCTGGCGCATTTTTTCATATATAGTATTAAATTATAGAAACCATGCTGGCCGTTTATCTTCATCAAGATCTTTGTTTCTTTAAATTAACTGATAATATGAAAATGTTCATGCTTTTTTTATTTCCCGCCACTTCATGAACATAGAACCACTGATCCATCCATGGCAAGCGATGAATGCGTTATAAAATATTTATAATGTGACTAATGTATTTAAAGAAGAAAACATACCAATTTAACAGAATAATGCGCAATTTAACATAATTTTAATATATAAATTACTATAATGGATAAAATGAAACACTATTAATAAATTACACCAAAAATACAAAATGACATAGATAAAACCATAAAACAGATTTTTTTGCATATAAATCTATAAATAGTTCAGAAATATTAATATTTAGTAGAATTTAACGCTGATTTTTTGTTTTGCATATTTAATACAAAATTAAAGCATAATCAATTATATTTTTTAAACCTTAAAAAAACAATACTTTTTAATGAAATTTATTTACAAAATGCCTCTTTAGAAGATGGATTTTTTATAAATTTAGGATTTAAAATAATAAAAAGTAGTTTTTGAGATAAAATATTCATTCGTTGTTAAAAAATTACATTTTCTTGCATTAAAAATTATTCAGATGATTTTAAGTGCATTTGAGAAATAAAAAAAATCATTTTTTATTTATAAAATAGTTGCATATGCAAGATATTTAAAATACTCATCATATTTTACAAGATCAATAACACAAAAAATCCCATCTGGTGATGAGAAAGAATTTCACTTGATCGGTCCTAAATTAAATCAGATCCGTGTTGGTTGTTTTGATTTTTATAAGAGAAAAAAAAACGAAAGAATCTAATTGATTCATTGAAGAAAGATTAGAAATGTAAATATTTTTTCATGTTTCTAAAATTGATGGTTCAGCATAAAAATCTGGAAGGTCTTTTTTTTGTGAAAGATTAAGTTTTTCCTGCCTTTAAGTTGTTGGCATTAGAGTCAGATCCATAGAGTTACTAATATGCACGTTTGAAGTTCTTACGAAAATTTCATTTGAAAGTTCATTGTTAAATTTCGAAACCTTCCTTGGCTTAAAGTAAATAAATATATAAGATATTTTATAAAAGAATACCCTTATATAATTTAATATCGTTGTTTTACTGATAATGGCCTGATATTTTATTACATAGAAATGTTGAATATAAAAAAACGCTTACACGCGAACTTTTGTACATAAAAAAAATAGTATTACAAAAACAATTAAACCAGAATATTATGATGCCTATAGTTTTTTATTGTGGTTTTATAAATAGATAATTACAATTTTGAACCAAAAGCTATAGATAGAAGATATATAATTACAAAAAAAATTGAAATCTTATTAGATCATCGGTTGGTTTTCTAATATCTATCCAAGTATTATCAATGAGTTAAGTTCAAATCTGAAATTAATATATGAATAAATAAAAACGTTAAATATGCACAAATAGTAATCATAGAAGATCGAATAATATTCCCATTATATATCAATCTAGAATAATAACAAAATCTATGTATTTTATCTTAAAAAATAAATATGATGTAAATAAAATAAGGATAAATATTTTAAATAAAAAAAAACAATCAATTATAGATTGTTTAATTTATGAAAAAATTGATTGGTATATTACTTTTCTTTTTTTAGAAATAAATCAGAGGTTTGATAATATTTTAAGAGTATTAACTGTCGCCAATATACATTAATATAAGCAATATGATGTTTAGAAATTGATGTATACATTATGCGGCAACGTGTAATATTTGCTCGAATAAAAACCCATGAATCATAGAAAAATTTAAAAAAAAAATAATGAAAGAAACTTTTTCGAAAATGGGGAATAAATATCAGGATAATAATTAAAATCCGAGTGTAACTAATTTGCATTTTTCTATAATAATATTTCTTTATTGAGTGTCAATTGAATATAAATACTTCTTGGTAATAAATTTTGAAATTCGATTTCCAACATTAATATTAATTAAGTTTGACATAATTTATATGATAATATTTGATTACATACTTAAATATGTATCTAATCAAAGTTTCAAAACACATTTTACATCCTTTTTTGATAATATAGATAAGAGACTTTTTTTAAATGCTACAAACACTGCGATATATTTAATTTGCCTTATTCAACAATAACTGGCTATCCAAGCAATAAAGATTTTTTACTTCAAGAAAAAAAAATTGTATCTGGACATTTAAACATATGCCTAATATTGAAATTATATTCGATTTCTGTTGAACAGATTTTATTTTTATATTTGAAATCATTATCAATGAAATAATTTTATAAATCTTTATCTAAACGCTAAGAGATAAATAAAATAAGCAAGAATTTAAGAGAGTCCCATAAATTTCTTGTGATTTATTTTTCTAAACTATAAAAAATATATATAATATATTTCAATAATTTTTTTTCTTTGTGATTGATTCTAATTACCTAAAAAGATATATAATGGGTTTGGGTCTATTTTAAGTTAATCATAATTTTCTGATTTTATAGATATGTATTCTTTTTTTGGTTTTAAATATATTTTTCAAGTTTAATTGAGTACTTAACTGTAAAAAAATCATTAAATCTCTATATTTATACCCGAATTGGGTAAAAATAAACTAATACATTTATAGTAATCCCATTATTGGTCATTGATCGAAATTATTATACATATAATAATAATTTTTTTGAAGTTTGTATTTACAATGTGTATTAGTTCAAAAGAAAATTTAACTTTTAGAATAAAAAAGTCTAGCTAAAAAATCAATAAAAAATAACTTTTTATGTTTATATTATAGAATAGAGAAAATAATATTGTGAAACATATAAAAAATTCAATACAATAAAGCATCGAAAAAATTACAAAATAAAATAAAAAATAGTATGTGCCAAGCTTCATAAATCTAGTATATCGATGTAAATCATTTCACATAAAATGTTGTAAAAATTCTCTACGAACTTGGTGATATTATTTTAGTTTTGATTTGTTCGTATTAGTATAAAGAATGACTGGAATATAGCATATGAGCTAAAAATATGAATAATTTTTGCTTTTTTATTATAGATTAATACCTCTAAAATTGGAAAATAAAATATTAGAATACAAGTTGAATAGACCAGAAATATCATAAAATCTTACATATCTTGATCTTTTGAAAAAAAAATTGGATTTATATTGTTGAAGCGTTTAATTTGAGTAAAATTTTTATATATTTGCAGTTTTTATCTACAGGTAAATTTCCTTTTTTTTATGAATCCCATCTACTAAGACGTAGGTAGCCAGTTAAAAATTATTGCACAGCTCCTTAATGCAACAAATGATACCTTCCCCTGATCTTTTTCCACAAAATTCTTTTATTCTGTCAAAATATATGGATTCAAGTGTCTTGACAAAAGCGAAATTTTATAGATATGATGGATATATCCATGATTTATAACATATAGAAACAAGTTAAATGTATTTTACATTATGTATTGACTATTAAGATAAAGCAGTCAACCAAATAATCATTATGACCATTTCATTATATGAATACCAGAATAAAAAAAGGTTTTCTATGCCTACCTGTTATATTATAAGCACAAAAAGATTCATTTTGTTGCCTTTCTTATTGTTTAAATTTTATATTTTGTTTATAGTCTTCTTCACTATAATGTATTTTTATTTTATATGAAGTTATATATTATTACTATAATATAATATATTTTCTGTATTTAATTTGTATGCTCTATAAATGCTACTTGTTTAATGATATAAATAAGTTTTCATGTTACACACTACTTATTATCAATATTTTCGCGTATCAAAAGTTTGCTTAAAAGAACAATTATGTGTTTAAATATACATGGGCATATAATATAATGAAAATATTGATGGTCTATTATATATTTATGTGATTTATTTTTATGTCAATATATGTTTTAAGATGTGTATCTATTATAATTTTGTTCCATTATTTTCAATACTACTCACTTTTATAATTTTTAATTATTGGATCCGATATTTATGTTTGATTTGCTACTGAACTACCATAAATCTAATCCTATGCTTATTTTAAATTAAATAAAAACTGACCATACATATTTTACCAGCGTACTTTAAATATGGAGGAATAAACATGACAGAAGAGGAGAGAGTATAGATGAAACAATAGCCGAGTTTCATACGACTATCATTATAAGTGTAATATAAAACCTCAATACCTCGTTTGCTCATACTATCAAACGAGACATGTATTACGTCATGTTTAACAGAAGATAGGAGTGATCAATAGATTCATATGATGCATATCCAATTCTTAAAAATGTTCTTAAAAATGCCGTAAATTTACTGGCGAAATTTCTTTATAGGTAAAAATGTTATTTAGATGTGCAAAACAAGCATTATCCATTTAAATCATTAGCATCAAATTTTGAAGACGATGATTGGTACATAGGGAATATTCATATATTTTAATACGAAATAGAAGCAAAAAACTCGCGATATATATAAAAATATGACAAACGTATTTAATGATCCTAAGAAATCCATAAAAAAATATCCCGAGAAAATATCTAACCATAAAAAAATCTAATAGCTTATATAAATTATATAAAATTTATGTATTCAATTATAGTTTTATATACTTGTGTGTTATTGTTAGAGTATCACAAGTTCTTCAGCCAAGCTACTTTTTTGGCTAGCAAATACGGGTAAAAATTAAAAACTAAAAATATTGCAATTTAAATATAAAAAAGCATGAAAAAAATATATACCAAAATCAAAAACATCATATGTAAAGATTTTAAGAAAATATATTAAGAATGAATTTAAAGAAAAACTATAACGCTGACTACCATATCCAAGATAAAAAAAAGTGAATGTATGCTAAAAATGCAGAGAGGAGAATACTTGAAAGGTAAATTAAACATTTTATCTTTATTTAATTTTATTTTTATCAATTTAATCTTTCATTTTAAAGTCTGAACTTTTTACAACTCCACAGATGAAACTCAACTAGAGCAAAAGTAAATATCAAGTCGAAATTTTGCCAAAACTGTCTAATAAAACAAAAAAAATAGGCAATATAATAAATCACGGCATAATTGCTCTACAATTAATATGTTTACAAATAGCCGCATCACAAAACAAATTCTTTCGAAATATGGAAACAATTTATAAAGTTCTAAGACACATTTAACACGATATATATATAATTTTAATAGAACATAACTATACATCTTCGATGATACCCATTTAGCTTATGCATTGACATAAAATGATGTGGAAATTTACCGGTTTCATTCTGGCATAACTTTTTCTGTTTAAATATGATTATAAATTTAGTCTAATTCATGTGCGCATACTACTTAAAAAAAAGTCAAAGCGGTTACTATTATCTAGCAATTCATCAAAGACCTTTTTAGTCTTTTCACATTATAATAAAAAAAGTGTAAAAATACTACGTATAAAAACATGAAACAACGAGTGTAAACCGAGGTCAGCACATGAAAAATATAAATTTTAGAAAACAACGCATAAAAAGAGCATTATTTTTTTTTATTGTTGGTGAATAGCATCGCACTTATTTCAAATTTTACTTATATAAGCCATACAAAATGTGAATTGCGTACTATAAGATACAGTAAAATAGGCAAATTATTAAAAACTGTAGATTTTCGAGGTCCTGTGTATTTTACATATGATCTCTGGCAAATATAATGTCAAAATTTAAAGACATTTAGAAAACATTATACATGCAATAATAGAAGAAACCTGGAGGTATATGGTTTATTTCGTAAAGTATAATACGTAATTATCACATAAACGGCATGATATTTCTATGAATAATAACATGAAAAAGCTTATCATAATTTTTAAATCAAAATAGCAGTGATTAAAACGCCACAAATGTCAAAAGAATTACCATCGATACTATTTTATGAGCATATTTATAAAGTTAGTTTACAAGCACAGTATAAGAATGCCATCTCGCGCAATGAATTTAATATTTTAAAAATAAATCACATTTTTTTGAAAGACTATTTCTTTTTTTATGAAAAACACATTTTTATTCCTTCCTTGTGTCTACAAATCGTGCTCACTCTGTTTATGTGCAACATCATATAAAGAAGCAAGGTTGTGACAGAATGATTCATCTTTCAATTGACTGGGCCGATCCATTTTACTAAAAAAAGATAAATTATGTTCTTTAAGCTCAAAGACTTCTGTAAACATACGCTCTTCCGAAGGCCAAAAAGACTTGAGAATGATGGTTAATAATAATGAAGCAGGTAAATTTATCTGAAATTAGCAAATTTTTGAAAAGACGATGCCAAGTCGCGCTTGTTATAAAAAAAATCACGATTTTATAAGCTTTCCATATAGTTTCCTAAAAATACGTAGTCATAGAACCAAAATATTGTAGATGCTAAATCCAATGTTATTCAATTGATTATATAGATTAGGATTATTTTTTTTGATCGATTCATAAATTCTCCTTTTTTGCCTTATATTGCACGTGCTCCATCAGTACAATTACTTACTAAATATTATAAGCTTACATGCAATATTCTACGTTATTCTGCCAGCTTTTGAATAAATATATATACTTGTTCTACATACTAATGTTCCTAATGCCGATAAATATTCATAACAGTGTAAGTCTTGATCAATCAATGCAAATAAAATAAGAACCAGAGTTAAATCGTTTTATCTGTCAGATCATCGACAATAATGGAAAAAAGGTATAAACATATTATAAAACTATCAAATGCTTCTTATAGATTAACTGGCATTTCATTTTGTCTTTTGGTGATGGTTTTTCTTGATAATTTTTAAAACTAGTTTTGTAACTCAATCGGGATCAATGCAATATACGTTTTTAATTATGCATTCCCAGATAAGCTCGACATCGCTATATAGATTTATTAGTCTTAGTTATAGACAAGGTAGTCAGAGCATTGCTTCTGTAGACATTTAAATATATTAAACAAAGTACATAAGTAGCTTGATTTATTTTTGTTTGTCTTCCTTTAATTTAAACAGCTTCTTTTTACGAGATTTTCTTACCAACGCAATGTACTATTGTTCTCTGACAGAAGCACAATATATTTGCATTTTGCTTCTATAACATAGTTAAATATTACCGATATCAAGTGACCATCTTATATTTTGCAGCAACGAAAAAAAAGCATGTTCCCAAATAACGTTATGATTGTATATTTTTTTTAATTTCTATGAAAATAACTTAAATAAATTAATGTAAATATAAAAAGCTCATGAGACCACAAAAATTGCCTCTGGGGCCATTTGTACTCAAAAGACCCCTGATTGCCCACACAAGGTTTATTTATGATAAAATTATAAATTAGTATGGATCGTTTAGTACGAGAACATGAAAACTAGGAATATTGATTTTAAATTATAAGTTAAATATTAATTTCATAATTTTTTTTGCTATGCTTTAATTAAACAGATAAACTGATATTGCAAAAATTGTATTAATATTGTAAAACTAGGTTTTTTATTCAAACAATAAAAATTCTTTAAAGAATTTTTTCGATTGAAAAATTAATGCGGTTTTAGGTTGGATAAATTTAAAGTTTTTTGCAACTGTATGCTTTTTGTAAAAATGAAAGTTTTTGCTTCTCTGTTCCAGTTTTAAATATGCGTAATTGATGTGAATATAATTTGATTTTAGTGTTATTCACATTATAGAAAAAAAATTTATATAAAACAACACCTTAACATAGTTTTAATGTTTTATGATTATATAGCAAAAAATCATATGAAAAACGACTGAATTATTAATATATTTGAACAATTTATATATCTAACTATAAAAAAGCAAGAAACTACACACTTTTCAGTGAATATTCACTAAAGAAAAAGATAAAATATTTTGTTTAGTTTAGTTATAAGTATATAATTAAATATAATATACATAGTTTATATATATATTCTAAGAGTATGAATTATTAAATACATATCTGCAAAAAGAATTTAGAATGTATACTGTATTTTTTCTTCAATTTTTAAATTAAAAACAGAATATATTTTGTGCCATACACAAAGTTTAACGTGAGAAAAAGGGTATAAAAAATATGTTAAGGGCATATGAATTTATAAAATTTCAAGTTTAAAGTAACACAAACACGTTTATTAACGATTAATTTAGCTAATATGAAATTAATTATATATATTTTAATCTCTCGTAAAAGGCAAAAGGTGATAAAGTCTTTTAAACCATCAATTATATCTTTATTAGGAAAATTAAATTGCAAAAGAAATTTATTTATTTATGGTTAAAACTTATTTTATGTTGTTTATTTATAAAATAAGTTATATTCATCCTCTAAAAGCATTTTCATTATCTTTTACAATTATTATATATATTTTTTATTTATATTTCGTTTCTATTGTATCTAAGATATTAGAGTGTTTGACGATCATTTAAAAATAATTTCGCCAAAAAACAATGTTTTAAAACATTTAAAATATTTCCATCTGTCTTAAGGCATACGTATTTAATTTCCATTTTTCGGTTTTTAAATCTTCAATTTATAGAATCGTAATTTTTAAATTTGATATTCTTTAATTGGCGAATATTGAAATCATCATTTAGAGAACCCTTTAAATTTCATTTAAAAATAATTTTATAAACCGTTTACGGAAGGAATATAGTATAATTTAATGTCTATTTTACATATTGAAAATAAATCACATGATGTTCGCGTTTTTTATCCGATTATTTACACTTATTCGGTATGATCTTATTTTTTATAGTTATCGATAACCATATAAAGCCTTAATATAAAATCATTTTTTCTTTTATATCCGTCAGGGCTCTATAAGTTATTATTATTTACAAGCGTGAAATACGAGAAAGCTTTTTTTGCATCATTTATCAAGTTTTTCTTTCAAAAAAATTATTTGATACGGTTTTCTATTTATTATTGTGAGCTCGTTTTCTTATGCAGTTTTATATTTCTTCGTTCTCAAACTATTTGACACAAGCATTAAAGATAAAGATAAAAATAAAAATCTAATTTACTATGAAGATAGTAAACGCCAGATTTCACATTAAATATGAATATGCGCATTTATGTCGGTCCGTAGCTCAAATATGTTTAAGTTGGTGAGATCAATGTGCAATGTGTGATTCTTAGACGTTAATAATCTACTCACTTTTTATAGAATATGTATTTTCTAAGGTAGCTACTGCTCAAATTATAATAAAGCTTTGTAAACATGCGCTATCACAAATGATTTGGTTTGTTTTCTTGCTTCTGGATATACAAATATAGAGTTAAATAACGGTATCGATAAATAATATATATACTTCTTCAATATTCATTAAATATATGTCTATTGTTAAGCTTATTACTTATACGGTTTTTTATAACAAATTTTATGCACATAAATAGTACAGTATCAAAAAAAATGTATATGTCCGATTTATATGTATAGAATGAGTAATTTTGTGCTATTATATAAAAATACGAAAGATAGATTTAACTGTTATTGGGTATAGCCTAAATATGTTTTGATGCAAATATCAAAAGAATTTTTCCTTTACATACGTAATTAGTGATTCATTATCGTAAAAACAGAGCAATAAACCGCATCAATGCATATTTCCATTATCACATTAATTTTTCACAATATATGCCTTTTTTATACACAATAAAACACCATTTGTTTTAACATTAGATCATTATAAAAAACAAAATCATTCAGGCTCTAAGATTTGTTTTCACGTCGTGATGATTTTCAAAAATCCAACTATTTATAATCAACAAAAAAAATAATTCTAGTTTTTACATATTTTGGTATGTATATAACCACTTGACCAGACGATAGATACTAATTTAATAGAAGACAAATATAATTAAAATTTAGGTCAATATTTTGAAAAATCGTCGATTTGATATAGGTGTCTAAAATCAACATTGTATAATTCAGAAAGCCATTAAAAAATATATACCAAATTATGATATACAAATTTAGCTATCATATACGTTATTAAAATAAAAACAATTTAGTTTTTAGAAACATTGATTTGCGAGCACATTTTTTAAAGAATGGTTTCAAGTAACCGTAAATATTTTTTATTTTCTTAATTATCTTTAATTATTTCGATAGTTCTTATTATACAATTATGTTAGACATTTGTTTTATTTATCAGAATCCATATAAAATATCTTATATTTATATGTGGTGTGTATTTTCAAGATGTGATGATTTATCCGCAATAAAAGACATATCAACTTATTAACAAACTTCTAATTACAACTTACACCACAAATTTTCATAAACAAGTAAGTTATATGGTGGATTACTAATTTATAATGTACAATCAGATCAATCTACTTAAACTTATAACTTTTCTGCAACCAGAAATCATGTTAATATTCAAATCTGATCATTTTTACGGTGTCGCATGTTGATAATTCACTTTCCCATAATTCTGGTATAAACATGACGGTCAGATTTAATTACATAACGTCTAATTCATGGGTGAAGGCAAAATTCAAGATTATATATCTGGAATCAAATGATGATATTTTATCCGTAATATGTTAACGTATATAAATTTTTATGGGTTTTTAAATTTTGAGCCACTAGTTTGTGCTTTTTTTAGATTCCCGTGGATTTCTGTTTACTCATATTTGCGAAAATATTTTTTTGAATATAATAAATGGCATCTTTACAATTATATTTTCTGCATTATATTTCTTTTAATTTTATTGAATAGATTGAATTAAAAACAATACTTCTGTTTCATTTATGTATAGTTATGAAGACATCACAATTCGAAACCAGGTATACTGTAATATTGTAAAAACTAGTTGACCGATTTGCTATTTGTACGTAAATGGTACATTAATTGATTTGAAAACATAAAACCTAGGCGTATAATTACATTTAAAAGATAATCGTATAATATATTATTTTCTATAGTAGTTCCATATATGATCTCATCTTTAACTATAAATAATTATTGTTGATGTATGCTTGGCCACTTTTTTATGCCATTATATAATAAACACAGTATATAATTGGTTTTTGCTTTTTTATGAAATCCCGTAATGTTTATTTATATGTTACTGGTTTCATTTGGTGGTAAAAGCATAAAAACAGCTAAAATGAAATTAAACCAAGGTAAACAAAAGTATGTACTTTTCGAGCCAAAGTGATTTAAAATTGATTTTCCGTTATAAAACTTTCGTACAACTTATATAATTCTTCCTAGGTACAAAAACATTCATCATATTTTAGAATTGTTTTACTTTGAATAAGCTTGAGGCCTATACATAAACATTCAGATGGTAATCTGTAAAATATATTATAACAGAAGTAAGATCGTAAATTACGTTAATACTCGTATCTTAAACAGTGAAATCCAAAGACACATATTCGTCAACTTCATATGTTTGCAAGTAGCGCCTTTGTTCGATGCATGTTAATGATATACAAAGTATATCCGAGGATATTTATAAACAAAGCAAATTTTTAATGCAAAACACAAAAAAAAATAATGAGAATTGACGCATTTGAAATTTGTTTTATAAAACATTATAAGATAATTAGATTAAATAAAAAAAGATCAGGATGATTATAATTTGACAAACTAACAAATAATAATTTGAACTTTATTTTTAACACGGATATTTATGGATATTTTAATAAATTAACAAACTTTTTATTCCAACAATTCTTTCAAAATAGTTCAAACTTATTTTTTAAATCCAAATTTTTAAAAAATAAGAAAATTTAAATTATTATTGTAAAAAGATCTAACATAAAATTAATTATATTTTTATTTTGAACCATCAGAAAGTGTAGTTTAATATTTTATCTTTAAAAAAATCTTATATTTAAATATTAGATGATATATTATTATTCCATATAGCAATTGTTTAATTATAAACTATCAATATATTGTTTTTTTAGCAAGTGTTAGGTCAATTTAAAGCATTAAAAACAGCAATTAAAATAAATACATATATCTTATTTAAAACATTAATATCAGTGTGATATTTTTCATTTATATTCTAACGTATTCTAATTGGTAATTTTATTTAATTGTCTGCTAAGTCTCCTTAAAATTGAAGTAATTTAAATTGTAAATATTTTGTATAGATAATTATAAAAAACTTTCAATTTTGTAATTAGTTCACATAAAATGATTAGAGATTAATATATGCATCTTTGGTTATTGAATTGATTTCAAACTATACATAAAATCGTTGAATGTTAATTATATTATATATAGAATTAATCCACGAGCGAATTATAATAAATTTGGTTTTTCTATTATTTTGATCATATAATGACGAGAATTTTTTTCTTTTATAAATCATAGCTTGTTCATATACAAAATATCAAAACAAATTTTTTAGATATAATTCTATTTATTTTTATCCTTATTGTTTCTTCATAAAATTGATCTTATGTTTATTTTATATTTATGCTTTAAATATATCCAAAAACAATATTAAAAGGGATTATAATATGAAACTATTCATTTTTATACAACTACTATTTTAGCGTGATATTAATAATAAATTATGCCTCTATTTAAAATTTCATGATTCTCTTTGATGTTTCTTAAGACCTTTATAATTTTTAGGCGTTTTATTTTCTATCCAAAATAAGTTGTGTTTCTTTCTTTATCGATAGTAAACCGTGTAATTGCGTTCGAAATATAAATTTTTATGCTTAGATAGCATAAAAAATCCATTAAATTATATAAAATTATTAAAAAAAAGCATGATAGATACAAATTAAAAATTCATTTGCTATAATCGTTCATGGTATGAAAAAAAATTCTTAAATTAGTTTTATAATATATAATGCCGTTTATAAGGAAGAAATATAAATTGTGTTCATATCATCTTTTAAAGATTTTGCAATTAAATTTCAAATCAACTGAAATAGTTTGAGCGGCTTGCAATTTTATAAGCCGACATCTGGTTTAAATATATATTATAGTAATCTCACTTCCTTTGCATTATTGACAGAAATGTAATAGCTCATAAGTTTGGATACGATTTAAATTAAGCAACGCTCACATTTTATGTTTTTAGATTTAAGTTTTTATTAAAAGCAAGATATTTTTAATTCTTTTCCGATTTTTACATCTAATCTACGCACAATTATTTTATAATTCGAATCTATGTATCATTAAATTATAATTGTACTTTTGTAACGTAATTTTTAAGGAATGGTGTGAAACAGTCAACAAAAATTTATGATGCTATGATCAATAAATTTTAAGTGGTGTTTATTTCTGAAAATGAAAGAGGAAAATTTAGACTATGGAAAACAACGAAGGTTTAAGTTGTTTTTCCCAAGACTTAAGAAAAAAGATTTTGCGTTGGACAGATTTTTAAAAAATCTGCATCATACCATACTACAAAACCAATTAGCTAAATGGATATAAAAATATCAATTTTACATGTTCTTATTGATTAAAAAACAACGAAATAGTGACACATAAATTTTTATTATTAAGTTATCTTATAAAAAATTCTTTTATTTTAATTTATTAATATACGTGATACACTGTAATAAATCAAACAAAATCACAAAAAATATTTATGGCTACTCGGAGGTTTCTATTTAAATATGCGGGAAATTTTTAGGGAGGGATAATTTTTAGGCAAGTAATTAATTTCAAATAAATATGGAAATATACATTAACACCTTATAGATGTTAAAACCATTTTTGTATATAAAATGCTGCATTGATCGTACTAAGTTTTTTACGGACAAAATTACTATCTGTTTTTTTTATTACTATCTCAAATATTATGTAAAAACCTTTTTTTTTCTTAGTATTAAATAGATTGAGAAGTCCTTATATTTGAACTGAATCAATCCAATAAAAGTTACCCCTTTATACTATAATTCAGCCCAATACACTGCAAAAAGATGTGAAAATATACCATATGTCACAGTATCAATGAATTATGATGTTTGTTGTGTTGATGCCCGGATTCTATTTTAAAGAAGATTTCAAAGTTTAATGGCACTATACAATGCAATATTTTTAATTGTATTTAGAAAGTTAAGATATATAGGTAAAAACGAAATATTATACATAGATAACTATTTTTTGCGTTAGCTAATATTTCGAAACATGACAGACGATATATAGTTAAATCTAACCAGACGTGTTGAATTTTAACATGTAAATACTGGCTTTCTGTTTACAGGCAAAAGTTAGCATCGAACCATCATGAATTCTACTTGAATGCTTTGTTTCATTTATTCTGATAGTAAATAAGCTAGTATATAGTCAATTTCACGATTAAACATAAGACGTATTTTTAAACTATTATTGTTTGATATTTACTTCTCATTATATAGAAGAATCAATTTATATTCAAATTTTATGGTATTATGTAGATCCAAAGTTAAACTTTACTTGTAAATAATCATTTATATATATTTTTGAACAAACATTTTATTGTTTTTATAAGTCAGCTAATTATAATACATTTCGAAGCAAATATAAGCTATCTATTATGTAATCTACTCCGAATTGGAGATAAATAGATACAGATGCTGCATTCTATTAAACTTATATATATATAAAAGAGAATAGAATATATTAGACACCCGTAGAATGACCATGAATCATATGACGTATCAGTTAATAAAGCTATATACAATTTAGAGATGCAAAGAATTCATAGTTAAACTTCTTTTGAGCAAACATTCGTTCATAATATATTGTAATATACTTTTTTATCGTTTTTATGGCATATATGCAATATATTTTAAAACGATGTTTGCTTCTATAAAATTTAAGACATAAAATTTTATTTTTGTATTTAAATTATAACAATCGATAGTGCAATTTTTGATTCTTCTTTATGTTACCAGTATAGTTTGTATTGTCAATTAAAATGTTAAAGGTAAGAATGCCATCTACACCATATTTAAAAAGCATGGCACATTATTTTTTAATGTTTATTTATTTAAAATTTCACTTATGGTTTTTTGAAGAAGAAATAATAGGTATATGATACAAACTCTATATAAAACAGAATATATATTGGTTAGGAAGAAATAATAATTTTATCGCATACAAAACAAGTATTACAACGCGTTGCGCTTATTAATATCAACACAATTAAGTTTTTCCCCTATAATATAAACTAAAAACATGTTTAATATTACGAACTACAATAAAAGTTATTGTTGCATGTATAAAGTAAAAAAGAATCCTATCATCAAAAAATTGAATTTCAACGTAGTTTATCTGTTTTTTTAAATTTAAAATATTTTACAAAAATATATAAAAATAGATTTAGTTTTTATATCAAGATTTTTTTATTATTATTTCTTGTCCATATTTTAAAAAGAAAATATAATGATATATTATACCCAATTTTTTTCTAATAAGATGAAACAATGAGAACAGGGCATGCTTCATATTTTTATAACTTTTGAAATTCAGCCATATTATGAATATATTTAGAAAAATAATATTTTAATTAATTGAGCATTTGAAACTATTGAAAGGATTATATATATAGATTATCAAAAAATATTGATTCCGAAATGGATTATATTTTTATCGAACAAACTTAGAAAATATTATGTATGCAATATAGCGACACAAATAGATTGTTTAAAGTTTAAAAATTAAAGAAGCAATTTTAATACTTTAGATTACTAAACTAACATATTTATATATCACACATAAATTTTATTTCACATTAAATTATTTAGCCAAGTTCAATAATCAAATTATAACTGATATTATAAACTTTAGAAATAAGTTTTTTAACGGAAATCAATTGGTTGTATGAGGATCAAAATAAAGGATAAATGTTATTTATTATGGTGCAACATGTTGTTAAACCTAAAACTAAGTCAAAATGTCTGTTATATACTACGAATAATGACAAAGTCATACACTTTTCTTATTATTGTATTTTATAGATAGAAGGATAGTTTTGTGATATATTATTTATGTAAAATAGATATAATGCCCTTTATTAACGCTAGATATCCAAAAAATAATTTACTCTTTGTCTGTATTTTATTCCGAAATTTGTTTAGAGATTTGCAACAAATAGTAAACCGTCGCTTTCTGAAAACAAAAAAAAGTACAAAAATTATTCTAGAATGGAAAAAGACTTTTCAATTGGAATTTAAATGTGACACTTAGGTACTTTAAAATTTTAAATATAATTAATAATCACCCCTTTATTAATATAACAATTAAGGTGTATTTTTTGTTTAGTGCCTTCAAATTTTACTGATATCGAATTTTATGTTGCTAAAATCGTATAAATATATAAATTTATTTTCTTACTTTTAGTATAATAGAAAAACGCATACCAAATAAAAACGAGAATGAATAATTATCTAGAAGACAACTAAATAAAAAGTCTATTTTTTTTGATGGGATTAAAGACTTACTTATATGATTATTTATATAAAAATTTGCAAGGTTTGAAAAACCCAGGAGATTATGATATAAATATAAAAATATTTGGCGAATGCATATGCAAGGTAATTTATTTGCGAATCTGAATTAATTTTTAATTTTTCAAAAGTGTGTTATATTATACAAATAATATCTTTGCCCATTTTTTAGCTATGTTTTGTATAAACGATGCAAAAAAAAAAGATAAAAATTGTATTATAGCAGTTTTATATTGTATTTGTCGTTTACACGTAAAGAGCGTATCTTTAGAAATGTCATATACAGATAAAAATATTAACCGCAATGTGATCAACATCTGAAATCACGTATAATCCTTTTCTTCTTATTATAATATGTATTTTATCTATTTTTACAAGAATATTACGTATTTTAGATCATTCTAAAATATAGAGAATTACCTATTTATTTAGTTTTGCAAGAGTAGGTTGCAAATGTGGCAGTTTGGGCAAATTAAAATATACAAATCAGTGCGATTTAGATGTTTTACAAACATCTTGTAGATTTTTTATACATATGCAATGTTATTTTTTTAAAATATGTAATCATAATAAATAACTCATCATTTTTTTCATCTTCTTTGTTACATAAAGAACAATTACATTTTGTAATTTTTTTGCCCCAAAAGATGTTCAATATTTAACATCATTATAATTATGTTTTCACAAATCTTTTAGATTTTCTCGTATCTAATCCTACAATGGATTTTTTATATGTCCGTATCAAGAAAGCAAAATAACATATGTTTTTGGAATAAAAAAGAACCAAAAGCCACCCAACAATAAGAATGAATATATGTAGTATAACACATGGACTTTAATATTACTATAATAATTTTTAAGTTCTTTTTACATGTTTTATACTGTTGCTTGGTAATAGTCCTTAGTCAGCTAAAGAACTATCTTACAAAGCAAATTGACCTATGCAGAATCCTAGTTCTATAGAATTATGTTTCATCTGTTCTAATTTTTTTTTATGTTCTTATTTGCGAAATTTATTCGTACAGAACAAAAATAGTAGGATTTTTTTATTAAACATATATACCAATAAGAATTTAAAGGTTGGATTAATTTAAATTTATAAATAAAAATTTCACTAAATTCATTTAGAATCTACTATAAAAAATATGTAGAAATCTTAAGAATCATCAATAATAATTTCTGGCGCGAACAAAAAATGCCAATTGGTTTTACCCGTATAGCCATGATAATTTTTGTAATGAAATTCGTTTAAAAAAATGTTTTAGAATAATAAAACGGAAAATAAATATTTTATTAAAGCAATATTATACTACAATATTTGGGATTGTTTATTATATTATTCAAACGATCACTAAATTAGAGGAAAACAAAAAAATGTTAAATAATATAGTTATAATTTAAGACAAAATACAATTGACAGAATAAATATATTTAAATAAAGTTGTAAGAAGACAGCCAGATCAGGATGAATACACAAGCAATTTTTAAAAAAAACTATTATAGGAAAAAAAAGAGTTGTGTAAATTATTTTAAGCGTTCAATAATTAAAAATGGGATTCTAAAGAACTCCCTATACTAACTTTAATCATATATGATGCATTTTTTACATATCTTTGAAATAAATAGTTTTCCCAGCTTAAAATATTTTTTGTATATATTTAATTTAGGCTATTATATAGCTTTTCATTTTTTTTAAACCAATTTTTTTCTTTTGTTTTATATTTCAAAAGCTATCATTCAAATGAAATATTGAGTTTTTAAAATTCTAAGTCATCTGAAGATTAAGTATTTTTTTATTTCAGATCATAAAACATAAAATAAAAAGAAATTACAAAAGATGGTTTAGTGGATTTCTATTAAATATGCTTAGATTTTGGCTTTTAGTGACATTTGAAAAGTTATTATTTTAAAATGTTTGTAAAGTGAGCCACTGTAATATATAGGCTCATATAAAAATCATTTTCATAATCTTGAAAACATAAATATTAAATACAAATGTGCTCTTTTTGGTTATCTTATTTAACAAAAAATTATATGATCATAAAAAGATAATGCAACTTGTAATTTAAATTTTAAAGATGTTTTCTTCTTCCCAAAAAAATACTCTTTAATAGACGAGTATGTAAAGCCCCGTGTGGCTAAATATTTTCTATAATAGTGTATACCAGAATAAAATTTTATGTTTTAAAAATGTTGAGATAAATTTTGTAAGCTCTAAATTTATTAAAGTCTGTTAATAATATTGTCTTGTTATTTTATGGTTTTCACTATTAGTAAAATCAATATCATATCAAAACATTCAGTATTTACAAGGTCTAAAAGTAGTATAGTAGATCTAGAAAAAATATGAATCGTCATCAAATTATGACATATACAAGATAATACTCATTTAGATGCTGCAATTTATATTTGAATAATAATATGTGATATAAATTGGCCAATTTATCAAGTATGGCTTCATATATTGGAATCAGCTTACTTACTAAATAATAAATAACATTCAGAAACAATCTCATGATTATTTTCATCATTAAAATAATATAGTAATTCATAGGGCACCAATGATTTTTTCCTTTTATTTTAAACAGAAAAAGTTTAGAGTTTACACACACTATCTGTGATACAAGTTCCGTAATAATCCCATATTTTTTTTTTATTTTTTCATCTCATTTTGATAAAGCTATATTTTTCCGTTAATTTTGCTGATTACAAAGCAAAATGAATATATAATCACTAAATTTATGTTTTAAAATCAAAAATATAATTTTTATCTAATTTCAGATTATAAAATGGCATAGCCTTTATAATATAAAAACATGGAAAGTATGTTTATCATTCTAAATAAATCACATAAAATAAATTTATATTTTTTTTTATTCACGTTACGAGGTATTTATAATCAATTACATTGATTATATATTTACTCTTACTATAATATGAGCAAAGATTTGTATTATAGTTCTGTAAAATATGTTAAAAATTCCAAATATTATATTTATTATTTATGGGCTAAGTTTATATTTATTAATTGCATCTAATTAAGCGTAGCAGCCCATTGAAAATATTGCACAACTCCTTGATGTATTTTGTAACCTTTCTATGATCTATCTTTATCAACTGCACTTCTTCTCTCAAATGCAATGAGTATAAATTTCTTGCGAAGTATGTTGGTTTGCATGTTCTTATCATCGTCGTCCGAGATTTAAAACATCTCAACATATTTAGTAAGGAATTACGTGACCATTCAATCCCAAGTCATCACACATGGTACTATTCTTGTTTTAAAATTGTAAATTACACCAAGTTCCTTCGCCAAGACATCATACTTCCTCTATTTTTCATTCTCAACTTCTGTTAAGTTATCAAGGCTAGTTATACTTAAAAATCAGAGTAATCATAATTTCTTTTTTATCGTATTGAAGAACGTCAGGTCTATTTTGTTTGATTAAAATATCGGTTTTTATTCGGGTAATAACTTTTATTTCAGCATTTTCGTTTTCACAGATCTCTTGTAATGAGTGAGTTCTTATCTTTTTTGTTTTCTTTAAGTTGTATTTGAAAAGCACAGTGTAAAACTTTTACCAAAAAAATTATAAACACTTTATAAAAAAATTATAAAATCTGAAGTTTCCTTGCTAAATATCGTTCTGATGATTTTACAAAATAATTTCTTCATAATTTACATATTAATTTGTCATAAAATTTTAGTCAATACAATTTACACATTTTCTTCAATTATTTTTATACAATAACAGTTTTTTCAAAAAGTTCAGCTAATTGCAGTATTTCTACGAATTACTTGTTAATTCGTTTAAATATTTTCTAAACACTTTTATTAACTGTATTTTTTTTTCAATCCTATAATATAAAGCGTCCATGAACTTTTTAAGTTTATAATTGCCATTTATTAAATTCATTGATACTTATAGATAGCTTGAATAATAAATTTTAATGGAAAACTAATGCTGTTTCTAGAATAAAGTGAATACATAGAAAAAATTCATATCTACTAAACTATAAAATACGCTTTATCCTTATATTATCACCTATTTGGACAATATAAAAATAAGAACAAAGAGCATTAATTTCTTTTAAAAGGTTTGTAAATGCTTAGAGATCACCATGTATTTATATAGAGATATCAGACGATTATTATAGACAGATATAAATTTCATGGCGCTTTAAAGCTAGCTTTCAGCCACATTACATAATAAAAATGTACTTCTAGACCTCTTGCGAACCAAGTAGAGTTTTTTATTTTGGTATATTATATTTAACTTTTTTTATTTTTTTTACATATTAGAAGGTAGTTTGAGCTATTTTCCATGAAAATATATTAACTTATTTATTTTCTATATTTTGAAGATAATTTATTACATATTATCATCGTTTTTCTTCTATGACTATTTATTTTGAAAATATTTCATATTTACCATAATTCATGTTAAAATATTTTTTTCTTTCAGTTTTCGTTATAGTTATTATTATAAATATAAAAAACATTTTTGTACTTATAATGCGTAAATCAATTCCATGTAAATATTTATAACATCAAACTTACTCTTTGATTTGATTCAATAGAGTTGGTTTTTTAGATGATCATTTACATATTTTTATAGTTCCATAATACACATTGAAAATATGAGCTCATTCGTTTTTGAAGCTTGTAATTGAATCCAAATAACCATAGTATTATATTTTGATATTTGTATGTGAAGATATTTGTACTATGGTTGAAGTAACCATATTGCTTTGAGCTGATAACTATGCACATGATTCCAACATTTTCAGTTGAGTAAGTATATATATTCGTATAAATTTAGTCTTTATATTTTGGAAAAAGATTCTTTCTTTAAATCATAAAATATATAATATCGGCCTTCTTTGGCTTTCTATACTTTTTATGCCCAAAAATGCTTTCTACGGTATAATAGATTGCTAATCTTGGTCGAAAGTAATTTATTGTATTAAAACAACATACATATAATTCTACAGTTATATTTTATCGATATGAAATAATAACATCACAGTTGCTGTATACTGATATTATACTTCAATTTATTCATCTTGCCATTGATACTTCAAAGAGTAGTCATAATGTAGTATTGCATACATTTCTAGAGAAAATAAGATAACCCGGTTATAATCAGATAGAACAAAGCTGTCTTTAAAAAAAAACAAGATGTATCCGTTATTTGGTAATATTCAATAAGATACGATAATTCCAATATATTCCTAATCTAAATTTTTAGATCGATATTTACAAGACTTTTAATATTGTTCCTCTATGATGCATTTTTGATGTAAGAATCGCGTAATATCAAAGATTCTATGGGTGTTTATATTTATATTTTTAATTTATGCCTTACAGTAAAAAAGTTAATCTAATGCTACGCTAATTTATTTTTGGAATTTTGCTGTCTTCTATATCAAGGAACTGCGAAATAAAATTAAATTAGGCTTGAAGATGTGTATAAATATTATGGCACTTTATGTCTTTGATACAAAAATCCAAATTTGCAAATTCATATACATTTAAAGTTTTTGAAAGGTGTTCTAATCAGCAGAAAATAGTACAATATTTATATATAGACACCTGCATCAATAAAAAGTACACAATAAATATATATAATTTTATTGCAAAGATTTTTCAATATAGGGGTATTTTTTTTAGAACTAATAACAGTTTAACTAATAAATAAAATTTTTATGTTTTTGCAAGCCCCTTTCTTACGAAACTTTTGTTCATAATCAATAAATAAATTCCTATGGAAACAAGATCTAAGCAAGCAAAAAAACATATGTTTCATTCTTTTGTCTTTCAAATATCTTTGATTTTTAATTTCTCCGTATTTTTATAACATGAAAAAAATGGATTATAAAATTTAAAGATGAATGTTAGTTATTTTCAATAAAATTCTTTCCAATTTAATTCGAGTATAGGTTATAAAATTTAAAAATATTTTAAAAATTAAAATTTGTATTATATTATTATTTTTTTATCTAAAATATGTATTCTGTTTTGTAAAAAAATATAAACAATTTTTATTTACACATTTAATTAGAAATTAGGAGCATAATTACTTACTTTCTGTTATCAAATCTTACATTAATAAAGTATACAACTATATAAGTTCTTTTTTGAGCATTTTCTATGCCTTTAAATCATAAAAATCTTGTTATGCATCATTGCTGTATTTCAATACGCAAAATACATACAATAAATAAATTTGTGAAGTTTTTAATATAAATAATTTTTATATGTTTTATTTTGCTTATTTTAGTACTACCGATATAAAATTCACAGATGAGAAAGTCTCAGAGAAAAAAATACAACGCGAAGCTCTTGTTACGTTTAAATATTGTTTTAGGCGTACAAATTGAATGCAAAAATAGGAAATTTATAACTGCACCAATTTGATGTTACTGTAAAATTATATTACAAATAATGTTAATGTATTTTTTTTTTGTATAAAGCTATACTTACTCTAGAATATTACGAAAATGTTTTAGATATTGATTCAATTCTTCAAAACTATGATCTATTATAATCATGTCAAAGATTTATAAGTATTTCTTTTTTAACTTTTACTTCGATCATATGTGTTGAAACAATACTAGATTTTTTATAAATATTTAAAAATACTCAAATTATTTTTTTCGATGACTGTGTCAGTATAAAACAATATTTTTTGTATAAAGGACTTTTTTAGGGTCTTAAAAAAAATATAAAGATCATATTTCACATAGAAATTTATAGAAAAAATTTATTGTCATGTCTCATTTATTTAGATTCAAACCGTAAAAATGCATTTTATAAATAAAAAAGATTATGAACTCTTTGTAAAAAGTAAAAAAATATTACTATTCTTCAGCTCTTTATATATTTTTTGCTTCATAAATATTGTCTTGAGATAAAAATGTATTTTTTTTTTGACTTACACATCTCGTAAAAAAGCACAAATATAAAACATATTTTTCTAATATGAAATCAGGCAGCTAAACTAAATATATTAAATTTTTATTTGCATTCAGACGAATTCTCTAATACACCGTAAAAAAAAGAAAAAAAAAAGTTTTAAATACGTTAAAAAACCTTATTTTTTTTGGAAGCAGTTTTAATCATATAATATTAGCAATATTATAAAGTTTGAATTGTATATTTTGTTTATGCCCTTCTTTTAAAAAAATAACATGAACAACATTGTGTATATATTTAAATGATGTCGATTTATCTTTGATAAACATTTATATTAGATATATTATATGGTTGAATGTTCTAAATTCAAAATTCGATCGAACTTAATGCACTAAAAATAGAATAATTTGTGCACAAAATATAATTTATTTTTCATTTTTTTTTAAAAAAGCAAGGCATGGTATTCTAATAAGGATTTTGTATCAATTCAAATGGTATCAGTAAGCATTATATTTTTATGTTCTAATACTAAATATTTCAACATATTTATAGTATATATATTCCACTATGATATTCAGATTATATCGAATACATCTTTTTGTTATTAAATCAGTGAACAAGAAATCTTATATTAGTAAAAATGTTATTTTTATTTTTTTGACGACCTTAATTATTATTCGTTTTTTTCTTTTTTTTATCATAAGGGAAGAAACATATATAATATATACCATAGTCGATTTCGCTACTTCGAAGGCGAATCAGAGCACATATTAAGAGAGAAACTATACTAACAACTGGTAATTGATGTCTTTATAAACTTTTCAAACCCAATAAATCGCAGTATAAATGTTACAGACCTAAAAATATAAATATCGTTTGAAATTTCAATTTTAATCTAAATAAAATTTTGATAAATCAAATCTGTAATTTTTATTGTATTTAACGGCTTCTAAATAATAGTAAGTGCCATTGAAATGGGCATAAATTTATACTATTACTGAAAAATTCCAATTTAGAAAAGTCTTTATAGCACATAAATACATTTAGAAAGCATAATCAAATTAAAAATGTAGTTTTTCGTTGCACAATAATACAATGCAAAAATATTTTGATTTGATCATATTTTAAAATCTAAAACTTGTCACTTTTATATTTTTTTTCATTATTTTGTAATATTTTCTTTAATTTGTTATCAGAGTTGTATTTTTTACTGTTATTTCAAAAAGAGGAGCAGAAAATGATGCTATTAAATGGCTTCATAGATCTTTTCTGAATAATAATAAGCAATAATTTTTTGTTATCAATAATTATATTATATTTTTTGTGGGTAAAAGTGTAGTCAGAAATGCAATAAAATAAATATATTGCTTTCTGTATATAATTCAGATCTTTAGCAAATAAGATATTAATAAGTCTCATTTGTGTGATTATTAAATTATAATAGAAGGTTCGAATTGTTCTGAAAAATAGAAAGAAGGTGCCAAAATAATGCTTTATTTTAAATAACACAAAATTAAACCAGAAATAAACAATGCTTGGTGTATTATTTACGTTCAGATTAAAGGTTTATATAAACCAAATTTCCAAAATATTTTTTTTATACCTTAAAAACGTTTTCAACATAAAACTTGTTTAAAATAAGAGAAAAAATAGAATTTTTGCCAAATTAAGAATTTATGATATTTTAATTGATATTCGATATGAATTAATTGTATTTATAATTTATAAAAGGATTTATATTTTAGTATAATAATATATCATGTCTATATAAAAAATGTCTCAAAAAAAGATAAATTTGATTTAACAAATGCAATCAAAGGGCTTTGACGGCGTTATTACTATTTAATATGTGCTATATAAGAATCTTGAACAGACTTATAATCACCAAAATACTTTCTATTGATGTATACAGATTTTGATGTTTTCGAATTTGATTCTTTATTTTTATTATTCTAGTTTTAAGTTTTTTTAAAAGAATCGTAACGATATTTTTTATATTGAAATTTTACAACTGACATAATGATACAACCAAATGTAAAAATATTGCACAAGAAGTATTACATCTGTATATTACTCTGTGGCTTCTTAATATTTAGTGCTATGTAATTAAATTTATATTTTTCATATAACATTTTAGTTTTTTATTCTTTTTTTACATAATATGTTTTGTGTTAATTTATATGCTAAATGTAAACTAAAACAATTTTTTATTTAAATATGCGAAATTTTTTTAGTTAAGAAATCTTTTTATTAATAAATCAAATAGAAACAAGATTTTAGGACTAAGGCTTTTTCTACAACCACCTTCAATCTTATAGCTTCAAGATTATGGGAAATCGTTTTGGGCTTGTGGCAAAAGAGATGTATAAATCGTGGGACATATGCTTGATTTCCTATAAAATCCGATATTTACCTACCGGATTCTAACAGGTACACATATATTTCACAGATAATAAATTTCAAAATATAATACTTCTTTAAAATTCAACAAGAGCTGAAATTTTTGCGGCTTATACATAATATTAATGTACTTTTTATTTTTTCTTTGAATAAAACATCAGTAGATTTTTTTTATGTTATATTCTCGATAATATCTTGGATGTGTCCTTAATTTATGCGTATATAAAACATTTAATTTACCATATGTCCCAATATATAAATCTAAAATTTATAAAATGTATATAATGACAATCATATGTGCATACTAACGCCACATTTTATGATTTGGAAAGTATGATAATGAATTTATTTCGAAATTGTATTTTATTTATTTATTTCCGGAAATTTTTAGAAGAATATTTCTTCGTTTCTAAGAAAATTATTATTCCCTACTCTGTAATAATGCATCATTTTCGGCAACGTCTTCTCTTTTCAAAATACTTTGCTTCCACGCCTTTGCCGCATCCACCGGTTATAAATATCAAATTGATAATTATATGGAATTTCAAAAAGTAGGTGTCATGCAGAGACATATAATATATTCTAAATTTTTTTCATGAAATTTTCCCCTATAATACACAAATTTTAGACTCTTCTTTTATTTTATATTAGTTTGCGTGAAATACGAGAAATTAGAATTCTTTATACAAATTATGGGTAAAATAAATTGTTCATATCTGGAAAAACATAAATAATATAAAATTTTTAGGTTGAATGCTAATATATATAGAAAATATATATTCTAACTATATAAACATATTAGTGATATTCTTGATGCAAGATAATTCTACTTTCTTTTGTTTTTTCGTTAGAAATTCTAGAACATTATTATATTTGCTAGATGTAGTTACTGACATTTTTCAAATGTTGCAAAACTTTTTTCCAAGATAGCTATATAAAAAATTGTTTTTTGATACTTGTAGATACATAAATGCAAAAATAAAAGATTTTGCATAAAATACGAAAGACAACCTTTACGATATACATAAAATGATACGATTATATTTAAAACAATCTTTTTTAAGATTTCTAATCTTTGAATGATTTTAATAAATTTGGACCATGAAGTTTCATTATATATAAACAAATTGCAATAGAAAATAATAAATAGAAAACTATATAAAGCACAGAAGATTTTCAATAGAAATTCTATTGAGTTATTGAATATAATTCGTCATTCAGAAGAAATTATTGTAGATATAAGATTCGAGAATATGTATATTATAAAATTTGTATTTAAAGCTTTATTTGTCAAAGTTATCTTATAAACTCAATTTTTTTTTACATTTTGTTTATATTTATTTGATTATCTATTGCAAAAAAAATATTTATATAATCACTTGCATACACTATCGGTTTTAAGTTATAATTCAAAGCTGTATGATAAACATGTAAATTATATATCGATAAACGGCTAAAAATAAACGTTCTGTTAACTGTTTATATATATAAAGTGTAAAATAACGGTAAAAATTAAACATA
Source organism: Rhyacophila brunnea (assembly GCF_057557595.1). Lineage (NCBI taxonomy): Eukaryota > Metazoa > Arthropoda > Insecta > Trichoptera > Rhyacophilidae > Rhyacophila > Rhyacophila brunnea. The sequence goes on from NW_028233341.1 coordinate 1,480,095, forward strand.
CACGAATCCCGTGCTATTAGAATTATATTTTTTTGCCATAATTTCAGTTTGATGATTCTAAAATGCTATAATATAAATAAAATAATCTTATTATGTGCAAGTAGCTTTCAATATATCAATTTAGGCATTAAAAATGTAATGCATTATACGAAAAATAAAAAGAAATAAATTTAAATCTTAATTACACTAAAAAAGCAAAATATACTATTCTTTGTTGTAAAAACTTAAAAACTAAACAAATATCTCAGGTTTACTTATAAAGAAATCGCATTATATCATAATTACAGAAATCATGATAAAAATCTTGATTTTACGTGTATAAACTATATTATAATACTACAATTGCCTCTTTTTTGCTAAATAAATATAGATTGATCTTTTAAAATGAGTTCAAGGTTTTATATTATGTAGTTTACTTTTATAAAAATATTTGAGGGTTTCATATAAAACATACTTTTTTGATTTTAAAGTATAAAAAACTAAGCCTTGGGTACAAAATTATTATTCCAAATTCTATGACTGTAAAAATGGAATAGGAATTTTAAATATTTAAAATTTGAGTTATGTGTTATTGTATTTAGAAGTTTATTATATCATCTTGACCTTTAAGACTTAAGCTATCATTAATAGATGTTAATTTTGAGTTCTTGATTATAAAAAACGATTTAATGGTAAAAGCATGAAGACTTTAGTTTGTTTATTATTGTAATTTCAAAATATAATGTGAAGCATATGAAACATAAATTAGCCGAATTTAAGTATATATATGGTTTATTATATGTAAGATATGCACAAATTATTTTCAAACAATATATTCAAATAGCAGATTTATAAATCACATGTTGTGTGTTTTAGCTAAATAAATAATAATTTTAAATATAATAAAGTTATAAAAAAAGTTGAAAAGTACCAAATACATTAGTTTCTGACATCTTATTTGCCATAAAATCTAGACAAATGAGCATCAAAAAGCACTTTAAAAAATTAGATAGCATATAAAAAGTTCTAATGATATAAAAATAATTTGCGATTGTATAGTAAATCACGTAAAAAAAGTAAGTCAAGAAATATTATGATTACAAAAAAATCCAGCATATAAATAAACTTACTTTTATATTGGTTATTATAGTGCCATCTAAAAGCATCCGGTGTATCATTGTTGTTTTCTAAACTACAAGATATATACTAGTTTAAGTTTTGTAGAATATGAGATATATTACGAAGATGATTGAGTAAATAATCGATTGAGATATATATAAAGACAATGGTAATTATCATTACAGAGATTTCTTTATTGTAAGTTTGAAACATATAAAAAACCTTTCTATATATATTTCTTGTAATCTTATGTAAAAAGGGCCATATAACTTAAAAGATAAAAGGTATCGAATTTTTTTGTATGGTACCAAGATAATTTTTTTGTGGCAATATTAATGTTAACCAGCATAAAAAAATAAATAAAACTTATTTGAGTAAATTCAAAAATATAGATTTGCGTGTATGATGGGCAGTCAAATGTACAATTTAATATTTTTTATGGGTATAATTGGGTTTTACGCTTTATGTCTTTTTTAAAGAATCCTATTGGTTATACAGTAGTAGTTCATTTCCCCTGATTTTTATATCGTACATATTAACATAAAAAGCCTAAAGTTGCAAAATAAAATTAAAGATGTACAAATAATGCAAGATTCGTCGTAATATCACAGAAAAAAATACTTTAAAATAAACTATATCTTTTAAAAATCTAATTTATGATATTGTAAATTATAGCTAAAAATGTAATTTTTTGATTTTTTAAATAGTAGGATTAAAAAATATGATTAAAAAACACATAAATAGCATAGTCTTCTAATCTAATTTTATAAAAAAAATAAAAACTTATTTTTTCATAGAATATTGTAATATAGGTGTATAGATTATCAGCAAAATGTAGTTACATCTGATATTGCGAATTTTTAAGAATTTCAATTATAATGAAATATAATGAGACATGTTTAGTTATAAAATATACTACATTCTAGTAATTTTCTATATACTAGGAATAAAACAAGAAAAAACATATAAAATATGCTTTTGCGCGTGTAGGCACAGAATATATTAGATTTTGCTTAGATTCGAAAGCAAAAATTTGTTATTTGAAAAAAAAATAAACTGAAAAATTACGATTATCTGTATATAAAAATCAATATATATTCTATTGATAAATTTACACATAGTTTTAATATCCATAGATCGGCTATTAATGTGTGTGCGTATTAGAACTTCTCTATAGTTTTATGTAGCCTATTGCAAGTTTATGGTATTTTTTGATAGCATATATAGTATTTATTGAAAGAAATCATCATCTAAGGGAAAAATATTTGTACAATGTTATGCATATGAAATAACTTTATGCAAAGTTTTAGTGAAGAACATTTTTTTGTCATATAAGTATGAATTTTCGTCTAATACATTCCAAAATCAGCACCTAAACCGTGTATTAAAACAATAAATTATCAATTATTATAAAGAATAGTAAAATTTACCTTTTTTGAGATCTTAAGACAATAAGATGAATCGAGGAAATATGAGAATTCTTTTTTCATCCGAAACTTTTTGTAGTTTGTGTTTTAAAATTTTAAATACACGTTTTATTTGTTTATAAGTATAGATCCTATGTTTAGAGATAGATTTATAAATCTTTTTCGGCAGAAAAATGGCACAAAAGTTTGCATTGAATCTAAACATTATATTTTTTTGTATTAATAAGGCAATGGCTTGAAATTTAAAATATGCACAAACTTTATTTTACCATTCCAATTAACTATAATAACATAAAATGTCAGAACTGTTGGCGATACGGATAGTGAACAATCACAATAAAAAATGCCCTGAATATTTGTTAGTAACTTAGCTGAAAAAAGAATACAAATTTATAAATTGAAAACAGCATTAAATATAAAATTTTTATATTAAAAAGCTTAATTGCGCAAAATAAAGCTTATTTTGATATATTAATATATTTCGGTAATATAATAAAGCACAAGAAAATCTGAATGTGCATTCAAGGTCTATAAGATACTCTCTTTTTTTGATAAGAATAAATTTAATAGAATAATGTTAGATTTCCTATAAGATTATATAGTCACCCTATTTATATATATATTTGTAGTCACCCAACAATGATGTATGAAAAAGTAGATTAAAATATAGTAAGTAAATTTTTTTTAGTTTTATGTCCGATTATCGTAAGATTTCAATATTATTGATAATATTTTTACGAAATATAATCATAGTCTTTAATTTAGGTTGTAAATTCATATAAGATATAAATAGAATATAATTCCAAATGAAAAGGTTTTCGCATAGTAAAATAATATAAATCAACTATACTAAAGTATAAATACCAGCTATATAAATAGCAAGAATAGAAAAAAGTGAATTAAAGCGATAAAATACTACAAATCTATAAATTAGAAGCCATTTCGTAAAGATTTACAAGAAGTGGAAAAACTGAGATTCAAAAAAAGTTTCTAATGACAAACATGTGGTTTTTAGCAATAAAATATATTTGCAGTAAATTTTCTTTATTGTAAAAGTACGCTATGCAAAACATAATACTTTTTTTTATACATTTTTTATTAGCTTTACTATCGCAAACCAGTATTACGGAATTATTTGTATCTTATATCCATCAAAACATTACATATTCTGCATCATAATTAAATAGCAAAAAATTCATTAGAAAAATAAAACGGTGTTTAAGAAGTTGTATATTCAAGTGTAAATATGCATTATAAATATGTTTTCTCAATTGTTTTATTTCTTTACATTTGAGCATGTTTAGTGCAGTATTAGAATATATTGCAGTTACAAAAATCAAAGACAATATTTATATATATATACGAGTTATATATGTTTTTAGTGCCTTTTGAATACCTTTTACAATATAACACCTCTAAAAATCATCACTGTCAAAAAAAACCAGATTTCTGCTCTAGAAAAAAGATTTTATTGTTGTAAAATCTATTTAAAAGTTTTAAATTCAAAATAATTATCACGCTAGTTTAGATTGTGATTTTTTGTACTAAAAATATGACTGTAAGAAAGTCAAAGCAAGAAAAGAATTTTACGTATTGATTTAATATTTATGATTCATATGGTTTTACTTCTAATGCACAAAAATATATTCTTATAAAATCATATTTTAAGATAAGATTAAATTTATTTTTTTGACATTTTGTGTGAATATTTTACTCATTTACCTCTTTTACCTTTTTGTTATTTTTTCTCATATACCTAGAATATACAATTTAACAAACGTAAATTTACACATTATTGGGCAAATACTAAAAGGTTATCTTTATATGAGATATTTTTTTGGGTGATTTGAATTACCTTGATATTTATGGATGAAAAATTTATATCTAGATATATGAAACATCCGTAATATGGATCTATAATACCAGTAACTTTAGGTATTGTTTGTTGGTGTTTTTGCATAAACAGATTGCTAAACACGAGGAAAAAAATGCATTTTTATGATCAAACTAACAATATATTGCATGATTGATATTTTTTTGCATCAAAAAACGTAAATTATATGTAATACAAATAATGAAAAACAATTTTAACATTGAGTATATCTGAAAAAGACCACATAAAACCCTATAAAATATACTTTTTTACGTATATTATATATAAAATCTGATATATTACATTTTTTACCATCATCTTACATAAATATTGATAATAAAGACAGCATACACTATTATTAATGCAACTCCCGCTAAAAATTAATAAATTAGATGTATAATTTATTTATAATAAGATTAATTTACTCTTAATGCTACAAGCATAAAAATTATAGTTCAAAAAAATAACTTTCATAATATAAAAATTTATATGACTCAAATGTAAAATATATCGCGATTTTTCTCCTTTTTATAATATAAATTTAACCTTATTAGCATAATGTTTTTGCTATTTTGATATATAATACATGTAAATTTAAAAAAGAGGTTTATATAGGCTTGTTTTATATAAAAATATGACATCATTTTATCAAAAAATGTAATTTATGTCTTTATATTGTAATCTCAGAACACAGCCTATTCTCATTTGAAAAATCTCAAATATACTGACTTCGAAGTAAAATAAACAAATTATGAAATTATTTTAACCAAAAAACAATATTTTATATTTTTGCAATTTAGAAGCTTTTATTTATTCTTTTTGGGTAAAAGATGTATAATTTGAATGTTTTATGTGTTTTTTTTATACTTTGTGATACTTTCAATATTATAAATGGAAAAATATTTTACATTAACTTCAAATCTACCAGGAAAATTATTTATATTGTGTTTAAGAATTTAAAGATATAATATATCAATTTGAATCCAATTCATCTAAGATAATTTATGTTTTCTACGTTATTTATAATATCATATGGGATATAATATTTTTTGATGCTACGAAATATCATATGCTATATATAATGAAATTTATGGTGGCAACATAAGCAGTAGCGCATTCAAACTTTTTATCTAGAAAAAAACTTTAAATTGATGTCTTGTGCGTTCAAGACGTATATTGAAAGGTTTTGTGGCATGATTTTTTGCTTGAGATACATGATACTTTGATTGAAAATTGAGCATCAATAAATATTCAAATCAATTAATTTTTGAAATTATGTTTATTTAATTGTATTTTATTTTTCTCTATTTTTACTAACTAATTTCAAATAATACAAATTCGTGAATGTTTGTCTCCTAGATACCTACACCTGTATTTTTTTAAATTTCAGTTATAAAAAACATGATATGATATGAAGAAAATATTCAAATAAAATTATAATAAGAAAAGTAAAAAATATATAGCGAGCATATTTGTATATATGAATATTACTTAAACATTGATGTAAATATATCACTCTGTCATAATATCAGTATAGCAGTAAATTATTTATATATTATAACGGAGAATATAATATGTGTTCAAAAATATTTTATGATAAAAGGTTCAGAAAAACGTAAAAATTCAACAACATTATAATTTAAAGAATTACTTGTCAATAAATAGCTATAAAAATTTTTTATCTTGTAGATTACAATTTTAAATCACAGGAAATCCAGATTATTCATTTGCAAATTTTACCATCATATATTCGATATATTTCTTGAATAAAAATTTCAGTCAAAAAATTTGTTTTAGACAAGTATAAATGATTTATTTCGCTTAATTTTTTATTAAAAAAAAATGTGATATATTTTCTATTTGGAATAGGAAATTTTTCCTCTCGATTCTTTAACTAGATTCAAAGTCTGGTAAAATCTTCGATTCAATAATTTTAAGAAAATATTTTTATTGGTTACAAAAAGAAATATGTTTCTGTAAATATTCGTAGTTATTTGCTTTTGTAAATTCGGTTGAAGCCGCTACAAAAACAGTGTTTTGAAGAAAAGCTAAATTTTCGTTTAAATATAGGCTTTTATTTTCAATCGAATAAAAGCTGTAAAGGCATATAAAAATGCGCAAAATTCACCTAAAATGTTCAAAGTTGTATTTTCTCGCATTCCAAATTTTTTGTACCTATAAAATAAACAATCATGTGTGAAGACTGAAATGCTTCTTATCTTCTTAATTTATTGGATAACTTATACCGGTTGATCATAACTGAAAATGAGCCGTGGAAGTTTGAATAATATGAATTATGTGTCAATCAACAAAGGTAGCTTTTCTTTTAGAATATAAAGCTATCGGATTAAAAAAATATTTTGGATATTGCATGTCTGACAAAATTCATACTTTTTAACCAGTTATAAACGAGTCTGATGCTCGTGAGCATTTAATTGGCTATTTTTTACAAGGAAACATCGTTATTATTTAGATGTTAGCTTCCATACCTTCCCTTGCTTACTGAAAATGTGTAAAATTGTTTAAGGGCCATAAAAAATAAAATGTATAATGCCTAAATCTTATTACTAATTATATACTATATATTGTTTTCTGTTCACTTGTAGTCATAACTAAAAGACGAATTCAAATTTTAATAATGTTTTGCGTGCGATGATTTCTAGCCCTTTAATATTTCTGCTATAATATTATTCACATATTTTGAATTATAAACTGATATAAAAACAAAGAAAACGGATTTCAAATTATAAAGAAAAGTTTATATTCTACACATAAATTATAGGTGAAACGTAAAAACAGAAGCAGAGCACTACAAAGATAAATCATGCGAAACTGCGGCTGTAACCGAGAAAAAAAGATGTATTGGCAACGGAACATGCCCAAACCTCCTAAAAGCATGCACAAGACATCTGGCAATAGAAACGATCGATACTTCAACAGAATCTTCGTCAGATGAATAAATTCAAGATGCCTATGCGGCAATCCAATATGCTTCCATCGTAAGCCACGCTTCGGATGGGATAAACTCCAAAAATATTACAACGGAAAATTCCAATGTAATTTGTCCCAACAGGAACTCAAAAGAGGAGCGATGAGAATATATATAGACAAAATGGAAAGAAGTCGGTTGTCAAACGATTCGATGCCGAAAACGTCTAAAACGCAAAAAGAGCAAAATTAAGTGATCCATCCCATTTTGTAATTGAAGAGTATAGAAGAGTCGACTTATGTAGAATGGAATTCAATGAAATATACGAAAGCTTAAAAAAGGCAAATATCGTTGAATTTGAAAGGACAAGGAAAATCCCATGCTATAAAGTTGACACTAGTACTCTAAAAACTAGTAAAATTATTAAAGGGACAATTACATCCACCCAAAATCCCAAGAATATGTCCGATGTTGCTACAAACCGCACAATTGACTTACAAACGCCTCACAACACGACCGAAAAAAGACAACAAATATATTTTACAAAAAATCGAAAAAAGTGATCTTTTAGAAAGAATAAGAGATGGACTAGAACTATTTAAAAATAAACGCAGTGAAGTAAAAGAAGGAGAAGTAAAAAAAATTAAGAAACATAATGCGGTCAAGAAACATGATCCTAGACATAGATGATCATCTTAAAACTGTGTTAAATATCTATACAGAAAATATTAGAATATTGCAGAAAAAAATAGAGCAGTACAAAAAAAGATGTGACTTCACCAGAGAAAATAACTGCTTTAGCTTAATAGAAGACTTTTTTACAGAAGATTGACACAAAACAAAAATAGTGCAATCGAAGTTTTAGATAAACAAATCACTAATTTTTGGATGAAAGTATGGGAAAAAGGTACGGAAAATCACAACAAAAATAATTATAACGATTACCTATGCCCATTTCTACCTGTCTAAAAACAGGAAAAAATTTTCTTCATAACAGAGATTGAATTTGATAATATAATAAAATCACTGCCGAACTGGAAAGCTGCTGGACCAGATGGAATCTTTAATTTCTTCATAGAAAAAATGACGAGTCTTCATAAATATATATATCAGATCATATTTGATAGATAGTTAGATAATAAAAACCAGGAAGAATGGTTTTATTTGGGCACTACATAACTATAACCAAAAGAAGATGTCAAGACAGGAAATGAATTTAGACCAATAACATGTATGTCTAATTTATATAAATTAACGACAAAAGCGGTCTCAAAAATAATCAGTATGAAGTAGAGGCAAGGGAATTAATTGCATAAAATCAGTTAGGGACAATAAGGCGCGTTCAAGGAGCAAAATAACAAGCTCTTATTAATATTGCGATAAATAAAGAGCATGGAAATTATTCTTTTTAAAACGTGGATTGATGTAAAAAAGGCGTTTGACTCAATAGAACATCTCTACCTACATGCATGTATTATAAATTTGAATCTACCAGCATGGATAACATCCTTCATAAGAAAGATTACAAGTAAATGGAGTATATCGTTGAGGTTACATGGAGAAGAAATCATGAAAAAAAGAATAAATAAAGTATACTACAAAGAGATAGTCTGTCACCTTTTTTATTCGTTCTATGTATTGACCCCTCTAGCAGAAAATTATATGAACGCTTTCCAAGAGTGAGTGTACTGAACGAAATAAACTCATATACAAAAAATCAACTACTCTTCATAGATGACCCCAAATTTTTATCAAAAACTCCAGAAACACTTAAACTCATGACAGACGAAACACTAACCTTCTTTAATGCAGTAGGCCTTGAAATAAACAAAAAAAAATCAGCCACTAACCATGAAATAGGTGCAGATGTAGCAACATTTATAAAAGGCCCGGCAGCCTGCAAATATCTTGGGGTAATTGAGAATAGCAAATCAGAGCTAAAGCAAGAAACTGTAGATATAATTGCAGAACAAATATTATATCGAATATGAAATTTTCTCAAGACTAAACTTAATGCCGCGAATTTATTTAAAGCCATTAATGAACATGCGACGTCACTCATAAATTACCACATAGGCGTATTAAAATTAGAACCAGAAGAATAAATCAAACTTGATGATAAGATAAGAGATATTTTAAACGAATTTTCCATTCACCTCCAGCCTAGTAAAACAAAGATTATATATAAAGAGAAATGAACTAGGACGTGGGCTATGATATATCGAATTAAAAGCTGAGAAGAGATCTTTCAACATAAAAATCTGCTTGAAAATAGTAAAAACAGCTCACCGAGGAGGGCCGCAATTCTAAAAGTTGAAAAAGATAACAAGACACATCTCTTACTAATTGAAGAATACCTTAAAAATATATATCATGCTAATATCACCGACTCCGAAACACTGATGAAAAAGCAGCAAGAAAGTTACTTGTGTAAAATAAAAGAAAAACCACTACACCAAAAACTTTTTGAAGCTAATAATAATGATATGGTTGATATTGTGGATTAATAAGATGGATAAAAGATGGCAACATATAACCAAGTGAAGAATGAAAATTCTGTTTTATTCAAGACAGAAATGTGTTTGGTGGCGAGAGGATAAAATGCCCACATTGTAATGAAGCTATGAAAACAATTGATCACCTTGCAACAAGATGCAAGAAAATGTTAGGGCACGAATACACGCGAAGACGATATGAAATCGTAAGATATTTTCATTTTCTCCTATCAAGGCGATACAACTTCAAGAAAACCGCAACGAACAGACTTCACACAGTACAAGAGATCTGTGAAAACGAAAATGCAGAAATAAAAGTTGATACCCGAATTAAAACAGATTTTTTTATCAAACAAAATAGACCTGGAATTTTTCTATACGATAAAAAAGAAAATATGATTACGCTGATCGAAATAAGATTAGCCTCAATAACTTGGCTAAAGTTTGGAATGAAAAATATAGGAAATATGACATCTTGGCAAATGAACTTGGTTTAATGAACAAATGTAAAACAAGAATAATACCATATGTGATGACTTGGGATAGGATGGTCACAAAATATCATAAAAAATATGTTAAGGAGTAAAAAATACTGGACGAAGTGGAAGCATACATGCAAGATCTCACACTCTGCAAGACACTTACACTCATCTCATTTGAGAGAAGAAGAGCAGTTGATGAAGATAGATCAGAGCAAGGTGTCGAAAGATGCATCAAGCAGTTGTGCAATATTCCCAACACGCTGAACACGTCTAAATAGATAAAATTGATGAAAAGAAACTTAACCCATAAATAAATAATAATAAATTCTAATATCTACATAGAAAATCAGAATTCATGGAATACTAAAGACTTATAACAATTATAACACTTAAAATATTCTTGGACATACAATATAAGGCCAAGATATTTAAATTTCTCGATTAAACTATATTAAACGACAAAGGGGTTCTTATTATCCAAAAATTGAATCTTTCTATTATGAAATATTCAAGCGCACAGAAATTGTGATTATAATTAATCTTCAACTACAAATTTCGATAAGTGTATATTCGAAAATAGTAAAATTATTTTTAAAAAAAATTATATATCCATAAAAAAATTGCTAATAAATGTCTATTTTTTGTTCTTGAACTAAAGAAAGTATGACTCGATGCAAAGAAGAAGTTCCCTTAAGAGCTGAATAATAATTTTTAAAAAATTTTAAAACAACAGAAAACATTCTAATTTTTACGTAATATTCATGTGATAATTCACCCTTTAATCATATTTCCATATTTATTTATAGACGTTTTTAATAGCCAGTGCGTAAAATTTAAATAAAGACATCGGTTTTTAGTACATTATATATAAATCTACATTTTCTTTTAAAAAAATACAAGAAAAACGCATAAGAAGTATTCTATTATGGTCATGGTATTGATAAAAGTATGTTATTTTATACCATTTTTATGTGATAGGCAAATAAAAAGAATTCTAAGCAAAAACGAATCCACTATATTCTTGTTAGATGATTGAAATTACATATTCTCCTTAAATTTTTGATGTACTAGTTGATTCTATACTAAAAATCTTTTTTAGCCGACACATTTATAATAAAATTTTAATACCGCCATAAGATATACTTTAGAACAGTTAATAAATTAATAGTTTTCATATTCTCAATTAAGTTTGAAAAAAAAAAATCTATGTGTTTTTTTATCTAAAAAGAAAATATGTGGATTTTTATTCATGTAAATTATCTGAAAGCGAAGCATATGATATAAAAACATCTATTATTACTATTTATCACATTTATATCATAATACCTGTATGATATAAAGATTTTGGCATAAAATATCAATAATTTATAGCACGATAATTTTTGAGTCTTTATATCTATAAGTTTTTCCATTTATTTATTGAATAAACATCTAAAAAATTAATACAATACTATAAGATTTAGATACAAAGTAAATATATTTACAAATTATGTGAATTTATAATGCTTCAAAATAGGATTGTAATATATGATATTGGCTTGATTTGTTATTTGAATTTTAATAGAGTTATAAATATAATTAATATAATTTAAGTCTATGTATTTATACAAAGTTAAAAAAACTATAAAATATTGATTTTTTCGATTCCATGTGATTGAATTATGTAAAATTTTGTTAGAATGTGATTCTGATCTATTATAAAAACGGAATTTCGCCTGAATCAATTGAACTAACGTATTTCAAATATTTTTAAATTAAAGTTCCACTATTTTAAAGCTACATATAGTTTTAAGGTCTATTTAATCTTTTTATAACTAAAAAAATAAATATAATATGGGCAACCCATTGTATTTGAATATATAAATATGTATTTTTTTGTTATGTCCATTTTATAAAGTGTTAAAATCTAAATGATTTTTTCTGTATTTATATCTTTTATTATTATTACTTTACCGAAATAAGATTCATGCTTCAAAAAACAATGCTTGACTGCTGCATCAGTCTGTAAGATTTCTCTAGCGTTTCTTATCGCCCGTAAATTCCGTGAATTCGACCTTACTCATATGCGGGATTCAATATGACGAGGAAATTGATTATGTCTACTGTTCATCGCTAAATTATACAAGCTACAAATACACTTAGCTATATCCTTGCTGAAGGTGTAGGATCGTTTTCTAACAAGAGACAGGTTTTACGGCTTAGACAGCAACCTTCTATTTTTTATGGCCTTTTAATGTCATATGGTTTGCTTTTAGTTTATCACTGACCGCCTCCTTTAGGTATCGATTTTGAGAAATATATCCGATAAATTGTGATGGGTTAAAGTGGAAAACCCGACTTTTGATATAAAGCATCCTCGCTAGCACTCGACCATATCACACCCTTCTAATATTGTTATAATTTTTTTTTAAATCAATATGGGTAAAATTTTTTTGTGGTTGTTACATTATATTTAGATACTATAAAATTTTAAAAAATGTGATTTGTCATGTTTTTCTATGTAAAAAGAAGATTTAGTTAAGACGTAAAATATTGTAAGAATTTGAAAACATAAAAAAATAGATTAAATTATCAACAAACTTGAATAAAGATAGCATAACGGGAAATAATAATTATTTATACGGTTTTTAGGGTAAAAATTATACGATGCAAAAATAAGATATATTTATGCACACAATATATAATTTTTGTGCATCGAAAAACCAATTACATGGTTGAAGCTCAATATACAAGATATTTCCTGTATTATTATGTTCTTTATAATATCTCATCATTATAATAATTTATTTTAATAATGGCATATAATTTTTAGTAAATAAAGTATGAAATATTGATTAAAATTTATTTCAGAGATTTAATCGATTTATAAAAAGGAATCAATTCAATTATACTAAATAACACGAGTCTAGATTATTATAATTTGTAAAGTTTATTAAACAAATTTATACTATCTTTTTTTTCTTAAGTTTTTATAATTTTAATATTTACAAAAACCATTTTTCTATTTAAGTTTTCATCAATGTTTTTTAATTTTTAAATAGCCCTGATTATGTAATTAACATCAAACCAATCCAAATTTTGATGGATTAGAGAAATGAAACAAGGCTTAATGTATCTTAAACCAGTCATTTTCAAATAAACCATTTGTTATAGACCTACTTAGAAGTAGTAGCATATAAACCCTTTATCAAAAAAAAAGATGTTGTGTTTTCAAATTGTTGCAAATTGATACAAATTATGTTTTTTCAGTTTCCACCGATGTCTAAGATAGTGATTGATGACTGGGTGCGTCTCAATGTTATATATGATCATTGTGATCTTATTATTATGCATATTGTAAGCTTATTGCAAGCATTTTGATCATATTTTTTCATTTGCTTTAAGCTATTAGATTGTAGAATATATTAATCTATTAATATTTACTGTTTTAGATATAACTCGATCCCTTCATTCTTTAACAGCATAAATACTATAGTTTCTTAAGTTATCGTATTTAGATGTATTTTCGTTAATTTGTATTAAAATAATTTACTTTTTGAATTTCATATAACTTTTCTAATTTATAATTATACAAATATCAATTTTGGATTTATGTTGCGCAATCGGCAGTTTCTAAATCATGGTTCTAAATTGTGCTTGTCTAAATTCCTCTGAACAGACAAACGTTTTATTCATAATAATAAATAAATATTTAAACACGGCCAATATTTTAGAAAACAAAATAGACCAGATATTTTTATATGATAAAAAAAAATATGATTTCGTTGATTGAAACAGGTAAAACTAGCCTTAATAACTTTACTGAAGTTGAGAATGAAAATATTGGAAGTATGACATATTGGCGAGCGAACTTAGTCTAATTTACAAATGTAAAACAAGAAAAATACTATATGTAATAACATGGGATGGAGTGGTTACAAAATATCATAACAAATATGAGTAAGAGTTTAAAATCCCAGACGAAGTATTAGCATACATGCAATGTCCTCACACAGAAAGACACTTGATATCATCTTATTCTAGAGAAAAAAAGCAGTTGATCCAGATAGATCAGAGGAAGGTGTCGAAAGATGCATCAAGCAGTTGTGCAATATTCCCAACACGCTGAACACGTCTAAATAGATAAAATCGATAAAAAGAAACTTAACCCATAAATAAATAACAATGTTTAATCTTGAAAAAATGTAAAACAAGAATAATACGATATGTGATGTCTTGTGATGGGTGGTTACAAAATTTCATGAAAAATATTTTAAGGTGTTGAAAATCCTCGACGAAGTAGAAGCATACATGTAAGCACCTACACTCCGCAAGACACTTGAATTCATCTCTTTCGAGTAAGAAGAGCAGTCGTCGTTAGATCAAGATAAAATTACTTAAGATACAATAAGGAGTGTGCGATATTCCAACACGCAGACCACGTCTAAATAGATAGAATAAAATTCACCTAAAAATAAATAAAATATGATTTTAATCTTTATTTATACAATAGAAACACTTAGGTTACATAAGAACAAATTTTTCTAGGATTTCTTCAAACATGATCAATAAATATCATTTGTATTTTACAAAATCGAGAGTTTAAATATTTATTTTAGACTACTAATGTTTTTAAAATTACTGGATATTTTCGGTAATATATAAATTTCTTCGCTTTTGTAAAAAACCATATTTATGTAATCACAATGCGTGCTTTAATAAAGTGAAGATGAAGAATAAGAAAACCTAATCTATATATCGGTGATATGTTTCAGAAAAAGAATAGATTAAACTTGAAAATATTGAAATAAAACCACGCCGTAGAATTTCTAGCGATAAAAATAAATAAAATATATTTCTGAGCAAAATATAACATTGCCACATCAAAAATAGTTTTTAACAAATTATCTGATGTTTAATATATAAAGCAGCACAAATTTCAACCTTTTGAAATAAAGTATAATTTATAAAATTTTAGTTGAAATCTTTCTTTTAAAAAAAATCGCTTATGATAAAAAGCCGTATATCAATAATTAAATTTAAATCACTATAAATCAAAATATTAAAAAAACAAGTTAAAAGGATAATTCTTTATTTTATACCGTTTTCCAGTGCACGTTTTTAAAACATAAAATGACAATAAATCCAAAGAATACATCTATGGTCATTCAGAAAACAAACCAAATGAAAAATGTATCTTTTTAATGTGTAAAAGTTAATTGTGAACAAATTCTGATAAAGTAACTCTTCTCTACAAATTAATATAGTTTAGAAGGTTATTTATAAAAAAAATAAATTAAAAACGGATACAATGTATATTAAAAAATTTCATTTTTTAATTTCTTTGCAAATTAGAGATAAAAACATGGTTATCGTACGAATAATAATGAAGCTTTATTTTCATAAATATTTAGTTGTTGCTCAATAGATAATCTTATGACATGAATTTTAGGTAAAAGGAAATATTTAACATTCATTCAAAATACTGCAATTTCTAGAGGCAATAAAATCTTTTTATTTGATGATCACAAAATAAATTGCTTATGTTAGATCATATATCTATATAATGATAGTGCTATTATTAAAATCCGAATAAATTATAGTCAAAATAAACATTTCAAGAAAAATAGTAACATGGAAATATATATTGTTTTCTTTTTGACAGCAAAAAATTGATTTACAATCCTTTTGCTTTTTTTGTTTATTTTCGAAAGCAAAAAAGTGCATACAAAATTACATATTTATGCGAAAAAAAATTTAATAACGATAAAATTTTATTACATCTAAATAAATAAGAGAAGTCAAAAGAAGTTTTTCATTGCAATTTTTTATTTCCATAGGTTTTACAATTTTATTTATGACAACTAAATTGAAAATAAATAAATAAAATTTCGCAGTCTAAACATAAAATTCATTTATATATATTTTATAAACAGAGGTAGCGCAAATACAACAGGAATACAAATTAATACGAACCTCATATATTTTTTAATATTATATTTTCCATTTAATTATTAAAATCGATCGAATTTCAAAACATACCATTAATTTTATGGTTCAAGCTTTTTTTTAAGTTCTACAATACCTCTGTTAACTTTAAGCCTTAAATCGAAAATATAATTATTCATTGATTATTTTCAATAATCTGCATATAGTTGGGAGTAATTTTTTATATATAAAATTTTGATTTTGAGAAGACTACAGAAAATAAATAGAGGCAAAATAGAGTATTACAGATTATATGTATATAAATCACAACTTAAATACGTATAAATTGAATTTTTATCCAAAATAGGTTCATTTATTTAGTATAAAGAACGAGAAATTTAATTTCGCATGTAATTTTTTAACATTATATCTTTATCAGGACAATTCATCTTTTATTCGAAAAAATGGTTTTAGTTTAAAGGTTCTAAAAAACCAATGTGCTTCGATTAGTATATTTTCCTATTAATTTGAAATATATTTCATTATCTTATATACATTAGGATTCAATTTTCCTACTTAATCATAGATAACGTTATGATAAGATGGATGTTATATCACAAAAATTATAAAAGCTACACAATATTATATATCTTTATATTTTTTAACGTAAATAAGTAATAAATTTTGCTCTAATGTGAGAAAAGATATGTCTAAACATCAGAAAAAAATAATAAACTTATATATTCTTGTCAGTTAAAAGACATAATTTACTGAAAATCGGATGTTCCGAGAAATTTCTGCCACCCATTTAAGAATTCTACATACAACAAGCTATTAGATTATCCCTGTCATAAATTAAAAATGCAATCTATTTATTTTGAGTTTGTGAAATATAAATATTCAAAGAAGTTATAAATAGAGTTCAAAGATTCTTTTTGTAATAAATCTTATTCTAAGAAAATATAATAAATGTAAATCTAGAAATCACGATCAAGAAAACATGAATTTAATCAATATTATGATTACATTGAGTTTTATGAAAAGAAAAACACATGAAATGTTTTAATAAAATAAATTTATTTATTAAAGAAATTGAATATGAGCGATCAACTGCTGGCTAGGATCTTAGTAAAATAAAAAAAAAAGATCTAGCTTTCGAGATATGATTTGTGAAATTAATTTATAGACTAATGTGACGATAAATCAATCAAATCCAACATCATTTTTTTAAGAATCAAAATTTTGATCTTTTGTCTATAAATAACATACAGAGATGAATAAAATGATTTTATTTTTATTCACTTCAGAAGAAATTTGTAGTTCCTCAGAATCGTGCGATTTATACAATTACAAGAATATTAAATTTATTTAAATAATTCATACCCTTGTCATGATTGACAATATCATAATCAATTCAACAGGAATCATAAATGTCAAAATTCAGATTACGATGTAGAAAATAATAGAAGACTTCCATTCCAGCTGACGATTGTAGAAAAAATGATAAAATTTCGGGTTCATATAGACATAGAAATAATACCATGTATCAAAAACCTTTGATAAACATGAATGCAAAAAAAAATATTATAGATTCGATTCTAAGCCAAGCTTTATAATAAAAGATCATGCAGCAAGTGGTAATGTGAAAAACGAGTCTAGCCAACCTAATAAACAATCCAGTCATCAGAAACATTCAGATGAAAATTCATATAGGCTACCGGATAATAATTTTAGTTTTCGAGATATAAATTTAAATATTTATCATCAAAACATTATTTTATCATCATCTGTATCTGATATATTGTAAAACTTTGATTCACATTGTACTAAGTATAAAACAGTTTGAAAGAAGACCTAAATTGGCAAAACCCCAATTTTACGGTTGAAAATGTGATTATGGATCCCCATTCCACAAACAAAATACCGTCACCAAAGAAGCGCTCTAATGATCTGCAATCGACGCGACCAAATTATTTAGAAAGTAAAATTAAGCCAAATGGCTGTACATGTTCTAATTTGGAATCGCTCAGCGACTGTTATCTTGAAGAGAATTATAAAGGATCAGAAAATAAAATATTTTCCAGAGTAAGCAAGCTAGATAAGAATAATCTAAGCAGTTCTAGTCGATGTGGGTAAGGGGGATAATAAACAATGATTTAAGAGAAACAATAACTCTTACACTAGAAATGATGAAATCTAACAACAAATATGGACCAAGAATAAACCGAGATTATGATTTAAATGTAGATGACTTGGAATTTATTGTAGATGCTATTGCCAACAATAATCTGTATACATCTATTAGCTTTTAAAGCAATTTAAATAAAGAACACTACTAAAATATAGCAAACAAAGATAACGAAGAAAAACGGTTAATTAAAACACAAGATATCATGATAATATTTTATTTGAAACATCAAAATCCGAAGGAAAGTTATAGCTTTATTTATATCCAGAAGGGGAAAATATACGTCAAGAATTTGATTCTAAAAAAAGCTAAATATATTATACGATTTAAAATTTTAATGAGGAAAATAAAAATTGTTTAAATATGAATCAAACTAAAAGTGAAGGCCTCGAAATAATTTTAAATAGCAATAGCTCGAATAATCGATCTTCGTAAAAAGATTCCTATGAAGAAAACGTAAATATTAAAAATAGCTTAGTACCATACACAGGCGCAAAGGATATAATTAAATTCGAAATAGATAGATATACAGCCTCATACTCTCATTTTAGTGCCAACAAAGGAAGTAATTCTGATGATCCACATATTTTTTTCGACAACATTGGATAACGAGAAACACTTAAAAAAGGTTAGTGAATCATATCCCCAAACATCTTACGAAGACTATATGTGATCTAAAAAATAATTATGTAAAATATATCTTATTATCACCAGAAATGTATAATGACTAATTTATACAAAAAAATAGTCTTTTTTTCCCTAGTCTTTTTAAGAATATAAAATACATAATTTTAATAAATTGTACGTAATTTTAACCGAATATTCTTTATTTGCATGATTTTAAGAATTAATTACTTATTAATATCCACCAATTTATAGAGTAAAAAATCAACAATAAATTACAGCTTATTTATATCTTAAATCTACATCCATATACCAAATACTTTTTATCGGTAGAATTGTGTTATATGTGATTTTCTTATAAGAATATAAAACAAATCAGCTCATAATACTTTAAACAATTTCAATAAAACTAGATTCCGCATATACCAGTTGAAATAAAAAAATTAAAAGTTAGGCATAAACAGATCATTATTGTTTTTTTATTTTCCTTGCAAATATATCGTTACAATATTTATTTTATTTATGGGTTAATTTTAATTTGACTTTTATATTTTCTCAAACAGATTGTGTGAATCAATCTTTCTAACAAACTTTATCAATACTTTTTATTATCTCTTCTTCTGCCATATCCTCATGTATACCCCTTCTCAACATAAGACTTATCAGTTCAAAAGTCCTTCCCAATCCTATGGTTGACAATATAATATTAATATATATTGCGATAAAGTTCCACAAAAAAATTATTCATTCAAGAGTGTTATGAATCATTCCTGCTACGCTTTAAGCGTATGCCACGCCTTGGTCGGCAGAAAATTATGAATTACTATAATGACAATTTTAGACGTACTTATCTTTGAAACAACTAAGAAACTAGGTAATATAAATTCTGGTGTAAAGAAATCGTGGGAGAAGACACATATGAAATTTTGATCACAAAACTTCAAGGAAAAGATAAATAAAGAGTGATGATATTTTGAGCAGCACAAAAATTAAGAGGAAGAGAATTTTTTTTAAAAATGCAAATAAATTTATATAAAGTGTACTCCAAAGTTGGTAAACGAGAAATAAGGGTTTTCTAAATAACAAAGAAAGATAATTTCACAAAGATTATAAGGAAGTGATAGGAATAAAAATAATGTTATAAATACGAGTACAAGAGTCAATCCCATAGAGATATGGCTGAAATTACTAAGATCTTACAGAGCATCCTGTTGAATTATGCAGAGCTGTCGAAAAATGAGAATCAATTTCAAAATTTTTATTTATATTTAAGAAAAAGAAGAAAATATTAGAGAAAAATACTGATTTGAAACGCATATATAGCGCCAGAGGCAAGTGTTTCGAAGAAAAAATAAATTCTCTGCACAAGATAATGCCAATAAACCAAGAAATTAGAACAGTAAATTCAATACACCGAAGTTATAGATGTAATCGAAGAAAAAATATATTGCAATATAAATAAGGCAAAAAAATTTTTAAAAGCGGCTCTTTTTAGTATCTTAAAATTTATATTTTATTTTTGCGTAAAAATAGGTTAATAATAAAATAAATATTATTCCGTATTCTAATGGAACAACAATTTTCTAACCTTTGTTTTTGTGTAAAACTAATATTCATCAATTTATGACAAATATAAAATAATGCTCACATAAAGACATTTTTCAAGTTAGTGCACGTTCTTTGATTCTATCGAATAGATACAATTTATCTTGGCTAAAAATCGATGTTTTATAATCAAAACTATCATTATAAAATATTCTATGGGAACTTGCAATAAATAAAGCCCAGTCAAAAATTAGAATTCATGGTATCGATGATGAAGTGCATTATTAAAATTAATTATTTTATTTTACATAATATAATTTCTTGATCTTTCAATTGCATATGCATTTAATCTATTATATGCGCCTTTATAGATTAATTTGTAATCTGTCTAATAAAAAAATCATGAATAATATTAGAATCGGGAAATGTAGATCTTTACAGATAATATATGTCCTTAACTGTGCTTTTATGACTTAAAATATTTATCCTATTTATTTTCTGTTTTACTTAGTAATATATATAGAATTTTATTTTTTCATATAATCTTGCAAACCGGGTGTTATTATATTATGCTAATGGTGTAGTTTAAGCCCTTTTAAAATTTAACCAAAAACCCTAAGCGCCAAACTATAGTCCTTAGAATTTGAAATTTATTCTTATGCTATTAGTTGTCTTATACACCAAAAGGAATAAAAAATGATATATATATTATAATTATGTATTTGACTAAATAGCTTTACTCTTTATTTTCTGATTCATGAAATACATATATATAACATGGATCAAGAAACACGATGAATTATAGAATTTGTATAAGCAATTTTTAGATTTACATATTCCTGGGTTTTAATTTAATTTTGTCATCGATTTAAGACACGACAAAATATTTTTAATGTCATGAAATTATATGAATGAGCACCCCAATTAATTAAAATAAGTAATTTTTGACTTATTATTCGGTTCTTTTGATAAATATGTTATTAAGCTAAGAATTGTGTTAACTTATAAGCTTGGTTTTTTTATATATACTGTAGATGAAACATTATACTTTAAAAAGTAAATAAACATATATTATTTAAGAATAGGGCTTAAAAAAAATTTATGTTTGAAATAAATATTATAGTTGTCTTGTGGTACATAAGCTCAATTGAAAACAATACAAATTTTTATTTATGTAGTTCTTATTATTTCATATTTATCAATATGAATTTAAACTGATCTTGGGTCAATGATATTATTATTCAATTTATTCGGATTTCAAAATATTATCTTGCGAATATTTGTAAAAATATTACCAAGGTCAATATGCCAAATATATTATTGAATTAACCAAAAAAGTTAAATGCAAAAAAAGTAATATATGAACATATAAAATATCAAATTAAAATAAAATCACTTAATGTGCGTAATTCAGACGCATTTGGTTTTCATTTTCACATTTCTGGCATTTAAAATATAGTTCATATCATATAGAAAAATATTTTTGGAATAAAGGGGAATAACGTCTTTTTTCAGCACAATATTTATTTAAGGGCAAATTTTACTTCCAACTTTACATTTTTTCTCGCAAAACTTCAGATTGCTCCATGTACAGATTCGCTGTATATTCTTATTAAGCATTAAATCCTTATAGTTCACTCTAATACATCTTCCCTATAAGCTTAAAACATTTGAGTGTTTTCATAGACTATTCTTTGTGAATAGACATTAATTTCCGTGACATTATACATTCCTCAATGACAACTTTTTGGGTAATTACAAGAATATTTTTTTTAAATATAAAATTTGGTTTTTAGGATTAAACTGGCACCAAATAAATAGTTGATTTGTGGTGGGAGTAGTATCAACATGCTAATTTTTTCACAGAGGTTTCTTAAAGCTGATATTAAACTAGGTTAATGTGCGAATTTTTATAGCAGTTGCGTCAACTAAAGTAAAAAAATTCGAATATCTTATGTTATCTGGCAAACACAAAAATTTATATTATCTTTTATTGTAAAATAAAACCTTTATAAAATAGGAAATATCTTTTCTTATAAAAAATGTCATATTCATCATTTTTTTAATACGATTTAGTGGACCAGCGATTTTCTGATTTTATAAAATATAGTGTGTATTCTCAAATTAACACCACTTCACATTATATAGTCCTATTATATGAGATATCTCAAATAGAACCTTTAAACACATCTTAACGTTTATATGTATTTTATAGGTCTATTAATAACTTGAAAATGTATTTTGACTTATAACAAAGCAAATGAGTTACAACAACAAAATTATGCTTTAAGTTCTTATAAGATCTTCTAGCGATCTTATGCCTTATTTTAGCCTTAGAAAATGAATTTTTGAAAAAATTGTTTTAGTTTTCTTAAATTAGATTCAATTCTACTTACATCACATTATAATGAAAAATTATATATATAAAACAAAGAATTTATGATTATTTGTTGTAAATTTGCATATATAGTTGTTTTCTATAATACCACGAAAATATTTTGTTAAAAATATAAACCTTTTAGGGATTTAATGATCTTTTGAGTGTTCTAACCCCCTAGAGTATAGAGAAGCTATTTACTTTGTTTTAAATTTGTAGTTCTGATAAAAGAATAGTGCTTCAACAAAAAACATAGTAAAACTTTGATATTAGAATATAAAAGTACATCAATTTAATATAATAAAGTAAAATCAAAATAAAAATGTAATATTTCAGCATTTTGATATGCTATAGGTATTTATTGTACTTTTTTATTTGCGCGGGGTTTTTAAATCCTTAAATTTTTTTTTGGTTTGGATTTTCTTTTTGAAAAGCTTATGGATGTGCTGTCCGATAAAAATATAATGACTTAAATAAACTTTATTAAATAACGAAAAGACATTAAAATCCTGTTAATAGCAGATAAAACATATCCGAAGTCAACATTTAGACTTATACATCTCTTGTGTGCATCATCAGTTATGATATACCGATAAAATACTCTCATTAAGGCATTTTGATTTTTCGTAATTTTTGGGTTTTGCAATTGCCCTGAGGTTTTTTAATATTCGAAGCATATAAATTACAAAAATTATGTGTAAATGTTTATTCTTAGGTATTATATATGAGCTGGGATACAAAAAATCTAGTCAAAAGTATACTTATATATATTTATGGCGTTGACTGTAGATTTTAAACAATAACCACCTTTTAATGCATAAATCTTGGTGAAGTATATTCTAGGTTAGAAATTGCACATATAGCAAAAAATCGTTTTAATGCGCTATCGTTTTACAAAATATGAAGATATACTCATGTGGTTAATATTAAGTCATAACAGTATACTGATACTTACATAACTCAGAATTCTTACCACATTCTTCTTAAATTTTTAAATTTTTTGATGAATAAACTTATATACCATCTGAATTATAAATTCCACGAAATCTAATCATCAAACATCAATTTACTCGGTTTTATATAACTTATTTGTATATAAAGTTACAGTTTTATGTCATAAAAATATAATCAGTAAATTTATTAACCCAAAATTTTAGATTTAATTTTAAATGATACTTTTAAGATTTTGCAATGCTGAAAAATTAAATTTTATTGTTATTGATCGCATTGAAATTAATTTTTCATCTATTTATTCTTTTATCCACAAGTTTAAGTATACTTGAAAAAAATACAGTGCACGATGGCATATATTTAATGTGATTTTGATATATAAACAAATTACATATAGAATTTTTTATGTTTTTTTGCTAAAGTTGTATCTCTACTATTTTTTACGGCTGTAAAAACTTATTAAATCCTATTAGTTTCTTCTTTAATCGCGGTAATAAATGATCAATAACACACAAACGTTTTTTTTAAAAATTGAAAAAATGACATTTCTATTATTTATTTTTTTGCAATCAAAAAAAACAACCATGTATTTAATTTGATACATTTGATTTTGAAATAAGCCAAGAATATTCATTAGATAAGTGCAATTAGACCAAAATACGAAAAAAATCTTCTTTTTATTCTATATTCAATTCAAGTTTTGAGCTTACGTAATATGTTGGGTTTTTTTAAAAATTGTATACATAATTTTAAACCTCGTGAAGTTATGTTATGATGTAAAATAAGGCGGGTTTTTTATAGATATACATTATTTTATGCCATTAATATCTCGATTCTCACAAAGGTTACGGTTTTATAAATTAATATTCGACTACTATATTCTATTTCTATAATTATGCTTATGTTATACCACTGAAACTATATTTTATATTTCTATTGTTGTAAAGGAATTGAATCTAAATATAAGTCTTTACAAGTAAGATATCAAAAAATACAAAAAATATATAGTTTAACAATAAAATCTATGCCAAGAATTGAAAAATTATCGGAAAGATATATTGTAAAAATTATTATAACTTGAATTTAATAGACTAAAAAAATGTATAATAAAATATTTTTTAATCGTATAAACATCTTGTTTACAATTTTTCTTTTAATTTATGAGTCAAGATACGTCATATATACTAATCTTATTTTCTGAGACGTTGTAAGCTGATTAGAAATGACTCAAAATCCTTCAAATCATCTTTAAATATATTACTCGATCTATCGATATCGATAGTAAATTTATTTTATATTGCTTTTTGTAAAGATCGTATTCAAGTGCTCCGGCTTATTTCCAGCCTCTACATATTGGAAATTTTCCACACTTTTACATATTTCCGGTATAAATTATTGCGTAAATAAACAACATGATTTTATTCGCGTTTAAGTTTTAAAAAACCAATTTAAGTATCAAATATCTACAAAAACGTTTAGATTTAATATATCTTAATTTTATAGTTCGATCGGCCTTTTTTTTTG
This sequence comes from Rhyacophila brunnea, assembly GCF_057557595.1. NCBI lineage: Eukaryota > Metazoa > Arthropoda > Insecta > Trichoptera > Rhyacophilidae > Rhyacophila > Rhyacophila brunnea. The sequence goes on from NW_028233341.1 coordinate 1,505,515, forward strand.
TATGATTACTGTTTACAATAATACGTGCAAATAAAATAATAAATGAATTAGTCAATTTTATTGAATAATAATATGTTTCTATATATATTTAGTTTTCGTAGAGTATATTAAATATTTTTCAGGCATATTTGATTAAAAGGCATAGTATCTGGAATTTTTTATTGCATATGTAATTTAAACATTTATTATTGATGTAAAATAGAACAAAAGTAAACAAGCCAAAAAATAAATCTAAAATTCCATAAAAAGTATGCTTTAAACTAATAAGAGGCATTTCGGGAATAACCTGGATTTTCAGCAGATAAATGATAGTTTAATTAGGCAGAAACATTTTCAATTGATCATATAAAAGGATTTCAATAAATCTTCTATATATAAAACCCATGATCCCAGAAGAGCATGTAGCTGAGAACAGAACCCTTGCATTTGATCATTCCTAGACATGTTTCGGCTTCATAGATTATAATATTATAAAAAATATTATACAGCAAATTTAGTTATATAGTGCATTATCTAGAAACGAAAAAAAACACAGGTTTTTTGTTTTAAAAACTAAAAACGTATACAAGCATCCTTGATGAATGGAGTTCATAGTTTTTTAAACAGGATTATAGCATAAAACATGGATTGTACGCATTATTTGATATAAAATCGTATACTAACTGAGTATATAATTTTATATATAATTAAAAAAAAACAAAATATAGATTTACAAAAAGATAGAAATTTCATATAGATGGTATTTAATACGAAAAGAAAGTTTTTCACAAAAAACGAGCCTAAAAAAAATTGTTGCATATATACATAAATTGAAATTTATTTAAATAATATTTAGCAGAACAATATTTAAAACTGTATTTATTGGGATGAGATAGAATTTTACTTGGACTTCTTGAGCGAAAATATACTTATTGAATTTAAACGACACCATCATATATATTTTTAATACTTTTATTCCCTTTGTTTTGATATAAACCTGATCATTTAGAATATTTTATTACACTTTATAATATAAGCTAATACCGGTAATACCAAAAAGTAAATGTTTTTTATTGATTTCTCATGAATTTAGCTGTGATTCATCTTTTTAAGTCATATAGTAGATGCCTTAGGCAGCACAAATTTGTTTTACAAGATGCTTTCCTAGTCACAATAAATGTTTCTGTTGTGCTTATATTTCTAAAGACTCATAATGTATTATAGTCTTGGTCGATTCAGATTCCTTCTGTGAGCTTTCAATTCTGTTGACATTCTCAAAATTATGTCTAGGTAATGGGGACATATAATTTAATTTTATAGTGATCAAACTAGAACTAATTTAAGACAAATTATTTTATAGTTAGATGGTAAATTATTTTATATATATATATAGGCAATAATTATATGTAAATAGTATGTTTAAAAGATAAAAAATGGCCCAAATAAAAAGAAGATTGTGCTTTATTTTTAAAATATCATCATGTGAAACATTATTTTAAGTGCCTTCAATTTTAAAAAAATATAAATAGGGTTTATTTTTAATTTAATTTCTTGAATGCACTGATTTTATATATAAAATACAAAAAAATACTAAATTCTCCCGTGATATCATTATTTATATTTAAAAAAAAGTATCAACATCAAATCAAAATAATTTACCAGCCGAGTAATATTGAGCGCAAATTATTATATTTGAAATAACCTCTAAAGAGCTTTAAAAGGATATTAAAAAAAATAAATTAAATTAATATCTTTTTACACGTTATAATAGTATTAATTAATAAGCTTTAAAACAATCGATCCTGCAAAATTACTTTATCGTTGTTTTTAAAGGATTTTTTATATTACAGAAACTTCACGGACTTTAAAACGCTTGTTAATCTATTATTTTTTGTTTAACAAGGCAGAGTTCTAATAATTTCCTGTAATCTATTGTTATTTTACATAAACGATTGTAACATCTTATTGAAAAATCAAAGTTTGGAGTGTTAGAATAAAAAAAACTTCTTTGTAATTTCTAAATATTAAAAACCCCTCAAGAATATTTTTCACATAAATAAATTTTTGGTTTCACAAGGAACAAAAATCTATAGATCTCTAGTCAACCTGATAGATTTGTTCTTATATTGTAAAAAAATGCATAACTCTTTCATTCTGCCCTTTATTTATCATGCAGTTATTTATCGTACCTTTGACAAGTACTTTATTCGTTGCAAAAATATTTCTAGTATATTTTTTATAACTTATTTAAAATAATATAATAATCAAATTATAAATTCGTATTTCAAAATATGTTCTTTGGCTATTAATATAATATAATATAAAATACTGACCATATAAGGTGCTCAAGCTACCTCTTATTCTTTGTATTGAACTCTTTTATTTGGTTTTGACGCGATTAAGTACACAGAAGAGATACAGATACAATGGTATAAATATTTAGCCTGTGTATATAGCAGTTATAATATATAAGTATATCTAATAGATCAAATTTAGTCACCTCTTCATTTTGTTAAGTATGGGTTCTTGTTAAATCATTCATACAGGTTGTTTCATATTTGAAATCATAACCAATTCCTTTATGACTTTTTTTGATATATATTTTCCATTTTGATCGGAAAATTAAGACCTCAGAACAATACTGCTATAGTAAATAAAGCCCGGTCTATCAGATAATAACAGCATCTATCATATACATATTCATAGAAACAGATCTTTTATGAATGAATAATTTTATTGTAACTCTTAGGCCACATAGTATCTTTGATTAAAAATATAATGTTTAAAATTTTAAGTATTATAGACCAAGCTTTAACAATGAAACCATGGAAATTTAATTGAAAAGCATAGAACTGACGGTTATTTGTACAAAGATGAAATCTAAAGATATAATAATGAGAAAAATGCCATATACAGCATATATAATTTTTTAAGATACAAAGAAATAGATTAAGAATGAAAAAATAATGAAAAGCATAAATAAAAAATAGGATAAATATAAGTAAATAAAAAAATTATTTAGTTTATCGAAAGATAATCGTACATAGATGTTGTATTAGTTTTTATTCTACCATTATAAAATTTCAAAATTATTAATCTTTGATAATTATATGCACAAAATATTTTATAGATTAAATTCTAGTCTGTATAAATATATTCAAAGGATGAATATGAGTATAGAGTGATCATTTTGTCTAAGCTCAAGAGAATTATTGAGCATCAGCGATGAAAGAAATCTGAATCATATTAAAAATACTTAAGCTTTCTATAGTGTCATAAAACGCTGTTTTTAGTTTGTGTATATGTTATATTAAAACCAAGAATATTAGTAGTTTGAAATAAAAAGGACATTTAAAAAAATTCATTTGATAAGGTTTTGCATTATAAAATAATAATTTTAAATAATAAAATAATAATGAGCATATATTTTCTTGATGCATACTTGATCGTCTCAATAAAAATGATGGCAATATCCAATCATTTTCAATTCATGGAATATTGGTAAATAAAATTAGAAAATCTATTTTATGGCTAAGATTTGCCTTTATTTCCATTTTTTTTTGTTTTACATCATATAATTAATACATTTTTTCCTCCGAAACTCTAGTTCATAGTAAAATGTTGTCATTAATTTAAATTATTTAAAAATTAACAATAGATAACATAATCGTACACACTTGCATTAAGAAATTAAACAATTTGCATGTATAATAGATGTATTACAAAAATTTTGAATTTTATATTACGATTAAAATCGGTCACACATACTCGAACTAAATTATCATCATGTTATTTTATTATCATTGGATAAACATTAATGCATTGCACTATTAGATGTATAATATTTTCTATATCGTACATCAATAGTTTTTATTTAAATCTTTCAGACTTTATTTTACGGCATAATGCATTTATGACTCTTTGATATGGAACTTTATATATATTTTCAGCATTTAATATCTTTTGTAATGGTATTTTTTAAAATTCCTTCTTTTGTAATAGTATTTTTAAAAAATCTTATTTTTGTTGATTTAAAATTATATATTATATGATTGAGTACATCAAAAGAAGCAGAAACACATCTTCAAACTATAGTATCGAGAAAAAACATTTTTCGTCTTGAGCGTAGAAGATATATTGAAAGACTATAAGGGGAATTTTCGTACAAAGAATACATAGAAAATCTATAATTTATAACAATCGAAATTTCGCAATTCAAAACATAGAAATTCATAAGATAAACTATCCATGTGAATTTTTTATACATAAGCTTTATTTATCGCCTCATTTTTTGTTTTTGTTCACGCGCACAATTTGAAGCTCTTTGCCCGCACAGCGTATTTATACTTTCGGTTATCTTCCACTCTTAAAAGTAATCTATTAAACTAAACCTACTTTCGCGACCAATTAATCCAAGGCTTTCTAAATTCCTATACTTGCATATATGCCTAGATCTGATTCGAGACATCTAGTTCCTTCGATTAACTTTTAAATATCGCGTCACCACAACATCCCATTTTATAACATATGGGATAATTTGCGTCTTGAAATAGCCCCTAAATATATATTTATATATAATTTTCGTATTTTACCTCATTCCATTAATTTATAAACAATTATTAGCAAAGTAAGAGCCTTTCCTATATATCGTAGTAAAAGAATTAAAACCCCTACATCTAAACTCTGTTTTCCTACTGAAAACCTCTTAAAATAGCACGAAATTAGTAAATAAACAGGAATTGAATATACGAAAAAATTTAGAAATAACGTAAAAATTTTTCTGCCTTCGCTTTTTATTATATAAATTTTTTTAAGACACATATAAATTCTGTAGTAAAAATAGTTTATGAATCCATATATATTCATAGGAGTATTATAAGTTAATTTTCTGCATAATGTCTCTTGAGACCGTATATTCTTGTATAAAACAAAGTGCAAATATTTACTATTAACCCCTAAATAATCCATTTAGATGACACATTTTGAACAGCTTCTTTAATTTAGGAAGTTTACTTTTAGTTACTTACCAAGCCATATTTCTTGTACATTATGTGCCGCTTATGTTAATATTATATACTTATTAAAATAGAAATTATTGTATTTTTACCTCAATCTTCAATTTTATGGCAGGCTACATATCTTAATCGATAACTTATAGGTGGTAATTCGTTTTTATTAAAATCATATTTTAGGTGTCAATAAAAAAGTATATTAATCCCAATTTTGTATAGGCGCTAATTTAAGAATAAGTTGAGAATCTCAAATCTATTGAGAATATGTCTCAATATTAGTAATTTTATGAATTTTGAGATATCAAAGATACATTCAATTCGAAATATAATGTTAAAATGTTTTGATAACAATTTTTATATTTACTCTAAATAGCGTATTTGTTTTACGCATTTTGGGAAGTCTCAGCAACATATGAAATAAATTTTTGTGTCAATATACTAAATCTATTTATATGATGTAAGTGAACAGAGGCTTACTAAAGATTTAACAAGTCTAAATACTATTTTTTGAAATATTTGTAAAACATATTTTATGTAAATATATCTATCCATTTTTAAAAAAGGAATCAAGTAATTTTTATTTATGGGCTATATTTATAGTCGTAATTTTAGTTTTTGTTCTCAGGCACAGCTTGCTTGATACTCTGTACACACAGTGTATTTATACTTTCGGCTATCTTCTCCTCTCCAAAGTCTTCTTCAATACCCCTCCTTCTTTCGAGACCTATTAATTCAAGGGTTTTTCTCAATCCCAATGTCTGAATATATGCCTCAACCTGGTTCGTGACCTCTAAAAAAGGAATCAAGTTACATATAATTATAAATAAACGAATTATTTAAAATTATGATATTTGTGTTATAAATGATATGAAATTACACTTAAAATAGATAGAAACACTGGCATCTTAATATTAACTAAAATAGCCCATATATTCAACACCGATAATTTCTGTAAAAAAGTTATGACATTTTTAAAAGTAAGCCCTTTATTTTTAGGTTTTATATGCACAAAAAAATTTTATTTGAATTATTTATATACGTCATATTTTTGCATCTTGAATAAGATTCATAAGAGACAACCTTGTTTAATAACCTAGAATGCTATATTTTTTTACTTGTTTTGCAAGCTTTAATACATATAAGAAACCTCAATTAGATTTCAGAATTCAATTTTATGCGTTTTTCTAGCGACAACCAAGATTTAAATTCTTTAATAGTTCATTTTAATTTTATACAATAGAGAAACAAAAAATTAGTACAATAAAAAGTTTCGACGGTTTATATGATAAGTTTAATTATTGAAATTTTTAATCGAAAATGTTTTTGCGCTTAATTAGATCCTCTCATTTTATCATAAATCAATACTTGAATTCTGAAATAGTTTTAAAACGAATAAATCGAAGCCATGAATGCTTTTAGGCCATTGAAATAAACGTAACGTAGCTACATTTGAGATCTAAGTATACATTATTGCAAGGTAATCATGTTTATTTTAGTATTTTATGAAGTTTTTTGTTTTAAAGTTATAGATATAGAGAACCTCACAAAATCCAAGATTCAATTTAGTTTTCTGTTTTTCATATCAATAATTTGTAACTAAATGCATTATTTTTCTATTTTTCATATTACAATGATCTCTCGTTTTTTTTAGATCGCGACTCTATTACTTATAAAAATTTGACACCAATAATTTTAGCAGCATATCTTTCTTTTTTTTGCGCAAAAAATACACAAGATGAAAAGCTATATGAACTAGAAAAAATGAAGACTAGATATATATATAATATATATTTATATTTGTCATATATACATAGCGTTTATAAAACATGGAAAATCGAAATAATTATTTGAACTGGCTTAAAAAATCCACACAAAACTAATTTTTATGCAACAAAAAGTAAAAATAAGCCAATATATATTTTTATACGTTGTTTATGATAATGATTGTATTCTTTCTGAAATAAATTATTTATTTGGATTTTATTTGAATTTTGAAATAAGAAAGCATATATTTTTAAAAATTATAAAATTATTGAAATGCAATGTATATTATCACACCTAAAATGTTAGATCAGCAACTCTTTTTTTTCAAATCTTTGTTAATAAGTATATGATTTTCTCTCATGGTAGTTTCTTCATTATAATAGTTTGTATTTTTCATACTTTTGAGACAGATTTTGATAATCTCGTAACTTCTTAAACAAAATACAGGTATTTATTTGTTTTATAGTGAATAGTTGAGATCAATTCTATAAAAAAAATTGCGTGTTTGAGCTTATTCCATATTATGAAATTTTTAATCCTTGTTAAATAGCCAAAAAAAATATTTTTTATATCAAACACTTTTATGAAATTTTTCTGATAAAAAAATTTGTTTTTATATTTTTTCTTATCCACCTCGATGATTTTATATAATCCTATGATTTCATAAATGGGTCTATAAAACCTCAAGAAATTATTTTTCTTATCATTTTTTAACGTGAATATCGTACAACAACACAACCTTTTTAATAAAAATATAAATTATGCATGATCATAATTTTTTTTTCTGCAGATGTTTTTCATCTAAATATAAAAGAAAACTAAAATATTTAGATTTATTCATAGATAAAAGAGATATAAGGGATATAAAATTTTTTTGAATTTTCGAACACTTTTAAATACGTTACAATCTTTCTTCCTCTTTTATAATTAGATATTGAATTATAACTCGTTTTTTATATAATTATGCATGGTTTGGTTGTATATGCCATAATCTTGTACCATGTTAAAGAAAAAAAAATTCCTGTACCAAAATAAAAAATATTATGCGAAAAAATTCTTAAAAATATATTATATAAGAGACTTAACGTTAATCAGTTGATGCAAAATGGCAAAATTTGTATTTTTTTTTACTGTGATTTTGATCAATAAATTTTTTTTTTAGAAATATAAATTTATATAAATTAATGTCGTTTATGATTCAATTACCGACTGTAATGTAGTATTATGTATTTTTTATATATCAAAAAATACATTTCCAGTACTTTAAAGTAATTTATTTACCACAAATTTACTATTTTTCAAAATTCCTAAAAAAGTGATGATATTTAAATGAATTCTTATATAACAAAATGTAATTTTAATTACAAAAAAATTTAAAACGCAATTTTAAACAATAAACTACATATAATTAAATCTATTTTGAGCTTATTTTAGATATAATTATATTTTTTTATGAAGCATAACAAATTTTTGAATCTAATCAAACACATATAAAATTATATATATCATAATTATTCAAATCGACTAGCATCTGAGCTGTCACTAGTATACAATTGCAATTCAAAAATTATCCCATATGCTATAAAATGAGTAGGTGTGGTACACATATCACGAAAGGTAGCTGCGAGAACTAGATGACATAAATCTTATCAAGGCATATATAAACCTCAGGATTGAGATTAACTCTTAAATAAATAGGTCTCGAAAGGAGGTGAGGTATTTGCGAAGAGAAGATATCCGAAAATATAATTCGCTATGTTCGCAATGAATTGAGCAAGTTGTGCGCGTATATAAAATCTAATATTTACCTTATAAATTTAGCTCATATTAAAAAAATAATTATTGAAATGGATCAGAATAATTTATTCGGATCCATTTAGCCACATAAATTCTAGCTATAAATCTTTCAATAAAATATAATTCATAATTTTTTAAAATACACCCAGCTGCAAACAAAATTTCATTTTTTTAAATTAAACTTTGAAATTATGAAAAAAAGATCGCTAAAATCAGCTTGAAAACACTTTATATTTATTAAAAACAAAAGAATCTTGTGTTATAAAAATTAAATTAAATTTCTAAACAGCATATATTCATTTATTCTAGATGTCACTTTTATTGTATTAAATGATCATAAAATTTTTGGTTAATTATAGTCAGATTAATGATACAAGTAAGTTTAATAGAAGGATATATAAATAATATAAATCAATTAGTATTTTTTAAAAAAAAATTGATGTTAAATTTAAAATTTATTTTAAGATTTGAGAAATGGTCAACATTACTTGACAAAAATTTGGCATCTCCATATCCAGTTTAAAAAATAATTGCAAAAACTTTATGATCACATATTTTACAATAACACAATTTAGCTATCCAAGCTACACATTCATTATATCAATTCACCTGGTGAGAGGTCTTTAATCTCTGGACAATGTCATCTTTAAGCAGTAGGAAAGGATTTCGCGGATTACTCCCCTATCTTTTAACCACGACAAGATTTATGGTTCTTTATTCTTTACGAAATCTTTTTAGACTCTTGTCGTTCATTCTTGAAGGATTATATTTTAAAGTATACAAATATATGTGATAAAGATTTCTAAGAAGCCAAACTAGCTCTAATTGCTACAACAAACCAATGAAAGTAGATAATCATTTTAAGTAATATATTTAAAACACAAGTGTATAATATTTGATGAAATACATGTAATTTTCTGATCGTAGTAAGTTTATAAACATATTCAGTGTTTAGGAAAATGTAATTATAAAAGGTGGCTAGAATTAAAATTAAAACATAATGCATTGGATTTTGAAAATATTTATATAAAATGGTTTTAAAATTATCATAAACAAAATTCAAACCGTCTTTTATTATTATAAAAAATTTATACGTTATAGTTTATTTTAAATAATCTAAAATATATTATGAGGATAAAAGAGCAAAAAACATATATAACAAATTTTATCGCCAAAAATTTCGGACGCAATATATTATTGTATAATCCTCAAATCAAAAAAAACACAAACTCTTCAGCCTTATATGGAAAAATCAAGAGTTACTAAGCTAAAAGTATGATAAAAGACAAATATTGGCTACGTTAAATATTACAATCAGGCAAATAATAACTTTCATACCATATAATGTATTCCAAGCCCCAAATAAAGTAATTCTTTTTATTACAATTACTTTAATATTCATTAAAGCAATTCTATAAAATTTGCAACAAACATTATTTATTCATTCTACATAAAAATATCTAAAAAAAAACATTATCTGTATATCTATGCTCTGAAAGAACCTAGATGATATTTAGTTGGGCAAATGAACAATTTTTATTAATTTAGTATGTAATATTTATTTTCGAATTATTTAAGATTATTTAGGCTCTAATATGTTCTCTGACGATACGAACGCACTATCTTTTACGTGTTATATATTCAACAAATAAAGGCCACTTTCAGACCACATCATGTGCATATGTAAATAACTGATAGAAAAACATCAAATATCAATCCGTTTTCGCATTTAAACAAAGATAAATGACAGATAATATTTTAACATCCACAATAATCTCATTTTCGATGTATTGGAACAAGACCACTAGGTTAATCTTAGTAGATGTATGGAAAATGTATATATTCCAGCATAAATATCATCAAAGAACCAAAAAAAATTTTATCGCCGACTTTTTATATTCAGGTATAATATATGTCATCATTGATGCTACGGAATATCAGAAGAATTTACAGTCATTATATGTTTTATAAGAACAATATACCTCTTTTTAAAAGAAAGTAAGAATTTTGAAGAATATTCTAGAAATTTAAAATTTAAAGATATACTTATTTTAAAAAATTTAAACATACAACATTAAAATCATCAAATACTAAAATGTTTTTAATGAGATAAGCTCTGTAATAGTAATCGAAATCAAGGAAAAAAAAATATTAGATCTTTTTAATAATTAAAACATTTAGCATAGTATTATACAAAAAGAAGAAAATATGGATTTAAATTCTTTCTTAAGTATGGAATGAACAATAGCATCATATTATCAGACCATTGCAGATATTCTAAAAATATTTTTCTTTGTATACAGACGGGTTGATTGTGCTATTGACTCATAATAGTCCATATATCTTACTTATTTAGAAAACATGATTTAGATGTCTTTTTCTAGAATAAATAAGCATTGTGATGTCTACATAAGCCTCATAAAAAATAATAGTACGCTATGAGAAGATTATACGATCCACCTATAGAATTATGCAACCTTTTATGATTTCTGATATTATAAAGTCTAATATTATCTTTTATAATTCTATCTGGCAGTATTTCCACACGCCTTTACGTCATATTTAAAAATTGAATTTATAATTCCATAGAAAAGATCTATAGAATGTGTAACATACTTGTGATATAACTTCTTGAATTTTAGAACAGACGTTTCGTCATTTAATATTTATCCTATCAACTGATTGCTTTTCCGTTTAAAACAAATTATTGTTATATCAATAGTGTATGTAAATCTTAATGAATTGCTATAGATCTTTTCAAATATAAAACTGTCTGTTTTAAATATTATAAGAAATTTGTATCTGTATTGATACGCGTTTACTATTATTGATCAAATTATTCTCGCCATATTATTTTTAATTTTGTTTTAAAAAGCTTCATCTTCGTATTAAAAATTGTATATATGAAGATACGAGATAAAATAAGTATTCATTTATGTATATTATTATAGTTATAACAATTACATCAAAGGTTATAGCTGAAAAACCAGAAAAAAGAAAATAAAGTAGAAAACATAACAATTGATTTTTTAATGAACAAAGAGAGCAATAAATAACGAAATCACTTTTTAAAATAAATAATATCAGTTTACTTGCACTTTTCGTGAATACTTCAACAGTATAAATGCTCTTTTCATAATAATTTCTTTTCAAGATTCTTATAAATCAATCCGATTGCGCCTTGAGCACTTACCACGCCTTGTTGGTAGATAATTTTGACTATCTATACTAATAAATGCACAACGCTTTTATCTTTTGAAAAAATATAGAAGCTACGGCTGGTCCAGAACGAAAATTTGATTGTGAAACTTCAAAAAAAATATAAAACGATTGTATTTTGAACCACAACAAAAATTTGACATGGATAAATATTTTTTAGAAAAATAAATCGTTAAATTAAAAAATGTGCTCTGTAGTTAGATATCATTAGATTGGTTTGTTTACAAGAACAAAGAAAGTAATATCTCACAAGTAAAAGAGTAAGTCATAGAATATCCGAATATTGTCGTTAAAGAATTACCAGTATCAAAACCGTAAGTATAAATCAAATCCTAAGATATTACAGAGCATTCAGTTGACTTACGATAACCTCATCAAAAAAGAGAATATTCACTAAAAAAAATTATATACATGCAAGAATCAGAATAAAAAAACAGCCCTTAGTACAAAGTAATGTGAGATTTGTATAGCATAAATTTATTTATCTACAGCGTTATATAGAGCGACTTTATCTCAAAATCTTGGACCGAAAACTGGATTACTATAAGTTAATAATATAAAAACTTCATACAAAATACAGATAAAAGGAAGTCAAATGAGCGATAAAATAATGATTAAAAGTTCAATAGGCAAAAAATCAATATGAATATCAAGAATGATAATTTCATCCCAAATTTTAATATAAGTAAATAACAAAAAACGCTTATAAGAAATAAATTGCTTGATTTTGGTCAAATAAGTATGAATAAAAATAATATAAAAATGTTGTTTACTAATATCCATTTGATTATATTATATAGCATAAGTTCGTATTTTTAAGTTGACCTGTAAAAATACATAAAAAATTTGCAACTACTGGCTTATTCAAAACTCCATGACCTGATGGGATCTATAAATTTTTTATAAAGAAAATACTATCTTTGCAATAATATGCTACGATAATATTGCAGAGAAAATACGTGCAAAAAAACGGAAATGAATGTTTTATAAAGAAAAAATAAATAACATTTATAATAAAGTGTACTAATTGGTCATCAAATTTGAGCCTATAACCTGTATGAAAATTCACTATAAATTAGAAACTAAGATTTACAAGATATTCTAGTAGTTAGAAGTGTAATGGCATAACCTTTTGCCTATAAATCAACTAGTACCCCATGACTTGTAAAGGATCAGTAGACAAAGCTACTATAGACGGCAATAAAAACGAAACTTACCAGCTTACAGATCTCCGAATCGATGTATAAAGAACTGCTTCGTGAAATTCATTTCTATTTAATGACGTTGATGGCAAAACTCGATCATGAATGTGGGTGTACAGCCTTATAAGAGTGATAAAGAGTATATGGAAATTAATATTATGCAGCATAAAATGCAAAAAGGTATATGAGCGGAGCTTGACATGGTATATGCATATTTATTTGCCGTGTGTATGGAACCAATGTTAAATGTACTAAACGTTATATTCAATTGAAAAAGAACTAAAAGGTTAATTTTTCATAAAAAATCATATCTTATTTCCCTTAATCTATAGCTTAAGACTAAAAACCCGGAAAAAAAAGAAATATACATCATACTGATTGCATAGAATAGAAAAAAATAAAATTAAGGTAGCGCCAGATAATTTCTATTGTGTTCATTATGAGGATTGAAATTTTGGTTACTGGGATCTAAGTATCTCAAATACATAAAGAAAGAATAACAGTGTAAAAAGATACAACATTTGGTATATTATATCAAAAATGTAACAGAATTCTGAATATAGTTAGAACAAACGTATACAGCTAAAAGGTTTTAAAAAATTCAAAAACATGCAAAATACCAAAAAACCGCTATATAGGCATTTTTAAACATGAAACAACGACTTTGCTACAAGAGTTATTCATTTTTTTTACAAGAGAATAATCTATAAGCCTATAGTCAGCAAAAGATAAAGATAGTATCAAAAAAAAATGTTAAAATTGCAATAAGACAAAAGTAGTTACAACTTTTTATGCAGAAATCGCTCTTTTGAATTGAAAAGACACTTTCCAAGAATATAAGATCATCAAAAATCATAGCACTCATCTACATTAAGTAAGATGAGAAAAAAAAGATTATTGTTTACATTTATTATTTTTAAACTATAATTGGACTTCTATTCATATAATTATTAATTTGTAGTAGAAAAAAGGTTTAATGTAAATAAAATAAGATATAAAACAGCATGAAAAATCTTTTAGAATTAATTTCATCAAGATGATCATAATTTAAACCTGTAAAAGCTAGATAGTCAATTCTTACAGATGTTTAAAATAGAAGCAAGATTATATTTCATACAAGATAAAAAATAAATAGAGATTAGTCAAAATATCAACACTATGGTGAAACATAAAAGAAGACTGAAAAACAAGCAATATATGTAAGAAATGCAGATTTAAGACTATACACGACAAAATATATATATTTTAAGATACATAAACTTTACGCTCGCGTTAAAAACCTGTAGAAATCGAAGAAAAATTAAAATATTCTGATAAAAAAGATATACAAATGAATTAGCTTCAAGAAAGTTGATCAAAATAAACTTGAACAAAGATAGTCACATAATTAAAAAGACGCTTTTGGTGATGTCTAGAAACTAAATTGTGCACTTGAATATAAACAGGAATAACGATTACTGATAAAAATATGAATTAGATATTTGTAAAGCTAAGAAAAATTTAATAATACGATAACGATCTCTTATTTATTTACAAAGGTATAACTCGAATTATATCAAACGTTTTCGCTTTGGCATTGCATGGTTACAGAATATCATAAGTCGTATATGAAGAGTTTGGAATTTAAGCTTACGCAGAAAGAGCCTCAAAAACAATATGATCGTGGAATATAATTATTTAATAGGTCTTCAGAGATTATTTATCAATGCGTAAAATAAAGATGCTGATGTTAGCTGAAGAATGAGCAAAATATATTATATAGAGCAATCTAAAGTTTTTCCTGAACAACGATAAAAATAATTAATCCAATATCACTATAGATTGAGATCACATTTTAATCACATTATGCTCATTACTTTTTGTTTCTCCGAACTTATACTTTGTGAACTTAAGTTCTCAGAAAAGCAAATAAAGATCGAAATACCTGAGTAAAAATATTTGAAAGAAAAATCTTTTTTTTACTGTACTCTTATGTTTGCTAAAAGATCTAAAATCAATAGAAAAAACATAACAAATTTTTGTAAATATAAATATTTGTAGTTTGCATATAAAAACCATAAATAAAATGCGATGAAAGTTGATGTTTTTATTGCTTTTTTTTAATAAATTTCGTTAATTCACTGAAAAGGAATCTAATGTCTTTGTAAATACTGCATCCAAAAAAATTCTTACAAAGGTATATTTACTACGTGAAATTATACAAATAGAGAATTTTAGTATTTTTGATATGTCGAAATAAGAAAAATCCAATTTTTTATTGGTAAAAAGTTTCTTATAAGTATTTTTATTTACAATATTAAAGACACATATAAATATTTATAAGAGACAAACGGTAATAATTGTAGTTTGTTTTTTATAATGCTAGAAATAAATTTATCAAATGTTTAATGATTTCAAAACAAAGAAAACACCATTTTGAATGTCTTATATCGCAATCGACGAAAAAATCAAATTTAAGTAACTTTTATACAGTATTACCGTACATAAATACGTATCTAAATAATTTCTCACAAACTAAATAAGGTAGAAAAGATAACAATCAATAGAATAATATCTTTTAAACCATATAAATCAATTTTTAGTATGCAATCTCAATCATAGA
Source organism: Rhyacophila brunnea (assembly GCF_057557595.1). Lineage (NCBI taxonomy): Eukaryota > Metazoa > Arthropoda > Insecta > Trichoptera > Rhyacophilidae > Rhyacophila > Rhyacophila brunnea. The sequence continues at coordinate 1,521,090 of NW_028233341.1, forward strand.
AAAATAAAACCAATTTTTTTTGTTAATTAATTATACCAATGCCAAAAATAAATACAAAGCTTTTTCACTGTGAATTTCATATTGTGACTACATTAAAATACAATTTTTTGTTTTTAAATAGTCGTAATGTGAATTTTTTTTGCATATTTCAGCTTATGTAAATTTGATGATTATGTTGTAGCATATAACCGTATAAAAACAATCGTGTATAAAATAGAAAATGAAACATAATTCTCTTTGATGCCTATTGGTTAATGTATTTTTTTTTTAAGTTAAAAATAGTTTCATGATGTTATTATCATAAAAATCCGGATTTTGGGCTTCGATGTAACAAAGTGAACTAGGGAACGAATAATTGATAAAAAAACATTTGTATAACTAGATCAATAATTTTTTTTACGTAGATTTACATATTTCCAGTCTCTTATACATGTTTAGAATCAAATGTGGGTTCAAATGGCAGAGAAATGTATTTTTAGAAGAAACCATAGATCATTGAAATCAATTAATACAAAGAAAAAATATATAAAACATGTTTCTCAAAAAATTAATTAATAAGATGTAGAAAAAATTTTGATCCCAGATAAAATGAAGAATATAGAATTGAAAAAAAATATTCGTAAATATTTAACTATCATATATTACAGAACCATTTTTTTTGAAGATTTAGATTCCTAATTTATATTTTTATGAATCTCTGTTAATCCACTTCTTTTGTATAAGAAACGCGATAAAGTAATTGTATTAAGTGAAGAAGTTAATGGAAGAAAAGATGAATAATTTTGAATAAAACCTTATTAAATGCCGATAAAATTTAAGGTAAACATACATTTTTAAGTGAATCTATTACAGTCAAAATTATAATTAGGCTTTTAGAATATTTTTTTGTAAACCTTTATTTTTTCACTGCAAATATATTTTCTTAAATCCGACAATCATAAAATACATTTTATAACGTAAATGAAACATAAATATATTTTCTATAAAAGAAAAAAAATAATAATTTTTTTTATAGCCAGTTTTTAGAATATAATAGCGGATTCGATTTATGGATATTATTTTTTTATAAGATTTTATTTCTGTGTTAATTGACAGATAGAAAAGTAAAAGGATTTTTAACTGCATAAGTTCTGTATAAATAGCAACAATCAATCTCATATTAGATTTGTAGATTAATTTTTTTGAACAAATATATATATTTTATAACCATGTCATCCGTATCTTCTTTTTTGATTATTTGCGACTTAGCAAAATTATCAAAAATTCTATAAAATTATTTATATAAACATCAAAAAACAATATTGTTTTTCTTCCCATTGAATAAAATTTTACTGATTTTTTCGTTTAATTTAAGTATTTTTATGATTGCCTGATTATCACTTTGTATCACATATTGATTTTTTGAGAATTATAAGTAAGGAATCAGAAAAAGTAGTTTATTTAATAATAAATGCGGTGATTTGTGTTAGAAAGCGTTTTTTTATTTGAAATCCAATTTCATTACCTTTATTCGGTATTGAATTGCCATATTGTGTCTGTTATGAGGTTTTAGGTGCGTGTTTTTCTCAAATGTTCTAAAATTTGGTTTTACAAAGCAAATTTTATTCTTTAACCTTGTTTATCGAAAAAATTTAGTTGCTTTTTTCAATTTTATTTATAAAGACGATAAAAGTCTATTGGGAACACTGAAAACTTTTTGATACCTATTTTGACACATTGTACTGTTCTATTTACATCATTAGCATTTCTCCTCCTAAATTAGATGAGTTTAAGTGTACACCGTTTATCAGATAAAAATGTAATTGAGTTAGTTTAAGATTTATATACTTATACTATTCTAAGATGTGGTTATAATTTTGCGACATTATATAGTTCTCATTAAAGTGACAAAAAATTTACTTATTAGTGTTATGGAATTATCTTATCTGCTTACTTTTTTAGAGTGTATATGCATGGTTTTAGCTTACTTTTTTATTCTATGTATCATATCTATGCAAAATATATATTTTTATTTTATTATGTTATGTCGAAAATTTTCATTAATGATATAATTTTTAATTAAAAATTAGAGAAATTTTTTGTGCTTCGATATGTTTTATATATATTTCTCTGTATTTATGCACATATATAGTCAGTATAACTGATTACAAAACATAGTCAGAAATAAACTGTTTTTTCTTTTACACCTTTACATAAGTTTTAAAAACTATCAATATTTAACAGGCTATAATTAGAGCTCATATAAGTAGAAAGTAAAATATTTGTATTTTTACATTCATGGATGTAATTAGCAAACAAAAAAAATCCTAAAATGTAAAAAATACTCTACAAAAATACATATTTTTGAAAATATTTTTATCTAATTGTTTTATAATTATATAAAGTAATAAAAAATATACTGAATCACGTTTTTGACATTATATGAGATGCATAAAAAATACACCGACGAACTTTTATAACCATTCCGATGAGAACTTATAATAGACAGAAAATAAAAAGAAAAGTTGCAACCGATATTTTAATTGTTTTTATATTAGGATTAATTGAAACACTTCTTCTTTTTTATTTGTCATAAATTAAATTTTTTTTCATTAAGTTTCAATGAAATGAACATATGTACAAATTATATTATCAATAAATAAATTTCATGATTTCATTTAAATGTTTTAATGGTAAAATCGCATATGCGAAAAATTATATAAAGGTAAAATGTATAGAAAATCTATAGCTATTGTAATTATTTGCACATAATACAACGATCGCAAATTTTTAATCGAAAATACATCTAATGAGTTTGCATGCAAAACATACTTAATGCAAAATTTAAAGAACAGGCATATTTTTTTTTATAAAAATCAATATTATATAGTAAAATCATAAATGTTTTCTAATATTAAATCTATAAAGTATATGTTCAAATGCTCTATACTAATTTACATATATGTTTTTAAGAGATTTTTCACGTAAAATTATATCAGAGAATGTGCCTATATTATGAAACCGGTGTAAAGATCTGCAAAAAAATGTATGAAAATAATTCTGAAATATCTAAAATAAAACAGAAAATAACTTCTTTATATAGATTTCCATATGAAACAGGAGAACAGTATAAGCTTACTCTTGAAAATCGTAAAAATTTTACATGATTATTATGATCTATTACCAAATATAAAGAAAAAAACATTTATAAAGTCTATACTATATTTACTGGCAATGATTTACCAATGTGAACTAATGTAAATAATGAGCAATAAACGCCTTTTGCCATATAAAATGTTACTAGACGCAAATTAGAAAAATTCAATCTAAGAATTGTCTTATAGGATAATATGAATATTTTTGCAAATGAAAATACCAAATATTCGATAAAAGAAAGCTTCTTATATCTAAAAGCTGCAGTGTAGTCCTACTATTTAAATCAATTTTTATAAATTTTTATTATAAATAGTTATCATTAAGATTTCTATTTTACAAATAATTTCTATGTGTTTTTAAGTGTATCTTAAGGGTTGAATATATTAACTATAAAATCATTAAATCTACTATTATTTTTGTAATGAGTTAAAATTGTTTTATGATTCTTATTAATCTGCCAATAAAAATTTTCTATTGAATTAAATCATAAATATGTAAATATTCTAAAAACGTATATACTTGATCAAAAAAAATAAGATCAAATCAAAATCATGGGCAATAAAATAAATTGGGATATTTATGAATGGTTAAAAACACTTTCAATCTAAAATGTCCGGAATATTAACTTCTTGTATCAAACAAAAAGAAACACCCATAAAATATGTACCTCTTAACATTAATAAAATCAGTTCTTATATCACTACAAAATAATATAAATATTAGAATATAATGCAAATAATTTTGTTTCCTTTTAGATTATGCTGTTAGATGAAGAAAAAATAACAAAATAGTCAAAATCTATTAGGTTTTAGTTGCAATAAAAGAAAAAACTAGATGTTAGCTTTTAATTTTGTTTCTCGTAGACTTTGTTAAAAAGTATACTATTAATTAGAAATACACAAACTTTCGTTTTTTAAAACAAATTAGACAAGCTCAAGATTACATGATGATTTAATTTACTGGAGCATAAACAATATATACTAAAATGAGTTCAAGATTTTTTTACAATATAATCATCATCCTTTTTTATTTTAAGCATAGAATCAAATAGCATAATAAATATTTTATTCTTCGTTAACTTGGTCATAATTAAATATACTTAGAATAAATAAAGAAAAAGCCATGAAAATGTTAATTTACCGAATACATTTATTTTTTTGTCCACATTTTTTGTTATATATAGGAGTAGAAAAAGACCAGTAGCAAAATGATAATTTCGTTATAACACGAACTCTCATATAACAATGAAAAACTCATTTTGCTTTTTATATAAATTATTTCGTTATGTTTTTCTCGTGAAATACCCCCGTAAATTAATAATATTTAATGCATGAATTTTTTAAGTTCTACTATAATAGTTTGATATATAAAAAATTAGAAAATATGTTTTTATATCAATAATTTTTTTTTCATTTGGCTTTAGCAATGCTTATAAAAACCCGGTACCTACGATATGGTATTTATATAATCAACATCAAATACAGGCTTTTAAAGTAGTGAATAATTTTTACAAAAATCATAGATATGAAATGTAAAACTAAAAGATTTCGATTTGTAAAAGAATAGTTTTAATACGTTTAATAAATTACTATACTATCAAATGATTGTTCACTTTAAATTAGATTTTCTTGATTTTAAAAATTGCATCGTTTTTTAAATTCGAGTTTTATAACTAATAAATAAATGGAACTATATATTTTTATAAATTCAAAAATGCACAAAATAATATTTTTCGGCAGTCTGAATGATATTATTCAAATTATCTTTATATATAACTGTAAATGTACCTAGATTTATAAGTTTATTTAATATTTCTGCCTAGTTATGCCCCGATAAACTGTAATATTTAATAAAAAAATTATTAATAAATTTAAATTTATTGAAAAATTTCTTATAATATCAGAATTTCATGTTTAAGCAAATATAAATTATATACTATCATGAAATTATATTATCTCTATCCAAGAAAAATCTTATGTTGAAAAGGTTTATTATAACTTTTAACGAGCCTTCTTACAACATATTTCAATATCATCTTAAATTATTTATTTTTCAGACTACTTGTTCTTTAAAGATACAATATACAGTAAACTAACGTTATTCTAGATGCTATTGTTTGTACGTCGGCTTTAGCTTTATATTTTTTTAAGTTAATGATTTTCATTCGTATCGTTTAATTTTTGATTTGTTTTATGATCAACATGAAATCTTGTTGATTGTTTATGTCATTGTACTTCTTTTTATCTTATTAATTCATCCTAAAATCACAAGTTCAAAAGCTTTTCAGCATTAAATTCATGTATAATATGTAAAACGTAGATTATTTATTTATTATGCGTAATTAACACCCATAATAAATTTAGGGTGGTAAACGAATTGTTGTTTATTTATATAAAACGACGATTTTTTTACCAATCATTTTCATATTTTTGTAATATATAGCCGTAAAAGAATTATATAACGAATACACTTTCTATAAATAAAATAGGTTTGATCTTCTATGCTATTGTAATTTATAGTTTATATTTTATAAAGATATCTTTGAGCTATAGTTTTCAAAGGGAACATGTACTTAAGTTAATTAATGTATACTTTTTCAAATATATTAATCAAAATTACACATAAGCATGATAAATTCCTGCAAAATGATGACTTTCTATCTATACGATTGTTATCCTGGGGTGTGTATATATTCAATACCCATCATTATAGATATATTTTTACATTTAGTTCCTTTTCTTGGTCCCATGAGTTATACATGGTTACACATATTCGATAGCTTAAGCTACTGATTGGTCTCAAAACTTGTTTCTACATCTTATATAAAGGATTTTCAAGAAATTTCTGTGATTTGGAAAACAAAATAATAGACAAGAATTAACGGTTTAATATTAGTATTTAAAACATACAGCACATTACTGGTTATATAAATCATGTATTTTCTCCATTATTTTAACCTATTGGCATGAATATCTTATATATCAATTTTAAGATATTCAATACGTTTTATTTCGAGCCGAACATATATTTTTGGATAGAAATTACTCTACGTCACAGTATGTATTATATAAACATAACATATTCATTTCAAACTTAATTTTAAATATTTATAATTCAAGGGTCTTCAAATAATATTTTATATTGTGAATTCAATACTATCGATAATAACGGTAAAATCTTATTCTTTTGTTCATACTTTTTATAAAAATGAAATTTATAAATATGTATAATACTTGTAAATTAAGAAGCAAAAAAAATTATAAATATTATTAGACCATGATTGAAGCAAATTAAACTTTATTTTATTATCAGATAGATTTTTAATATACACGTAAATTTATAAAAAAAATACTGATATACTAGAATCTATAAATTGAGCACATTACTTTTAAAATACGTTCGATCACTATATATAAATTTTTACCAGAAGACAATAAAATAAATAAGAGCTTATGCCTCTATGCTGTGCATAAAAAAAAAATATGATATTAATCATAAACGATTAATTTATAAGATAGTTTTTTTGTAATATGATTATAATGTATATGTAATCATTTGTGAATGGTTTATAATGAATGTAAATTTTAATTTATTAAATCGAAATCAATAATATAGCGCGAATATAATAATACTAGATCAATTTGAAAAAAAACCTACCCAATCATACTAAGATTTGTTGTTAAAATTATCATGTGTCTATAAAAATATTGTAGCAAATAGTAGATAATTAAATATTCTTACTTTTATTTGTAAATATTAACATTTAGAATAATTCTATCATAAAAATATCATTAAATTATTTAAAAATTTGATTGTTATAAATCATGATCTTTTCCAGCTTCCTAAAATACTTGTAGATATTAAGAAATGTCTATAGTAAAAAAATGCATTCGTAAGCATGAACACATGATTTTACTTGTTATTATTGTATTTTTTTATATTAAATTTCAAAGAATATCTTTGATATATATGTTAATTATATGTATTTCTCTTGACTGTCATATATTACACAATTTGAAGGTACTTAATTTTGAAAAAATTCCTTTGTGCCATTATTAAGAGATCTTTTACACATATTTAATTAAATTTTGAAATACTAACATCTGTAATTATTTCGCTTATTAATTTTATTTTATTTTAAAAACAGTTAATTTTTCAACGATGCTTACAAAAACTAAATATGTCGACTTGTTACTAATTTACAGTTTGTAAATCAATTTTTTTGTGTTTATTGTGATTTTTTGGTTCAATACCATAAATTATATATCTTTGTATAGATTTTTGTTTATTTATGTGTTATTTACTGTTATCAATTTAGACGTGGTCAGCCGATTGAGAATATTGCACAACTCCTTGATGCATCTTTTGACATCTTTGCCTAACTTATCTTCAACAACTGCTATACTTCTCATAAATTTGATACGTTCAAGGGTCTTGCGGAGTATGAGAGCTTGCATATATGCTTCTTTTCGTCCGGGATTTTAAACGTTAATTTTAATACAATATTTTTTATAAATAATTTCAACCTATAACAGAAAATATGAAAATAAATATGATTGGTATTGGGCATTCATAGAAATATAATAATGATTATTTTAATCCAATCTGCGTATCATAGTATATAAATAATTCAAGTGTCCATAACATTAGAGATGTATATACTACAATGATGGTATAATGAAATGAAATTCTAGCTTACGCGATTATACAAATTTTTAATTTTATAAGATACTATAATCTTGAGTTAATGCTATTATTTATTGTTATTTATGAATTTTAGAATATTAGCAGTATTGCAAATAAAGACCGTTTTATATGAGAGCTTATCTTATCGTTATTTCCGATTAAAAATGAATACATATATAAATTTTTAAAAAATAATTTCTTTGTAACACTGCTTTTTTTGTATATTATAGTTGGAAGCGAAAATTTATTATAAAATTAAAGCTTTTTACTTTAAAGTATATGTGATAAAAAAAAGATAATGTACAATGCATAAATAATTCTGAAAACGCATTTTATAACATAAAATATAATATATAAACATATGATAAATTCACTAAATATTTTTTGATTAAATGATGTTTGCATAAATGGGATAGCTATTATATACATTCTATGTAAAATAGAAGATGTGGCTTAGATACGAAGTAAAAATATATGTATATCATAAAAAAACAATGAAATTTATAATTTTGAATGGAAGTATTAAAAGACGCACTGAATAAATATTTATGAAATATAATAACATATTTGTATCTAAATTTATTACAGAAAAATATAATATATTACAAAATTTATATTTGTTATAGAATCAATATTGGATTTTTTAACCACCAATCGGCATATCTATACTATTTATAATTTTATAAATCGAAACAACAAAAAAAATTGCATTTATGACCTAACTTTTTTTCTATTATAATTTTTAGTGTATATGATATAAGATATTATATTATTTCTATTTTTATTTTAGTGTATAATTTAGAAGTAAACATGAAAAATAACTGTTTTTTTCTTCTGGATAAAATCTATAAATTTTTTAAATTATCTATCGGTATGTCACAAAAAAAGATATTCAACTATGTACTTTTCATAGATTATACATTTTTTACATAAAATAAGATGGAGTAAAATCCAAACGCTATGAAATAGGTACATCGCTTAATAAAATATGTATCATTAAGCTGTAATAACCTTCGAAAAAATTAAAAAAAAATTGTTGCCACGCTTCCTAAATATAATGTATAATTAGATATCAATTTACATAAAATGTTGCAAAAATTCTTCAAGAACTTCAAGACTTTTATTTAGTTTTGATTTGTTCCTATTATCATATTGAATGACTTTAATATAGCATACGTGCTAAAAATATGAAGAATTTTTGCTTGTTTATTATATGATATCACCTCTATAATTCATACTAAACTATTAGATTACAAGTTTAATAGACCAGCAATATCCAAAAAATATTACATATATTGATCTTTGTATAACTAAACGTTTAAATCCAGTATAAATTTCACATTGATTCATATCTTTTAATTATTTGTTAAGTATATTCTTTTTATGATTACATCCACGGAGACGTTGAAAGCCCATTAATAATATTGCACAGCTACTAAATGCTTCAAATGCCCACTTTCCTTGATCTTTATTGACAAACATCTCGTCTTCTGCCAAAATATATAGATTCAAGTGTCTTGACAAGTACAAATTTTTATAGATATGATGGATTAAAATATGATTTATAACATTTAAATAAAATCCAAATAAATTTTACATGATGCATGGTATATCAAGATAAAAGAGTCATCCGAATAAATTATTAGACCATTTAATTACTTGAATAACCGAATGAAGGGGGCTAAATGTGCCTTTCTGTTCTATGAAAAGCGCATAAAAATTCATTTTATTGCCTTTCTTAATATAAAAACTAATCTTTTAGCTATAGTCTTCTTCACTTCAATGAATTTTAATTAAAAATGAAGCTATATATTATTACTGCAATTAATATATGTTTTGTATTAAATTTGTGTGCTCGATAAATGTTAATTGTTTTTAGATATAAATACGTTTTCATGTTACGCCCTACGGGGTATCAATATTTTCGCATAACAAAGGTTTGTTAAAAAGAACACATAACTGTTTGAATATAGATTGGCTTATAAATAATGAAAATATTGATGGGTTATTATATTTTTTATGTGATTTATTTTTATGTTTATATCTGTTTTTAAGATGTGTATATATTATAATTTTGCTTCGTTTATTTTAAATACTTTTCACTTTTATTATTTTTAATTATTTGATTCGATATTTATATTTGATTTGCTACAAAACTACCGGAATATGAATCATATGCTTATTTTTAATTAAATAAAAATTGACCATAGATATTTTACCAATGATCTCAAAATTAGGAGGAATAAAGATAATAGAAGAGAAAACTATCCACGTAATAATTAGCCAAATTTCATATAACTATCATTATAATTCTAAATCAAAGACGCAATGCCTCGTTTGCTCATACTATCTCACGAGAAATGTATCGCGTCATGCTTAACAGAAGATAGGAATTACAAATAGATTTATGTGATATACATCTATATCTTCTAAGTATTCCAAAAAATACCGTAAATTTACAGAAGAAATTTCTTTGTTATAAAAATCTTGTTTAGATTTACAAAGCAAGCATTGGCAATTTAAATCATATGCATCAAATTTTTGAAGATAATGATTGGTATACAGAGAAGACTCATATATTTTAATAGAAATATAAGCAAGAATTCCGAGTATAGAAATAAAAAAACTTATTTAGTAATCCTGGGAAATCCATAAAAAACCATTATATTAAAATATTTAACGATAAAAATATATCGTTATATTACCAAGTAAAATCATCCTATGTGTTAAAATATCACACAAAATAGATTGGCTGTCATAAAATTTATGGATTAAATTTCATTTATATATACTTGTGCGTTATTGCTATAGTATCATAAGTTCTTTAAAAAATTATTTATGTCGGGTAGCAAAAACCGATACATATTAAAAACTCCAAAAATTGCATTTTAAAAAAAACAGCATGAAGAAGATACATGATAAATGATATCAAAGAATTTTTATAACGCTGACTGTAAGATCCAAGATAAAAAAACGTGTCATGCTGGCTGAATAAGCAGAGTTTAGACTCTTGAAAAACTAATAAAGGTTCATTTTACCATCAGATATACGAAAGAATTTAGGGTTCTAAGGTAAACATATTTGCATTCTACAACACCGCAAATAAAACTCAATTAGAATAAAAGTAGAAAGAACAGATTATCGAAATTCTGCCCGAATTTGTTTCAGTTAGAACAAAAAAAATAGGCAAGCTGAAATATCAGAACTAATCATTCTCTAATTAATGTCTTTACAAATGGCACATCAATAAACAAAGTTCTTAAATATGCTCTAAAATTTACAGACTTAATACACCAGTTAAACGGCACGATTGGAGCATTTTAAAGACAATGAATATAGTTTGGTTGATGATTTCAAATAAGCTATATACATTGACATAAAAACTATGTGTAATTTTGATGGTAGAGTTCTGCCATAACTTTTTCTGTTTTAAAAAAATTTAAACCCAGTTTAATTCATGTGCAATAAGCTATTAAAAAAAGTCAACAAGGTTACTATTATCCTACAATTTATCGACGATCTAATGAGTATTTTATTCTTTTCTTATTTTAATTATTGAAAAAGTGTAAAATGTTCTGCGTAAAGAGCCATGATCACATTGAGTTGAAACTGAATATAGGACATTAAATTCTTAGAATATAAAAAATGCACTAAATGGGCATTATTTGTTTTTTGGTGATAATCATTGCACTTGTTGCAAAGTCTTATCAAATAAAAATTATCGCTGCTATATACAGTAAATCTGAAATATTTATACGCGATCTGAGGTATTTTAAAGGTTCTGTTAATTTTACATACAACCTCTGGTAAATATAATGAATAAATTAAGAGATTATTAGAAAGCTTTGCCCATAGAATAATAGGTTAGTAATCTGAAGGTGGATGATTTATGTAGTAAATGATAATACACGACTTTAATATAACTCAGTTGATATTATTAAAAATAATAAAATTAAAACGCTGCTATAATTTTTAATCAAATAACATCGATTAAATGCGACGAATGACAAAAGATTAATCACCGAGACTATATGCTCAACATATTCAGTTTCTAATTTACAAGTGCAGTACAAGAATTATATCTTTCGTATTTAATTTAATGGTGTCATAATAAATCACATAAAATCTCTTGTAACTATTAAAACATGCTTGAGAAAATATAGACGTATCCAAAGCTAACATATTATAGAAAATCGCTAATTAATATCCAAAGGAGAAGATTTTATGGTTGGAAACAAATGAAGAATTTTCAAAATAAGATAAAAACGTCCTATCTTAAAGTACATAGAAAAATTTGAATATTTTATGCTGAATTATACTTCATAATACAATACGTGTATATAATTAAAATGCAAAAATATGAACGATTTCGCAAGTGAATTAATTTTTAAAAAAGCCAAAAAAGAGGATGCTTAATGTTCTGTATATGCAAGCAAAACATAATTTTTTATTTATTTATCCAAGCATAAATTTTATTGAGTAAATTGTAATAAAAAAAATTGCATGCGGAATATGCTTGAATTTACAATTCTTTTGGATATTTATAAGCTAAAAAGTGCGTTTGAGTGATTAAAGGATGAATTTAAGAGAAAAGATATTTTATATAACTAAGGAATGAAGTATTTAACATTATTTTGTAACTTATGAATATTATTGGCCATGGGATTCTAAGTGATAATAAAATAGGGAAGTGGTAAAATAAAATTATTAAACTAGTGTTTGGATATATAGGAGCGTGTACGGGTGGAATTTTCGGTTTGTGAGGCCACATTCTTGTTTTTGAGATGGTCATGAAGCCATATTTAAAGATTCATTTATGTTAAAAAATATATAATTACTAAAAAATATAAACAAAAAATGACATTTTTAGGTGTGTTTAATTTAAAGTGTTTTTTTTACTGAAAGTTTCATATCTGGCTAAAATTTACTGATTTTTAATTTTAATATATTTTCGTATGAATTTCTGCTAATTATTTTCTCTGTTGATTTTTAAATTAAGCAAAATGAGATAAGATAGACGCACTAATACGTACTTAGAAATCATTAAAATATACGAGTGGATTTTTGTTGAAATTTAGGATACTAAATTGCATTTTCACATTTTAATTTTGGATCTGTCTTATTGTTAAAATGAATTTATGTAAAATCATATTCTGCTAATTCTAATAGCCCAAATTAAAGCATACTAGGTGCCTGCATTATGTCTACAAGAACGGTTTATAACACAAGCTGCATGCTTGTTTCATTTTCTAGAAGGCCATTGAAGCTTTGATGTATTTAATGTTCTGGACCCAAATACTTCAGAATATATATAACACCTCGCTACTTTCGTAATATTATACAGAGTTAGAATGTTGAGCAATCGTTTAGAATTTATTTCTTAAATCTTTCTCACACAAATAAGATCCCTTAAAAATCACGATTGTATGAAAGACTATATATTTTTTCACATGAAAAACACATTTTAATTCTTTCCTTGTGGTACAAATTTAGCTCCTTCCGTTTATTTGTAATATTACAATAAAAGGCAAGAATGCGACAAAATGATTAATCTTTCAATCGACATGCCAATCCTTTTTACTAAAAAATCGATAAAATTTGTTCTTTAAGCTCATATAATTTTATTAAAATATGCTCTTTAGATTTCATACGAAATTGCGAACAATAGGCAAGATAAAGACCGCTAGTTTCTTTATGTTAAATCAGCAATATTTCATCTGTAATTTTTTGTTGCGCTTTTTCTGTCCAAATTTACGATTTATTTATCGTATAGAACTGAACTTATAAATTTTGTAGTCACAGCACAAAGATTTTTTTGAGGCATATTCATTGCTTTTTAAACAGATTTTTTAGTATTAGCTTCGCTTTATAAAGCCATGCGATGAATTCTTCCAGTTTGATCTATTTAAAGGTGCACAAATAGTATAAATACCTATCAATTTGCTAAGATTTACTTTGAATTTTCACATATTTCTTCTTTTCGTTAATAACCTAATCTCTGGTGTTCTAAAAATTAATATTCATATGACTAAAACATTGCATAACAGTAAAAGTCGTTGTAATCAACCAAAAAAAATCGAGAAATTAAACAGAAAATATTTTATTTGTCATTCCATCGACAAAAATGATCTATTTGGCATCCAAAATTTGCAAAAAATTAAAAATTGCTTTCTAAGATTAACTGACGTTTCATGTTTTTTGTATGATTAAACTTCTTGATAATGATGTAAACTAGCTTTCATAACTCAAACTGGAAAATTCGTTTCACCGTTTTTATCATACATTCCCTGATTAGCTCGATATCGCCATATAGTATACCCAGTCTCCTTATAGACAAGCTAGTTGGAAAATCGTCTCTGTGGCATTTGATTCGTGCATAACAAAGTAAATGTAGTTTAGCTTGCTCTTTTTTGTTTTTTTTCAATTTAAACAATTTCTGAAACATGCTTCTTCTATTAACGCATAGAGTTTGGCTCTCTATGGAAAGGAAAATATAAATTGAATTTTGATCCTTTAACGTAAGTATGAACTACTCAAATCAGTGAGAAAATCATTTATTTTGCTGCTACGAAAAAAAGTTCACAATCAAGGTTAAAATTATCTTTTTTTCAAATTCATGGTATTGGGGCAGTTAAATTATATTTAAATTTTTCGTGTCATGAATTTATGTGTCACAATATAAAATGAATTAGCTCATGTGTCCACAAACGTTCCTCTGAAGCTATTTTTGTTCTTAAGTCAATATTGCTCACATTCGGTTTATTCTCTGATAAAATTATAGATTAGTACATATCTAATAGTACTAGAACACAAAAAATATCTATATTGATATAAATATCATTTTTTCACATTAATTTATCTATTTTTTTTGGTATACTTAAATTTTACTGTTCTTACTAAATTGCAAGAATTATATTTAAAATTATAAAACTCTATTTTTTTATTATAATCAATCCTAAAAAACATTCACTCGATAGACATACTAGCGCGATCATAGTGTTGATGTACTACAAAGTATTTTATTTGCCGATTTAAGTTGAATAAAGATTTATTTTCGTGTTATTCACATTATAGAAAAAACCGTTAAAAAGGCAATGTAAAATAATGCCTTACAATGACACAAAAAAACGATATAAATGGCACAAAAAATGCAAAACGGATTATGTATGCTTCCCTCTAAACAATTTTTTTCTCCAACTATAAAACAGGCGAAATAATAATCATTTTCTACAGATTTTTCTCCAAAGAAAAGAATAAATTTTCGTTTACTTTTAGTCATAACATAGAATTGTATTTGAATCGCATGTATATCGAAATATCTACACAGTATAAATTTTATAAAGCCTAAATACAAAAAAAAATACGAATCAATGTAGAATTTCGCATCTAATTTTAAAAGAACAAAATGATTACATTATATGCAATGAAATAAGTTTATCGTGAGCAAAAAAAAACAAAACAATTTTTCAGAGTATATGAATGTATAGAAATTCAAGTTAGAAGTCATTAAAACACAATTATTATCTATCAATCTCGCTTATATAAAATGTTATTATATTATTTTACATTCACATAAAATATAAAAAGATGTGTGATTCTTTACAGTACAAATGTATTTTTCAAAAAGAAAATTAAATTCAAACAAAATATGTATATGCTTATACCTTATTTTATGACGAGAAGTAAATAAAATCATCTTTAATAATTCTCTAAAAGTATTTTAATTATTTTTTACAATTAAAGTATATTTTATTTTGAATTATATCACGTCTTTTATATCTAAGATATTGAAGTGTTTGACTATCCATATAAAAATAATTATGCCAAAAAACAAACTTTTTAAGATTAGAAATATTCCTTTCATTTACAAGTCATTCGTATGTTGTCCCTTGTTATATGTTTAGATTCAATATGAATAGAATCGTAATTTTTTTTAAATTGATATTCTTATATTAGCGATGTTTTATATCCTCATATTGTGACATTTCCCATTTCTATGGATATGATTTTTTTCCGTAAATGGAACGAATATATTATGCTTTAATTTCTATTTTACTGATTTAAATTTAATTGCCTCTGTTTTTTAATCAGAATATTGCAACTTATTCGGTAGGAATCTTTTTTATTTTTTAATTATCAACCACTATGCAAAACATCAAAAAACACTTTTAATTTTTATTTGCACCTGTCTTCTCTATAGTAGTTTTATTGATTTGCCAACGTGAAATATGTGGAAGCTTCTTTTGTATCAATTATCAGGTTTTTCTTTTGAAAAATTATTTGGTATAGTTTATAGTTATTGTATTTTAGTTTAATTATATTATTTGATATTCTCCATTTAAAAAAATTATTTGACACAAGCATTAAATATAAATATCAAATCACCTATATAAAAGGAGATCTCAAACGCCTGGTTTACGTATGATTTTGGCATGTGATATGAATTTCTGCATGTAGATCTATCCTAAGCTCAAATGTGTTGGAATTGAAAGGATGTATGTGCAATATATGTTCATTAGACGCTAACAATCTAATCGCTTATTATTTAATATGGATTTTCTGGTAAAAGCTACTGCTCTTACGTATACCAAACGTATGTAAACATGTGATTTCACAAATATTTTGATGTGTTTTATTGCTTCTACTAATTCGAAGCTTCAGGAAAATAGAGGTAATGATACATATTTTTATATTTTTCAACATTCATCAAATATTTGACCATGTTAAGCTATTCGCTTTTAAATCTTTAAATAACAAATTAGAAGCACGTAGAATAGTACAGTAACAAAAAAAATGTAAATATGAGATTGTTTTATATAGCATGGTATATCTGTGCTTTAATTAAAAAAAAATAAATATAACTAGATTATGTAAAGCCTTTTATTTTTTGACGCAAAGATAAGAAGATTTTGTGCTTTTTATGCGTAATTGTGTTTGTATTTTCCTAAAAACAAAACGATTAACGGCGTCTTTATATATTTCGCTATCTCATTTATTTGTCACAACCTTTTTTTATCCTTAATAAAACGCCATTTGTTCTAAAATTAGATCATATAAAAATAATAGTTCAAGTTTCATTTTCTAAGGTTTGTTTGCGCACCGTAATAATTCCGATATTAACAAATATGTACCACACACAAAAAAAAATGGAACTGTTTTGCAAACATTTTAATTTGTATATATCCACTTGTCCAGACTAAAAGATCTAATTAATAGAATACAAAATATAATTATAGTTTATGTTGATAATTTTAAAAATATTTATTTGATAAAAGAGTCAAAATGTCATTGTATAAAGTTAAAGGCCACTAAAAATAATTTGTTTCTGCAAACGATTTGTGGGTATATTTTTTCAACTATGGTTTCTGGGAACAGGATGTGATATTTAGATCTTTATTATCTTCAATTCTTCTAAAATTTTTAATATACAAAAATGTTATATATTTATTCCAATATATACTATTCTTATATTGAATGTGGTGTTATTTTTGAGGGTAAGACGATTTATATATCATAAAAAACATAAAGCCTCTATTAACAAGCTTCTTCTCATAACTTACTTCACAAATAATCATAATCAAGTAAGTTATATGGTAGATCGCTATTTTATGATGTTAAATTAGATCGATCTACTTCTTTTTATTTGTTTTTAGCAACCAGAATTTATGTATGTATTCAAATGCAATCATTTTTACGATGTTGTATTTTGATAGATTACTTCCCCGTGATTCTGGAATAAACTTAACGGTCAGATTTAATTTAATAACGTCTAATTTATGGTAAAGGCAAAGTTAATGATTATATATTGAAATAAAAATGATGTTTCTATACGTGATAGGTTGAATTACACAAAATTGAATCGATTTTTATATTTTTAACCACTAGTTTGTGCCTTTTTAGATTCACGTGGATTTTAGTTTACCCATATTTGCAAAAATACTTTTTTGAATATTTACAATGGCATCTTTATAATTATATTTTCTACATTAGATTTCCTTTAATTTATTGAAATGATCATATAAAAAACAATATTAATTTGCATTTATGCATAGTTTATTGAATAAATCACAATTCGAAAACAGGTCTATTGTAATATCGTAAAAACCAGTTTATTTATTTGCTATTTGTAAGTAATGACACATTAATTGATTCTAAAACATAAATACTATACCTCATTTTACATGTAAAAGATAATCTTAGAAGATCTATTTTATCTGGCAGTCGCATAAATATTCTCATCTACAGCCCAAAATAATTATTTTTGCTGGACGCTTGGATCATATTTTATGCTATCATGGAATAAACTCAGTAAACAATTGGTTTTTTCATTTATAATAATCAATGAAGTTTATTTATATGTTACTGGTTTCATTTTATATTAAAAGCGTAAAGAACAGCTAAAATTAAATTAAACTAAAGTATCGTCTGAATGTCCTTGTCGTGCCAAAGTGAGTTTAACTTGAATTACTTTCTACAACTATTTTAGCTCTTAGGTACTAAAAAATTCATCATATTTTAAAATTGTTTTACTTTAATAAACTTGAGGTCTATGTATAAATATTCTGGTGTAAAGCTGTGAAATTATTATAGCAGAATAAGCATTGTAAATCACGTTGGTATTCATATCTTAAACAGTGAAATCTTTAAACAAATGTTCGTAAACGTGATATTTTTTAGAGTTTTACCTTTGTTCGATGCATTTTATTGATGTACATAAGATATCCGAGGCTTTTAATAAAAAAACCTAATTCAAAATTCAAATACATATAAAATAATAATAAAATTAACGAAATAAAGCTATTATTTAAAAATATTATAAGATAATTTGATAGAACAAAAAAAGATCTGGATGATTAAAATTTGAGCAAACTAGCAAAGTATTGTTTATTTTTCAATTTTAACGCTTTTATTTATAGAGATTTGAATAGATTAAAAAATTTATCATTCTAAAACTTTTCTTAGAATTAGTAAAGACTTATCTTTACAATACATGATTTATAATTTTTTTGTTTATTCTTCTAAAAAAGTCTAATATAAAATTAAAGTAAACTATATCTTAGTTAGAAACCACCAGACAGTGAATTTTTAAATAGTTTGACCTTTAAAAAACAGAGCATATTAAATATTAGATGAAGCGCTCATTATTTCAAATATTTAATATTTTATTTAACCAACTATTAAAACATTATAGTTTAATTGCTTGTGTTAGGTCATATATAGCATAAAAACAGCTATAGAAAATGAGATGAAAATTTTAGGAAAATATTTAATTTTGTTGGAATTTTTCTTCCTAATTTAGTTGTATTTTATTTAATAATATGTTTTTATTGTAATTAATATATTGCTATATATACTATAAATTAAAGCTAATTTTTATTCTAAATATTTTGTGTATAAAAATAATCAAAATCCATTCAACCTGTATTTTATTTACATAAAATAATATGATATATAAATATGCTTCTACGGTTATTTTATTGGTTTTACATCATGGAAAATATGTGGGATTTAATTGTGATTATATTATATCCAAAATCAATTTATCCGCAAATTAGCATGCATTTAGCTATCTATTATTTTAATCGTATAAAGACGGTAATTTTTTTCTTTGTCTTCATCATACCCTGTTCAAATACAAAATATCAAAATAAAATTTTTTAGACAATATTCTATCTGATTTTTTCCTAATCGTCTCTTCATAAAATACATCTTAATTTAATTTTTTTTCATGCTTTAAATATATCCAAAACAATATTAAAAAAATCATTTAATAAAGTAAATGTTTTTGCAAAAATACTTTATTAGCGCGATAGAAAAACTTATATAATTTCTATACACAATCACATGTTTCTCTTTGATGCTTCTAAAGCCACTATAAGTTTATGGTGTCTTATTTTTCTTATTTTAAAATAATGAACTCGTATTTGCATTCAAATCTAAATTTTTATGTTTAGATAGCATAAAGAAATACATTACATTATATACAATTATCAACAAATAACATGATAGATGTAAATTTAAAAGTCATATCTTTATAATCGTTCATGGTTACAAAAAATTAATCCTTTGATTAGTTTAGTAACATATAATACTGATGATAAATACAAATAAAAATTTGCTTATATCATTTTTAAAAGATTTTTCAAATAAATTCTAGTAATCTGAAAAAGTTCAATCGGCTTGCAAAAGCAACAGCTGCTATGTGTTTTTAATAGATATTTAGGCGATTTCTATTATTTAATTGTTGGCAGGATTGTAATTGCTCATAAGTGTGGATATGATATACATCACACAAAGTTTACATTTACGTTGTTTAATTTTAATTTTTTATTCTAGCAAGATTCTTTCGATTTTTTTCCGATTTTATAATCTAATCTGTGTAAATTATTTTTACATAATAATATGTGAATTAAAATACATTTACTTTTGTGACGTAATTAAAGCATCTGTATATATTTTTTTGATTCCACTGATTTACATAATATTATCATTAAATTTAAAATGAATATTATTTTGGAAACGGAAAGAGGGGAAATACGCTATATAAGTACAACAAACTTGTAATGCATTCTTTTCAATACTTAAGAATCCTTTTTTGCTGAATATGATTTTTTAAAATCGGCATCTTTAGCACATTACAAAACCCAATTATTGAAATGAATACAAAGATAGCAAATTTACATGCTCAATTTGGATTTAAAAATCACGAAATTATGCTAAATAAATGTTTTTCTTAAGTTATCGCATAAAAAGTCTTCTAATAAATTTATTGATTTACGGCATAAACTGTGAAGTTAAACAAAATCACAAGATATAAGATAGGCTTCAGAGGATCCAAATATAAATATGAAGATATTAGTGGGGAGGGATAATTTATAGACAAAATATAATTTCAAAAAAATATAAACATTTAAATTAACACTTTGTTAATTTAAAAGATATTTTTGCATATAAAATGCTTTATTGATACAATAAAGTTTTTTCGGATAAAATTACTATCTGTTATATCTACATTACTAGATTTAATTGTGCGTAAAACCAGTTGTCATTTACTTTAGTTTTAATAGATTAAGAAATGAATTATATTTGAATTGAATCCATCTAATATAAGTTATCCCTTTACACTATATTTTAGCCCAATAAACTTGCCGAAGATGTGAAAATATACTTTAAGTTCCAGCATGAATATATTATAATTAGTCTTGTGTTGATGTCAGGTTCTATTTTGAGGCACTTAAAAAGTTTAATGGTACTGTATAATCAAAATATTTTAATTGTATTTAGAAAGCAAAGATATATATATAAATACGAAATATTATATATTTAACTAAACTTTGCGTTAGTTAATATTTCGAAGCACTTAAGACTATATATAGTTGAATATAGCCAGCTGTCTTATATTTAAACATCAAATGCTGATTTTCTGTATACAAAAAAAACGAAACATCAAAAAATTCTAATTTACAGTTTGTTTTATTTTTTGATTGGTATAAAGGCTAGTAGTGAGTGAACTTAACAATTAAACATAAGACTTATTTTTTTTTCCTATTTTTGTTTGATATTTATGTACATTATATGAAGAATCGAATAAAATTAATAATTTTATGTTTCAAATTAAATCCAAAGTTTTACTTTATCTAGAAAAAATCATTTATAAAGGTTTTTTTACAAATATTAATTTTTTCACATGGCAGCTGGTTACATATATTTCAAAGCAAATTAAAACCGACCAGTATAAAATATATTGCGAATCAGTATTTAATAGCTACAGATGCTGCACATAATTAAGCGTCCGTATGTATATAAGATAATAGAATATTAAAGACCCGTAGCATGACTAGGAATCGTATGATAAGACTGTATGTGTTTCTAAAGATGCAAATAATTCATATTAAAACTTTTTTAAATGAAATATTCGTTCATCATTCAGTTTAAAACATTTTTAAAACGAAGGAAATAATTATAAATTCAAAATATAAATTTTTGCTTTTGTTTTATAATTATAATAATCGATAGTGCAATAATATATTTCTTTTTTTGCGTCACCACTATAGCTTAGATTGCCAAATAAAACCAATAAACGTAAAAATATCCTTTAAAAAAATATTCGAGTGTATGAAACATAGTTTTTTACTATCATTTATCTACAATTTTACAATTGTTTATTGAAAAGGAAATAACAGGAATATATTACAAGCTCTAAACAAAGAAAAAAATATTTATTCGGTTAGGAAGTAATAAAAATTCATTAACAAACAAAACAAGCATCATAGAGAGTTATCATAAACCTAGATCAACTCAAAATTTCAGTTTTTTTACATAATTTGAAAGGGAATAACCCAATTTTCAATAAAAATAATGATCATTCTAATTATACATGTTCGTTTTAAAATAATTCCGCTTTAATCAAAAAATAAATTCGATATAGTATGGAATTAATTTTTTTATAATTTAAAGCTTTTTACATATTTATAGAAAATATATTTCCAAATTGATTATCGATGATAGGGATTTTTTATTATTTTCCTGCCCTAGATGACAGCATGAAGATGTAATGATATATTTAACTCAATTTTTTTGTATTCAGATGAACAATTTGATCAAAAATGTTGTATGTTTATGAAAATTTCGATATTTAGCCATATTATGAAAGTATTTAGAAATATATATATGAATTGAGTATATGGGGCTTTTTACAGTTTATTATTATAGATTTTAAAAAAAATAGTGAAGCCTGAATAAATAATATTTTTTATATAATTTAACATGTCATATGTATCAATATTACGATACAATTATCTTGTTTAAAGTTTAAGCATCATAGATGCGATTACATGCTTTAGATTACCTAACAAACATATACAAATACAAAAAAAAACACAAAAATTTTATTTAAGATATAATTATTTAGTCAAGTTATAAAATAAAGATGCAGATGTGACATATCCAAGTACTAGAAATGGGGTTTTTGTAAGAAAATAATACAGTTATATGAGGCACGAAAAGAGGAGAAATTAGACTTAACATGAAACATGAAGTTCCTACGACTTTAGTGTGTAAAAAAGTCTACTGTATAATAAAATCACACCAAAGGCAAACAATTTCTATGTTTTATTGTATTTTTACACCACAAAGATGGTTTTTTTGCCTGTGTATATATGTAAAATGAAAATTGTGCCGTTTTTAACTGTTTAAACTTCACAAATTGATATAATTATTATCCGAATCGGATTTCTGTATTCATTTCTTTACTTGCAACAATAGGGAATATTGCTTTCTGAAAACAAAGAAAAATTTAAATTAAATTATGGAAAAGCAATAAAATCTTAAAAATTTATATATTTCTAATAATTAACACTTTATTTATGTAACTCGGCATTATTTTTTATCTCGTGCCTTTAAATTTTTAAAATATCGGACTTTAGGCTTCTATTATAGTATAAATGTATACATGTTATTTTCTTACTCTTTAGATGTTAGAAAATGTATACTAAAATAAAAAAAGGTAAAGGATATTTAATGTATCTAAATAAAACGTCTACACTTTTTATGATGGGATTTGTGATTTTGAAGTAGATGAATATCATGAAAATTTTCCGAGATTAAACAACAAACGAAATTTTGGAAAATTATATAATAATTTAGTTAAATGTATAGAAAGGTATTTTATGCATGATCACTATCCATTATTTATATTCAAAACACGAAATATATAATAAAATAAATACTTTACTACATTTTACAATGAAGATGTATTGTATAATTATTTTTCGAATAAACTTAGTCACACTTTACATAATTTTCTCATGCACATTGTAAAAGTTCTTATTCTAAATTAACTTTTTACGGTATTTTTTTATTCGCATTCGTTTTTTACACGTAAAACAAATATCTTTAAGATTTTTATATGCAGCTAGATATTTTTAAACATGTGATCTCAACTGTAATTTAGAAAATCGGTTACATAACATCATTATAGATATCATTCTATCAATGTTATTGTGATATTATATGAATGCTAATTCAAAAGAAATATAAATTAAACGTAAAACTTTTTGTTGACATATTAAAACTATTATATACTAAATAGACTTTTATGTTCATACCGATCATTTGTAAACTCAAAAAATTACTGATTTATTTAGCATTGTGCAAGTACAGTTATCAAAATGACGCAACTTAGACATATATAAGTTACAAACTATGGTTAAAACATAATTTTCGGTCTTTACGCTGCATTTTAAACTAAATTCATTTTATATTTTTTTATATCAAATTATGTTCCACTTTTAACTTTTTTAATTATATTTTCATAATAAAACCATGATTTTCTCATATCAAAGCAGATAATTGATTTTAATTATTTGAATCAGAAATATAAATATTAAATATCTTTCTGATCAAAAAAGAACCACAAGCCCCTGAATAATATGAATTTAGAAGAAAGTAGAACACATACTTATACAGTTAATGAGAGAAAGTCCTTAATCATTTAAATCGGTATATTAAAAATTTAAATGAATTTAATTTTAGTCTAAGTTATACATTTATAATAAGATTTTTTAATTTGCAAAAATTTATTTTCTGTAATGTTCATATTTAGAAAATTCATCAATACAGAAAAAAAAAATGTATGTTATTAATATAACATCAGCACCAATAAGAGTTTAAAGATTTGCTTAATTAAACTAATATAGGATTTCGTAGAAATCAATTCAAAATAAAATTAGTTGTAATTTTAAGAATTATTGATAATGGTTGTTCTGTATGCACGAAATTCATATTAGTTGCTCTCTCTAGAGTAATGATTTTTTTTGCAATAAAATATTTGAATACATATCTTCATGAAAAAAAGATTGGTAAAAAATTATTTGATTAAGAAATAATTAGCTAGATAATTGGAATTGTTTATTACACTAATTCAAGGATTACTAAATTAGGAGAAACGGAAATATTCTTCAAAAATATATACATTTGAACACAAAAATAAAATGGACCGATTAGATTAATTCAAATAAATTTGCATAAAGCCACACAGATCAGAATGATGAAATTTGCAATCTGAATTGCAGAAAATTTTAGAATATAAAATTGATATAAAAATTTTCAACATTCAATAATTCAAAAATATTATTCTATAACACACCTTGCACTAACTAATAATATGAAAAAAGTATTTTTTCATGATATTTGCCTTGATTTTAGTTACCAGCAGAATAATTAGTAAATATGTTCAATTTAGGTTTATAAATAGCTTTTAAATTTTATTTCTTTTAGTTTTATTGTTCTTCAGCCCGCATTATAATGAAATATTAGGTTTAATAAACTTATAATCATTTGAATTTATATTCTATTGATCTCTGATCATTAAAATATGATTTAAATTAATTACATTTGTAGTGTTTACCAGATTTCTAATCATCAGACTTAGATTTTAGCTATAAGTACCATTTTGTAGTTTTTTATTAATAATAATGAGTAAAGTGACCCATGGAGATTATAGGCTCATATATAAATCATTTTTATGATCTTGAAAACATAAAGATTCAATAAAAATGAGCTTTTTCTTGGTTTCCTTATTTAACCAAAAAATTATATTATCATAAAAGGAAAGTGCATTGCGCTTAAATACAAATGATGCATGCACACATAACCGAATATACTTTTTAATATACGTTCGTATATTGCAAAGCTTTATTTGATTAAAGATTTTATTATGGTGTATACTAGAAAAAAAATTAAATTGTAAAATTTTTTTGATTCAAAATATATTTAAACTTGTATATAATAAAATTGTCTTATTATCTTTATGGGTGGTTATACTAGTATCAAAATCAATACCGCGTCACAATATTCAGTATTTAAAAGTAGTACAGTAGGCCAAAATATATACACGAAATGGTTGTAAAATATGCTATTGAAAAGATAGAAATCATTTAGATGTTAGAATTTTTTATAAATAATAATATGTGATGCCAATTTTCTAATTTATAATGTTTAGCTTTCATGTGTAGGAATAGGTAGACTAACTAACTAATATATACATTCGCAAAAAATCACTCAACATTTTTTAATATTTTTACCATCAAAATCATGAAGTAATCCATTGATCATCACAGGTTTTTTCTTTTTATTCAAAACGATTTAATTATAAAGTTAACACATATGTTTATACCGATAATTACATTATGTCTAATTGAGTAACGTATATATCACATTAGTTACTTTTTTCAACATTTTAACTATTTTTTAAAGTCGAATCTTCTGTAATCTTGCTAGTTACAAAGCAAAAATAAGTAAAACATTACGAAATTAATAATTTAAAATCTAAAAATAGATGATAAATATATTTTCAGATTATAAAATCAGATCGTCTTTTAGAATAAAATGATGGTAAATATGTTTATTACTAAGAATAAATTTCTGTATAAACTATTTATCATTTTTTATTTTATTTTACGTTTTATTTATTATAAACACCATATATATTTACTGTTATTATAATAGGAATAAAATCATATATTATAATTCTGTATAATATACATAAAATTCTAAATATAATTTTTTTTATTTTGGTTAAGTTTCTTTCTATAAATTTTATTTATTTAGATCTGGTCAGTCTAATGGGAACATTGCACGACTCTTTGATACATATTTTGACTTCTTTCACAGATATATATAATAGAGCGCTTTTCTTCTTTTAAATGTGATGAATTCGCGTGTCTTGAATTTTGTTATAAATTGTTTTGAACTATAATTGTAAAAAATATTTACCCTGGATTTTATCAATATTTTCTTTTAAAAGTAATGAATTTATAGAAAATTGATTCATAACGTGTAATTATATATGATTTTATAAGTTTATGTGGTTCAAAATAGTTGAATAAGTCCACTTAATGATCTTATTATTCATCTATAAGAATTTATGGTATTTTTGACTAAAATAAAAACGTAAATAAAATATTACAATCATAATTTATTTTTATTTGGATTTTTTTGCTGTTATTTATAAATTTATTATCTTCCGAAAGTTCAATTTTAAAATATGAAAAGGCAGATAGTCTAAAATTTGGGTCGTTTTATTATATTTAAAATATAAATATGATTTAGTAAAATACTAATTGTCTCTTTATTGATGAACATGTGTAATTTACGCGTAATTAGAATTATAATCTATTCTATTTATAACAAAAAATTTGAATTTTTTTTTAAATTGACTTTCGTGTTACAATTTATCTATATTTTTATATTATCAAACATATTGACCCAATGAATCACTTAAAAAACATGATTTCATAACTCTTACAAATATAAATAAATTTAAATAATTTATTGTATTTTTTCTTGTAATTATGTAGATTTACCATCAATAATATTTAAAAATAAAAATTTGTATTCGTTACCCTTTCTATATTTTAATTATCTAGAATACTTATCAACTATTTAAAAAAATTGTAATATATCATAAAAGAATAAAAACTAGGTTAAAATAGTTTTTCTTGTGTTTATCGATAACATTAGGCTTAAAGTTTTTGTTAAAAATAATATTTAAATTTATATTCGGAAACAAAAATTTATTATATTTTATAATCAGAGTTTATGTATACATAACTATTATGGTTTATTGTTTACACATCATATGTTCACAAAAATGTAATCGCGCTCTAGATCGGTGAAATAAAAGTTTCGAATATATAAAAGATCATATAATATACCGTAAATAGCTCCCATATTAGGAATAATATCAAAATATTTTAATATAAACATCAGTTTAAAATTATAAAAAAAAGAATTTGTTAAATTTGATTACAAATATTTATTACTTATCTCGGATTATGGCAGTTATGTTCTAGATAAGTTATATTAATAAATTATATTAACATTGGTTTACAAGCTAACAGCAAACAAACACTTTTTATGGCAAAGCAAATTAAATATTTAAAGGGTGTGAATATCTTATCTGCATATTTAAATAAAATTTAAGCCTGAAAATAAAATTTTTCATGTTGCATCAATTTTATTTCTATAAATATTAATTTTTATATAATTCGCGTTATGTTCGGATGTGTTACATAATATAAAAAAACAATAAAAATACATAATAATTCTAGATTTACTGGATATCTTTTAGACCTGATAGATGTTTAAAAATTGACTTTTAAATATGATAAACATAAATAAAGGAAGATTTGGTCTTGGTCTAAGAAAAATAAATTATGGTCAAATATGATGATATAAATATAATAATTAATTGTGATGAAAATTTGTTTAAGATCACATTTTTAATGCTGTCATAATCTTTTAAATGTATTAAATGATTCTAAAGTATTTAAATGATCCAGTTTACAAAGTTTTAATTTGTGATTTCATAAAATAAAAAGCATAATTTTTTTATATGAATTATAAAATTTCATTTTTAAATAACCTTTTTAGATAGACCAAGATATTCATTGGTAATTTATTTGGCGAATCAGATCTAATTTTCTTGGAATAAATCTGATTTAGAGGATATAGAAAAAAACATAAAGCTTTAGGAATCGAAAAATGTCGTAAATTCTTTTATTGTATATAACTTACTTACATCAACATCGCATTTAAATCATGTATATAAGTATCTTTATGTTTAATTTGCTGCAAAAAATTTATTACTTGATTTTTATTTTGTATTTTAGTTGAAATATACACATAAGCCGTAAATTAACAGTTTTTTTTGGCAAGACAGAGTTAATCTGGATATCTTTAATGGTTTCTTATCCATATTTTTTTGAATACTATTTTACGGAATGTTATTTTTTTAAAACTATATTAGTTTTATATTTCTTTATTATAGATATATAATATTCTATTCTTTTATTTTATGCCTTTGATTACACCTTCTGATTCAAAAGTTGGAATAATAAATAAATAACAATTGCTATATATATTTATATACGTAAATAACACGCAGGTAAATTTAAGGGTAAATGGTATTGTCGATTCTATCATAGATAAATTATTTTTTAATGTAAAGATTTTTCTATGTCTAAAGTTGATAATATATTTGAAAATAGTTATTGGATTTTCTCTACTCATATAAAAATTATTTCATAACAAACATACCACTATTAAAATATTATACGTTTATTAATATTTTGTCAATTTACAAATGTATTTCTGTTTTTATTATTAATATGATGAAAAAATTAGAAATTTATAGTCCTCTTATTTTTTATTTATAAGCTAAATTCAAGGTTATAATTTTAGTTTTTGTTCCGACCACGACTTGCTTGATTCCTTGCGTGGACAGCGTTTTTAAACTTTCAGTTATCTTCATATTTCCAGAAATATTCTTCGATACTTCTCCTCGTTTCGAAACCTAATGATTCAAGGGCTTTTCTCAATCCCAAGGTTTGTATATATACCTCAACCTAATTCGTTTTATCTAGTTCCTTCTGGTATAAAAATTTTTCGACATAATAAATATAAATTAATGGAACGTATTTTATATTTTATAACATTTTTTTTTATTACTATTTAATTATATTTTTGGATCCACAAACAGCAATATAACTATTCTAGGGTTTCAAATCTTCTTCTACACGCTTTGCTTCAAATACCTTTATATGCTATCTAGCTATAACGTCGTTTATAAATTATCAATATCAATGTATTTTACATTTCTGTATTTGTACAGATCTAAAAATATATATTTTTGATTTTATTGCATTTCATAAACTATAAATTAAAATGCATGATTTTACACTGATTTATCAATTGTAATATTTTTTACCCTATTATCATCATTGCTTGTAGCTCTAATTTTAAGTAAAGCTACAACGATCTGTTCGGATTGATATTTTCTTCCGGTTAATACTCGATATACCAAAATTTATAAAAAATGATATAATTTCTAGTTTGGTGGATTTATAGTGTATATATTAGACCATAATTTTATGATTGTAGATTTAAATATTCTCCTATGTGTATTTTTGAATCATTAAACGGCTATTCAATCCGGCCCATCTGCAAGAATTGGAGCATACACCTGTAAACTGCCTCACATTAATTAGCTTCCGACTTGTTACATACAGTGTTTATGACACCTAATAAATTCGACTCGTTTATCATGGTCAAAAACACGTGATCTAAAACAATTTTTACGTTTTTATGGATATTTCATATTTAAAATACCATGAATGTGAACAGATATAAAATCATAGATCAATTTGCTGAAATTGATCTGAAACTATATGGCTTAAAGATGTAAATCCATGACGCTTCAAAAAATACTTTTAAAGAAAATTAATATTTTAATAACACTAATCCTATTTGAATTTTTGTTATACATCTCATAAATATTTATACTTTATTGGTTTTTAAATCATTAAACTTAATTTTAAATCTTTTCATATGAAGGATACAATTTTTGCCGCCCATATGTTCAAAATGTATTAAAATAGCAAAAGGAATATCAAAGTTATCATTCAAATTTTAAAAAATACAAATAAACTTATTATGTTGAAAATCGAAATATGCTCAACTGATCGAATTTATAAATTTAGATTGTATATCAAAATAAATAACCATATTTAATATCTAATTTCTGTTTTATATCTATTGATTGTACAAATAATCGCATCGTTTTTATATCGATATAAAATTTTCTGCCAACAGAATATAATGGAAGCGAAGTATACTTATATAAGATGCGAGTATATAAAAATGCAACAAAGCCTGTGTAAAATGTGGTTTATAATCATATTCGAATATTTAAAGTTTTGTTTTACTCTAAATTTTGTGTCTTCGTATGAGTATTTAACTGATTTATCAAATAATTTATATAAAAATTTGGGAAATCATTCAAAATGACAATTACTCGTAAAAAATTATTTTGGCTTTTATGCAATACATACAAAAGAGTTTTAGAATAAAGCTTAAATTATTTTTTGATAAGATTACCAATGTATGTCTACAGGTATTTTTGAAATATGAAATATGATCACAATTTTATTTTTTTCAAGAAATTATAAATTTTAAGCTATTTATACTTTTCATGATCTGTCTTTAGCGAATAATTCGCCCTTTATATATATAGACGCTGTTTTATTTATTTTCCAATATCATTCAATGTTTTTGTATAGAAATATATAGAGCCCATCGTGTTTTATGCACACACATGAGTAGTGAATATATTACAAGTCAATTAACCATTATTTCTATCAATTCATATTTGATTGTCATATTTTTACATTTCTTATGTAATTAATTCTCATATATGGTATAATGGATCTAATATTAAATTAAAAAATCTATATTTCCTCACATCAAGAAAGCATATTTCTGCAAAAACTAACGATTTACATCACGATTGCAAATGATTCACATGCAGAAAAAATTTCCAAAAATTTATTTTACAGCTCATAACACAGCCTCTACGTCTAGGAATCTACCCAAATCATAACTGCTGCTGTATAGTATGTGTAGCGTACTTGAAAATCTTTCTAATAATATAGGTCTCGTCCCCAGTGTTTTCTTAGTTCATATACATAGGAAACATTTAACACATGCTTTTTGATAATTGAATGCCCTTGCATTTGATCATATACCTTTAAATGTAAAAGAAAATAGAATTCATTTACCCCACATTTATACATGGTTGATTTCTAATTGGCTATAAATATAGTAATGAGTATCAAAAAAGAATTTTTATATTATATTTTTATCAAATCTAACACAGAAAAATAAAATTCATCATATATACATTTACATCTTTTTAGAGGCTTAATAAATGACAAAGTATACAAAAAATGTTTAAAAAAATGCAAAATCAATACGCAACATATTTACATTATATGTAAATGTTATAACTTAATCTATACACATGTGCTTAGTAGTTTTGAACGTTCCAATTATATATAAATTAAAGTTTTTATACTCGATATCATGTAGTTAAATAGGGTTGCAATTCTAGCATAAGATCTATTAAAATTTTGTAGGTTTTGGACATGAAACTTTATATATAGCTAATAATAGAATTAGATCATTTAAAAAAATACAATATTTATAAAAACATACTTTGTTATCTACGACTATTTGAGAATACAGATAAGATTTATTACAAAATTCACTTAAAACATAGATCGGTTTAAAACCAAGAATTTATATTAAAATACATTTTCAGGTTGATAAGCAACACAGAACCTTTTCTTTACTAACATAATTTCTTAAAATGTATTTTTGCTAATTATAAGACAAAAATACAATCAATACCGTGTGTCATCGATTTCATTTTTTAAAATATAATTTATAATACAAAGATATTAACAGAAAATGGTTTTAAAAAATATAACATAAATATAAATTATTAACTTTGATTTTAGTTTTATAATCGAATAATCGATAATTTTTTTATGCAAAATAAAGAAAATTTTATCTATATCTAATGAATGCCTAGTAATTTTTTTTACCATGATTTTAAGATATTAAAAGCCTTTAAATAATGTTAGCTGCTCAAAAAACAATTCTTATAAAATACACGAAAAAATATAACCTCAGATACGGAATTTATGATAAAAAGGGTTTTTAAAAAATATTAAATGGCAACTAAATCTTTTTATTTATGAAATAAATTATTTTATGTTGATATAGATTACAAGAATATAACAAAGTTTATTATATATAAAAGGTTAGTGTAAATAATTATAAAATTTTACTCATGAATGTATATTTTTATAACAACACATAATATAAAGAAGTTACGAACATATATTTTTTGAACTTTATGATGAGATATATAATCTATTAGTTAAGTTGTAGGTTTTAAATTACAAAAATTTTAAACGATCTATATTACTATATTAAAAAAAAGAATTGATCTAAGCTTTAAAAATATTGATTTTACAATCTTCATAATTTGTTAAAATTACAAAGGACATACGAAGAGTTTGAGTCTTTATTGAAATTGTAAATAAAAATACATGCATTAATTCTAAAATTATACTATTCTCCCCCAAAAGCTTACATGTAATTTTTTTTACTACAACTTGAAAAATTTTGATAAAGTACACAGGTTCTACAAAAAAACTTTGAATTAGATTAAAAGCTAAAAAAGAATTTATTAAAATCTCTAACATGTTCAGAACATTTATTTTGCTTCATAATTTTGATTGCTTAAAAAATAAAAAATTGTTATATATTATATATGTGGAAAAAAATTTATAATTTGGTAATATAAAAACAGTTACCGACTAGATTGATATAAAATTTTAGTTATAAATGAATTAACTATGTAATATGATAAAAAATGAAATGGGTGTATAATAAGTGCAAAAAGGCATGGGAAATAAAATACTTTATAAAATTTTAATTACTCTGTCCTTTGTATTTAAATTAAGAAACTTACAAAAACCTTTTTCATGTATAATTCATTTACTAATAAGCTTGAAAAACTGTTTCTGACACGAAACGAATAAATCATAGTTTTAAATGTATTCTTGAAAAATCATCTTACATAATATAATTTTATCGCCAGCAATATCCTTATAAATAATGGCGAACATATATATGATTTTTTTATGCTACATATTTTTATTCCAACTTAATATCTATTGGATTTGATTTTTAATTTTTATAGCATGATATAGCATTATAAATTTAGATCAATATGTTATCCTATGTTTCATTAAAAGATTTTAGATACTAAATATCTTGTAGAAAAATTTACAAATTTGCATGTATTACTGATATAAACATGTATGCATTTTCAGATTTATTTTTAATTGTAATTACATGTGAAATTTTTTTTTTTTTTAATATGATCAAATACTTTACTGAAAAGAGAATAATTGTGTAAAATGGCAGATATTTGTGAAATTTCATTAATCGTCGATTAAAATATGCCAGGGAAAGCTAAGGTTTTTAACGATAAAAATATAATATGAAGAGACGTCAAAGATTACATAAAACAAATTAAACATATAAATCAATGAATTTCTTTTACATTTAATATATCATCAACAAATCTCAAAATACCACAAAAAAAATTCATATAAACATACAGATCATATAATTTACAAGCAGAATTTTTTTATGTAATTTTTAACTTTATTCGTGCATAAAAAATTATTATTTTGATCTTAAAATAATTTTCTAAAAAATATGTTTTTACACAACTGTAGTTTTATGTATATTTTCAATTTGTCACAAACGCATGAAATTCGTATTTTAATAGGAATTTGTAATAACACTTAGAATTCTGGATGTTTTGATTGAATTATATAATAAAAAGCATTTTTTTTTTGCAATGAGAACTTCTTTATGGAAAAATTCATACCTACGTATTTTTTTTGAATAAAATTTGGGATCACTTTTCAAATACCTCAATATTTCTTTAAATATATGAAAATGATTAATAAAGTTCTGTTTCGAGTATTTTATATGCATAAAAAGTGATATTGCATACAAATGACACAGGTCTATTTTATATTTATAACCTAAATTTTTAATCTTATTTCCCTTGATATACCACTGAAAAAAACCATCTTTGGGCGTTAAACATAAATCTTTATCAAAGAAAAGTTTCAAAACCTATTATTTTGGCATAAAAATATATGATATTACAAAAATTTAGACATTTCTTCATGGAATCTCTGTTTCACACTTATTTCATTACTTCCGGCATGACTTACATACTGAGAATAGTTCTACTACAAAAAGGCTATATGTGATAATTGTAAAATTCTGCTATTATTCTATAATATAATATATTTTTTTATCTGGATGTTGTGTAAATCATATGAATTTGCATTAAATGATATAAAATTCTCTTTATTAATTTTTTTTAACTATAGCTAATATATTCTTTATATTTTTAAAGGTAACAAAAATATATCTGCATAAAATTTTAAATAATAAAAAATTTTATTTTTTTTACAAATAGAATACAGCGATTTTTTCACAAATTATTTACTTTCTATCTATGCATATACATGAATAATATTCTAAATTCCTTTCAATCGTTTCCCAAATTTATAATATCCGTGTTAGACTATATTTAAAGTATATAATTTCACCGTCTATGTATTATAGTATTCAAAAAAAATAGTTATAATTAATCTAAAAATGCCGCATAAGAATACAGCCTTCAAATGTGCATTCACATAAAAGCAAATTTTTAATAAAAACAATATTTAGAGTGTTAAATGATAATTATTGTCAGAGAGTATGTTTATAAAAAGTTGTTATAAATAAAACATCAATTTTGAAATTTAGCCAACATTTGTTACATTGTGTAGTTTACAAGAGTAATCTAGCATCAATTTTTTTTTTGGCCAAAATTTTCTGCGACATACGCATAATATATTCTTAATAATATGTGCTGTCCATATGAACCTGTTTTTATTATAAGTTTAAAATAAAGACCCGAAATATTTTATGTTTATATCAATTTATTTATACATCTTGCATAAAAAATGTGGAAGAATACACACTAAAACCGCACATTTAGATGTTACAGAAGAAGAATAAAACTACGTAAATATAATGTTATTTATTTTCATATTTAAGCACACATGCCCAGAAGTTCTAATATATTATATAAAATATTGAACATATTTATTATCAAATAATATGAATTTTTTTGTGACTATGACAGTAAAGCAAATATACTGAAAATCTTAGATTAATAAAAAGCCAACTAAATTGTTTAATTATATATCTTTAAAAGAAGAAATAAAATTCTGTAAATTGTTGCCATAAAAATGGTATTTTATTGCATGGACGTAAGTTGTATGGTTTCAAATGGGAGCAAATCGATTATTGGCTCCGAACGTTTCGTGGAATAGCTGGAATGCCTATATAATTGTTTTACGGATATCAACAGTGAAAATTAAAGTAATATATCAGCAAAAAATGGTTTTATAAATTAGATATCAGTACCCAAAATCGCTTCAACTTAAGACTTTCTATTTTATAAGCCTTCCTAAAAAGATTTCAGTGCATGGATTCGTTTCACACTCAACATCCACAGCAATAATAGGTTAGATTAAGGAAAGAATACGCAGAAATCGCCGCAACATTAATAGAACAACATATAAACCTGGCTTGATATTTTAAGCGATTAGAATATGATTAAAGCAAAATTACCCAATATCAAGAAATAGAGTTTAGCGATAATTCTTTTTCGCAACATTTGTAGAGTCAGTAAAAAGTGTGTCTGAGGATTAGCATTGGTTTTTATTATCAAGGACTAAAACTACACATAAAAATCAAATTTGAAAAGTATCAGAAAAGAATTCTTAATATACAGACGAAGGAGAATACAAAGAAATAGAATCATATATAGACTCCAACATTAGTAAAAACACGGATAAATTATATCCATATATCTAGATTTTTAAATACATAACAGAATATTCAGTCACACAAAACAAGTTTAGGTAAGCCTTTTAATCTACAAGACGATTGAAAAACAAAACTATTAAAATCAAAAGATCGTAAATATAGATTATAGTACAAGTTAGGCTCTATTTATGTTCACTTGAACTTATTTAAATATAATTTATATCGAATTTAATATCATATCAATTTTAATACCATAAACATATGATTTTTTATTCTAAGCTTGCATAAATTTAATTTAATTTAATTTGATTTAAATTAAATTAATTAAATCAAATCGACCGGTCTGATTTTCTGTGGATCCAATATGTCTATGTGACGTATCATCTTGACGACTATTTTTTTGCATATAGCTTTAAGACTGAATAGAAATGATGATATGTTATCAATGTTGAAACCATAACACAATCCATTTTTATCATAAATTTTGTCGTGAAGAACTTTTAAATTCATATTAAATTATATAACATATGATATGAATCCTCAAAAAAGATAACTAAATACCAAGTGACATATTAGAATAGAAAAATTGACATAAACGCGTGGCAAATTTAAAGTAAAGAATAAGTTAGCTAATCAAAATTTATGAAAAATAAATAGATGCGAAGATTTAGTGTTGCTTTTTCTATATACGTGCATAAAAAATAATAATAAGAAAGGAAGGTATTGAATACAATCATAAATATAGCAAAATAACATGTATGAGTATATTTTTTTGCAAATTATTATGTTTATTATGCTTTGAAAAGCCTTTATTGACATATAATATAATACAAAACAAACAAATTAATTAAAGGATTTAATTTTTATATGCCATAATGTTTTCTTTATTTATGCATTTTCTAATCAGGGTTACAAAACATTTCTTAGTGAGTTTAATAGGTATCCAAGATACCACATTATACATAAATGAGTCGATTGGAAATTTTACATTAATAATAAACTTTATCTTTATTTTAAAAGTGCAAATAAATAGAAATACAATCTTTTATGTCAATTATACCCGCTTGATGTAGATACAGCCTCTTGACAGTCTTATCGTGTAAAGTAATGTATATATTTTTGAAAATAATAAATCTACTTAGATGAAAGGTAATGTTGGCTATTCATATACGATAAAGTATATTTAACACTAAGAATTGAATATGTAAAACGTAATTAAATATATATTGATCCTCCCCCAGTATTCATGAGGACCTTAAAGCATTGTAAAATTTTGTTTATAAAAATTACTTGATGGAAATACTTTAGTATTATGGCATCGAAAGACCAAAAAATATATATTTTATGTGTTATAGAGCTCAGTACCATTTAAAATGTATTTATCATATAATCAACGAGATTTTAAAGCCTTATATCAAATAAAAAAAGATTAACCGACATTATTTTAATTCATTTATTTTAAAAATTTCATAAAGAATTGCTCCAAAATATTGTGATTATTTTGAATACTCTTACATCGGCATCTCAATGGAACTATTTCATACAGTATAATTGATTTATAGGACTAATTACTGTAAAAAAATTATGTAAAAATATAAAAGTCTTTTAAAATTTGTTGTATACTCATATAGAGCAAATATTATGAGTGCGATCAAAAAAAATTATTGATATAAATTAGACGCTTGAAAACTAAAATTTATACTAGTATCTATAATATGACGCAGAAACTTATAGGATACATGAACTACATGAATTAATATAAGAAGTACAACAGTTAAAGTCCAAAAAGTAATATTAAAGATAACTATAACAAATATAAATATATTTATATAAATAGAGCAAGTTTTAGATCCTATGTGCATTTTCATGTTGTAAAAATAAAAATATACAGCCAAAATTATACATGAAATATAAATATTATAATTTATGCCATATTATTGAACACTTATATGATGACCAGAAAATATCAGAATTAAAAGGTTAGTCTATCGGATAGAATGAAAAAAACGTTGCAGTCTAAAACATATATAGCTTTAGACAGATCAATAATATTATACGACTTTTCTTATGTTAATTAATAATTAGAATATGAATTTTATGATAATAGATTTGTCATTTTGGATGTATATTATATAAATATTATAGATATAAAAATTAGTTACCTTTTAGTGCCTAGATAGCTTCGTTCACGTTATATTCCAACCCATAGAAGCACTTAAAATTAAAATCAAACCTTCATCGTAGATAAGAATATAAATTGACATATGAATTGACAAAATCTTATGATATTCATCAAATAAAGGTTTTTTAAATATATATTAATAATTTATAAATAACAGAAAATAAAATTAAAAATATTTGCATATCTATTATAAAAATGATTTTAAAAGGTGTATTATATGAATTATTTTAAGTAACGACTAAATTTTCTAATATCTATTATTTACCTACATGAACATTTGATTTTGTATTTGTTTTAACGATAAAAATATAAATTAGGATATATTATATAATCATATTTATATATGTAAATTCATCTAATCTATATTATATTATTGCTAGTTAACTCTAGCTGGATCTTAACCACACACTATCTAATATTATAAACATTATCTAAAAAACAGAAACAGACTGTACAAGCGAAAGTAATATTTTATTAAAAAAAACATACTACAGACATAATCACGATAGAGCGAATATTATTTATCAAGATAAAAAATATAATATATCATTAATGATAGTGGCGCATTTAAAATCCATATGAGTTGAACTTCCAATTTTTTTCGAACAAAATGCAAAATATTTAAATTTTTGAAATATATAATATACGCATTATGATCTTATATATATTCACTATACGTTTATATATTTTTTTTGTATTTCTTTAAAATTTGTAAATTATTTATATATAAATCCGGTCCTAATGGAGCGTAAATACGATGTTTTTTTATGTCCATTAAACCGTTAAAATCCATAAGCCTAATTTATTGTACAATTTAAACTTTTAAAAATGAAAAAAAAGTATACATGATTTATTCGTGTCACTATAAATTTATGGAAAGAATATAAGATAAATAAATGTCTTTACCTATACTTAATCCGACATAATAAAACAAAACCAGCATCTAATAGCATAGATCATATAAATTAATAGGTAAATATTTTTATCTTTTTACATTAAGTTTTATTGCAAAAACGGTTTTTTATAAATTAGAAAAAGAAAATTACATTGAAATAATATAAAATTATAACCCTCACTACCTTATAATTTATCGAAAATTTGTGATTGTATTTCTATAAAAATGAAATTATCATTGCAGGCACTTGAACTCATCTCATTCGAGAGAGAAGAGCAGTTTATGAAGATAGATCAGGGGAAGGTGTCAAAAGATGTATC
The DNA here is from genome assembly GCF_057557595.1 of Rhyacophila brunnea. Taxonomy (NCBI): domain Eukaryota; kingdom Metazoa; phylum Arthropoda; class Insecta; order Trichoptera; family Rhyacophilidae; genus Rhyacophila; species Rhyacophila brunnea. Next base: position 1,560,628 of record NW_028233341.1, read on the forward strand.
AAAGGGTTTTGCAAAGAACACAATGGACTGACTACATCTTTATATCTTTAAATGATAAAAATAAAATTAATCCACAAATACAAAATAATTTATTAAAATTTAGCCCATAAATAAATAGAATTCAAGTTTTGGAACTACACACAGAGATCTAGGTATGTAAGAGAGTTTTAAGCAAAAAAAAAATAAATAATTTGCAAAATATCGAGCTCATCGGCTTGCAGGAAAGAATCCAGCAAATATCCAAAAGAGTGTATCAAAAGAAATTTATATCTATTTATTTGTCTGATCGCAATAAATTAGATATAATATTGGAAGTCTTTAATTAAAAAGATGCAAAAAAATATTCTAAAAATAATGTTTGGAAATTAAAGGCCTAGAATATATAAATATATGACTAAATTATCTTATTGGTAAACTAGTCAAATGTTTACATTTATTTATATAATTTCTACATATAAATTATAATCTAAAATCTTTGTATGTTCTGGTTTTGCGTATTAAAGTTCATAATTCACAATAAATACACGTTGAATGATTTTTAGTTTTATAATATAATGTCATATTATAATCACAAAGTACTACAATCATCATATATTATCGCAACTAAAAAGCACTGATATGTAGTCGAATATAAATTCCGCTGTTAGAATCAATACAGAAAAATGGCTTTTATTGACACAGCTAGATACAGAGAATAATAAAATAAATGATAAGTGTCGCTATATGCATAAAAAAATGGAATCAAGATTTGATATGTATATATGTTCTGAAGATATTATTTGAACATTTAGGATTAAAAAAGCCGAATTTAGGATCTATGCATATTCATATAAAAAAAATTGTAATTTTTTTGATTGTATGCAAAAAATTTCTAAAGAAAATATATATTTATGGTTGATTTGTGTGTAAAGTCTATAAAAGAATTTAGAATGTAAGCTTAAAGTTGATATCGAAGTAAAATAACCAAGCCTATATATTTCATTATAGTATACTTGTTTGGAATATTTGCGCAAGATTTTATGCAAACATAAGTTTATTCAATTTTTTGTTTAAACATATTCTTTATAGCTTATTTTCTTAGGCTTCAGAAGAAAGAAATGTTTATGATCTACAATCCCTGAAAAATTTGTATTAATATAAATTATTAAAAATCTACTTAAATAGAAACAAAATATGAAATCACAAGTTTACTTCAGATAAGAAAATATTTGAATATTTCGTATTTTAGGTTTATGAACTAATATCAAAACTAAAAATTTGATATATAAAATCAAATTTGCCTTAAATTACATTTTATAGTCATTTTCAAAATCGTTTAATTGAATTTTATAGTTTAAGGACAATTAAACTGTTAGTATGCCACAATATGTAAGATTTTATAAATCTAACATCATGCCATAGTATAAAAAAATATGAAATTTTAATTCTGTCGTTTTATATATATTTTTAAGATTGCGATATTTTAAAGTTTATTTTGACTATTCAAATATGCTTTTTATATTTTAGAATTTTGCTTATCATATAAATTACTATATATCTAACATAAAAAAACATTTTTAAATATTTATTATGCTTAATCATATACACTGTCATTTTAGAGCCGTTTATAATTTCGAAGGAAACCTTTTCCACTTAGATAGTTGTGAATAAAAATCTTTTAGAATATCTAATCCAGTTAGTTACTACAAAGGCATAATTAATTACAGATACAAATAGTTAACTAAGAATCTTACATAAAGCCAAGGTTTCTTTATGAGAATATGATATATATCATAAAATATAAATTTAGAATAGAATCCATTAGTTAATGATATCAATAGATCTTCAGGTGGTTGTCATATATATTATGTGTATGAAAAATATTTCGCTAGGTAATATGTAAATTTATAGAAATATTTTGCGCTATATACGAAATTTTGTAAACTATACAGATTAAACTACAGAAAAACATTCATACAATTTTTCGGGAATACAAAAATAAACCTTCAAAAAGTCCCATAAGAAACTAAAACCACAGTGTAAAAAAATACCTTTACCAAGAAAACACCAAAATTATCACCAACAAATATAGATGATTCTCATAAACAGAAATTATAAAATCAGAAATTTTTCTGCAAAATTCGTTCTTTATATCATTTCATTTTTATCCATAATTCCAGTAGAATTAATTATAAAATTTTATTAAATGCGATCATACATTTGATTCAATTATTTTGAATAAAAACATTGTTTGGTATTAAAATAATCTATTTTATTGGTGTAATATTTATAATTTAAAGTTTTTTAGTTTATGTAGATTCCAAACACTCGTACGAACCGTCTTTGTTTCTTTGCATTGTACATAATTAAGTATTTTATAACTATTAACAATATAATTTACATTTATTATATTCATTTATACTTTTATATAGCTTGAACGATTAAATATCCAAGGATTTAAACAGATGCGATAACTAAGAACATGTGAACACAAAGAAAAAATGCAAGACTATGCTAACTAGAAAATTAGCTTTATTCTTATATAACCATATGTTTATGCAGCACATCTATATAATCTGATCTTGAACCTTTTTAAAAAGCATATAAATACATTGAGATTTTATCGTATTTATCTATGAGTTTAAACGATTATCTTGGTTTTATCTTGATTTCTAGGTGTTTTATAGCAATAATCCAGTCACATTATAAGATGAATATGTATTTCGGGCATCTTGAAAACTTAGTGGATTATATTGTTCTATTATATTATCATCAACTTATATTTTTTTTTCTATATATTTGATCATTTATTTTATGCTATGCTCCATAATTATGTATTACCTATTATAGTCGTTATTTTATAAATTTTTATAACATTTAAGCATCAAAGTATCTTCTATTACAAGTGATTCTTAATTATTTCTTATTTACCTTAATTAATACCAAAATATTTTTTTCTTTTGAGTTTTCGTTATAGTTATTAATATAAATATAAAACAACACTATTCAGTTAATATGCTTAAATCAATCCCATATAAATTTTACAGGATATAATTTCTCTGTGAATTGAATCACAGAGTATATTTTTAAATGATTATTTTGATACATTTATAGTTCTACAGTGCAAGTTTAGAATATGAGTCATATGAGTTGTTGATGCTTCAAAACAAATCCGAATAACCATAGTATTTATTTAGATATTTCTATGTGTAAATATTTGTGCTATATAGTATAGTAACTATATTTATTTGTGCTGATAACTATGCACATGATTTCAATATTTTTTAGTCGAATAGTATAGATAATGAATATATCTAGTCTTGATATTTTGGTGAAAGATTCTTTCTTTAAACTATAAATATATAATCTAGGCCCCCTTTGGCTTTCTAATCTTTTTGTGCTTATCACTCTTTCTATTATATTAATTTGATAATCTTGAGTGGCAATATATTTTGAAATCTTGTGTCAACATTTAATATAAATAGAATATTTAGATATTTATTGTATTAAGACACGATATATTTAATTTTACGGTGTCATCTTATCGATATTAAAATAAAAGTATCACTATTGCAGTTTACTCAATTTAATCCTTCATGTTATACTTATTGTCATAGATACTTCAAAGAGCAGTTATAGGTATAGTACTTTGTATCTTTTATTATGAATTGATAGCATACCTGGTTATAATGCGATGGCTGAAATTTTCTTTAAAATGGACAACAAGATTGATCTGTAATTTTATGAAATTTCCCAAATGTCATGACATCTCTAAACCATATTCAATCTATATTTATATTGCAGTTTTAAACACGAGAAAAATTTTATTTCTTCAAATTGCATTTTTTATATAAGAATATTTGAATATGATGGATTTTTATATTTGTTTATGTTTAATACATTAATTTATGACACCTGAACTCATCTCATTTGAGATAAGAAGAGCAGTTGGCGAAGATAGATCAGCGAAGGTGCCAAAAGATACCGTAAGGTGTTGTGAAATATTCCCAATGGGCTGACTACGTCTAAATAGATAAAATTGATAAAAAGAAAATCAACTCATAAATAAATATATGCAAGTGGGTTTTTTTTGTTTATACTTTAGAAACAGAGAAAAAAATATGTATCAGAAATATAGAGAGAATTCATAGAGGTGATTTATATAAATAAAACATGTTTATCGGGGGAAAATGTGCATAAAAATGCAGACATGCCTAATTATAAGTAAAAAGTCTATAATTGCACTTTCATATAATTTTCATAAATTCAAAATAAATTAAGAAACGTTTAATACGACATTCTTTAGCATGTGATGGAATAATTTAGTAAATTGCATTTATTTACTATATATCATTTTATTCTGAAGATACAAGTTACTTAATCTATTAAATCGAATTCGACTCAACATATCTTTTTTTATATCTCCTTATATTCCTTAGTTTTGATAAAATTGCCCTTATTACGAATCCCGATACGGTGACATACAAATATTTTTCTTTACACTTATATATGTAAGCATTTATCTTAAACGTAAAATAAAATGGTTCTTAATATTTCTCTTATATTGATTTGGTTGTGATTTCTCTGTTTCACGTCATATAAATTATAGACTTAGATGTGTTTTAAATGTTTTCGAAATTTTAATCTCATTTGCTCTACTTTTCTTTAGGTAGACCGCATATTTGAGACTGTTTTAGTTATGCATATTTCTTGTGTGTGTTTACACGTTCGTCGTCATCACCAAAGATATAAAATGGGGTTGAGGTAATTGATAATAGGATTAGATAAGAACTGAGCACACGATATTTCTAGAACTAATTTTTTTACGTTTTTTGGTGGTATATTATTTCATATTTGAATTCAATAATTTTATAAAGAGAACGAAGTTTAAGAAGATCAACGAAGGCTGGACTACAAAATAATATTTTATATAATATGCATCTGTATATGGAACATAATTTTCAGTGCATTTCAAGTGTAAAATAATATTAGTACAAGAAATATATTTTTTTAATATTTCTCGAATTCGATATTCTGATTAAGATGTATATAGGGCTCGAATTAAAATCAATGTATATTTATTAAATAACAGCTATTATAAATAAAATACAAAATAAACCAATTTTTTTTATCATCATCTAAGTACAAAAACCAGATGAATCAAACATACGAAATAAGAACTAGATATTTAATACATTTAATTTTTCTAAAAGTAAATTTTTATATGCAGCTAATGGGTGAAGGGATGTATAAAATGTCGCCTAATATTGTTTGAAAATATTAAACTACCGAAGACTGATGCACAAATTATACGTTAAAATAACTTTTACGGGTTTTAAAATATTGAAATATCTATCTCTTGAATTGCTATCTCTATACAAGTAAACAATGTAAATAATTATTAAGCTTTGAAACAATTCATGGAGAGCAAAATGCGTTACTAGCTAATTATAAAGGCTTTAAACATATAACGAACTTCGTTGACGTCGATAGGATATTTAAAATAACATTTTTTTTTCGGAAAGAGACAGAGATCTGATATTTTACTTATAAATCTTTTATATCATTTACTATTGATCATGGGATGGAATTTAAATAATTCAACTTTGCTTTTTTTTATCCCAAATTAAAGATCACTTATATTGATATAATAACATTTAAAACCATAAACTGACCTTTTCGATATAAAAAATTCCCCGAAATCGACACACGAGAAAAAAATATAGATCACAGGTGATACTGTTGTATTTATTTGTCTTTGGTATTTTTATTTTATCATTCGTTTCCTTGCTATCAATTAAAGAAACATGTAAGTACTTTTTGCCAAACAAAATTAATAACAGTTGCTCATTTTATACACATATAATATATGACAATCACAAAAATTTATTTTGATCATGTCATAAACATCAAATTTTATATTTCTTTCTATGTAAAGTTCAAGCAATCCAAGCAGCACAGGCTTAATTTTATTCTTTTTATTGTACACTTTGTTATGTTTTAATGCAATTACTGGGACAGATATCTTACAGATGCACAGAGAAGAATATTTGTAATGCATATGATAGAGTTAAAAAGCCTATAGCTGATGCTTACATCATCGTTCTCCCCACTTTGAATTAACAACAGCTTCGCACTTCTTTCCAAAATTAGAGGTTCGTTTCAAAAAAGGGATTCCCAATAAAACTATTTTTTAATTTTTTATTATGAAAATAATATACCGCGCATAAATAAAACTTAAAAATCCAAGGAAATGCTGCTATTATAAATAATAACTATGATTTACGCAAATAAAAGCACCTTAACGCTTGCTTAATTTGATCGAATCAATCATATACATTAAATCTATTTTTTTAGGGATTACGCTTCGGCACAAAATATCTCAGATTAAAAATACAAGTTTCAAGTATAGGTATTATAATCTATGAATAAATAGAAAAACAATGGAAATCTAATTAATAATTTTAGAACTGAATGCAATCGAATATCGGATGAAGTTGATGGAAACAATTTTAAAAATGACTTTTAGGGTATAAAAGATTTTTTAAGAACGAAAAAAATGAATTTAAGTAACAATACTTTTTTATTAACTGATATGAATAAAAATAAAGTATGGTAAAATCCAATAAGATGAACATTCGTTGATTATTCTTAATAGAATTCGTATATAGGCATTTTTATAAGTCTATATTTAATGAAGTTTATATTATCAATATTTTTATTGAAGAGGTTTATTATATATGCATTATTAAAATTATATAATAAAAACATGAGTGGTTATCACCAAAAGATGTTTTAGTGTATATGGTGAAAATTATGTTCATCTCAAATAGAGCTATGAAAATGCAATCGGTGAAAAGCATTAAAATATCATTAAAATCAGAATAAAGTTTAATAGTGCCGCAAAAAGCTGTTTATCATAAATTTATAGATAAATATATATTTTAGATAAAACCGGGAAAATATTAGTTTAAAAAGATATAAAGATTCCCATTAATATAGCTTCTTCTTATATTAATATTATGTTAAATCTACTTTATGGTAATGAGAATAGATATTTTATATATATTTAATAGTTTAAATATAAATAACGGTAATTCCCAGAAACAAACAATCTACCCGATTTATAGAATTTATGATAAAATAAAAATATTGGAATTTTCACATATTTTTGTCGTTTTCATATTAAAATCATAAAATAAAGATATTTTTCCTACAAATGCTGTAGAAAAGATATAAATCCTATTAAAATTGTTTTGACTTTTTTAAAATTTCATGTTTGCACATTGTAATAAATCGAGAATATTGTATGAGTAAGTAAATTATATGTGTTTTCTAAAAAAAATATATAGTTATATGTTTGATAGAATTTTTACGTTTTTAAAAATTAAAAAATCAACTGATAAATTTACTTAATATTTTATACATATATCAAAAGGTATTTTGTCAATTGATTAGCTTATTTTTGCAGTAATTTGCATAAAAAGTGAATAGCTGTGGTCTGTGCAATTGGATTAGTATAGTAAGTTATGCTAATTGCATTAATATTTGATTTTTTAAATCTTATATTTGTTGCTTGAAATTCTTAACATTCACCTTTTTACAAATCGGAATTTTAGTCATATAATATTATTTCTAAATTTAAAAAAAAAATACTTTTTTTAACTGAAATTTACTATGCGATATAAATTATCTTCAATATTTATATCTTACTAGATCATTTCTTATATAGCCGGATACCTTTTTATAGCAGAAAAAAAAAATTTAACAAAAAAAGTTATTCATTTAATTTTTTATATGCTAAATTGATGTTAAAATTTTTTTTAATTATTTAAATATGCATTAGAAAAGGCTATAGTCAATGATCTTATGCGAATTTAAAAATCTTATTGTCATTAATGTGTTTATAAAGTTTTTATAACTCTATATTGTGTCATAGGCGGCTTGAGTTCATTACATAGAACAATTAATAAAGAATTTTCATATCAAATACTTTCTATTTACATTTTATTTCTTTTTTAATTTATCCGCAATATAAACATAAACGATTTCTTGACAAATGCTTTTAATTAGAATTCTGCTTTAGTGTTATGCTATAATTACTATAATGGAGCTATTAGTGTTTTTCCCCAGAAAATAATTTTTATGTATTAATCTATCGTTAACTGCTAACATATGGATTTGGATGCATTTTATAGCCAATAACTTATATTTTATTAAATTAAATTTTTTCAAAATCATACACAATAGCAAAGAAATACCAATTATGTTAGTTTCAACTAAGATCTCAAATATAAATAGAGACAAATACACTGCAAACTCAGCAGCAAAACTATTTGTGTGAAATATTCAATATTAATTAATTAGACAGATGCTTTCATTATGGTTTATTTTTGATTTATATACATCAAATTTGTGTATATTTACCATTAAAATTACGTATCAAAAGATATAAGGCGTTCGTCGGTGTATTGCGGTTAAATTAAGAAATAAAAAATATATATCACAATTTGCTTTTCCCCAAAAATTAACACTGATGGTTTGTATGGTCGTAGCTTACATGCAAACGTAGGAATTGAGTGTGTAACCAAGATTTAAAGGTAGCGCTAGTAAGAGATATATTGGTGAACACTTCGAAGAAACAAAAAATAGCCTTTAGTATAAATATGCAGTTCACACCGACCAAGCAAGTTGAGCTTGAGGAAAATACGATTATATATAATAAAATTTAAATCTTTTAGATTTAATAAATAAAACTGCATGGTTTAAGAACGTAATGAATTTTCTAATTGATGGGTTCATTAAATTTTCATTTTTCCTATATTTAGTCTTAGGAAGTTTTGAATTCTTCCATAGAACAGATAACATATATTTTTTTGACAATTTTATTCTAGAAATACATTAAATTCCCTGCTTTTCTTTCCAGACTAAAAAAAGAAAACGCCTTCTTTATCCATTTTGTTGGCTTGATGATTCTGCTCTTGTTAATATACAAATTCAAAAAAATTGAAATATCAAGTTTCAAATATATATAAAAAGAAAAATTCTACGATTCATAGTTCAAACTTATGGAATTTCTTGCTTAAAATCAATTATTCAAAGACTATGAGGGTAATAATAATGCACATTTTACGAAATTCAATAGAGAATTATAATTTTGAATTCTTTGTTAAGTATTTCCAGTTCTTCAATTAATCGAAAATTGCACTAGATTTCGTTTTATGTTGTATTTTAAAAATGCAGAATATGCAAAATTACGCAAATAATTGCATAACAGCACAAAATTTATTATTCATTTAATTTAGAATCTTCATGTTGTTTAAAGTCAATTTTAGTGCTCGAATAAATGATCAATAAATAATTTTGCATCTACATACGAACAAAAGTAGACAGATGCAGCAGAATTTAGGTATTCCTGTGATTAAAAAATTTGCTATTATTATTTTTATAATTATACACGTGTTTAGAGCATGTGCTAAATATATATACTTAAATGCTATGATATGATCCTATCTTTAATTAATGCATGAACGAATGAATTTTTAAGATAGTTTGATGGTAAACAAACTGAATCATAATTATTTATAAAGAAAAAAAATATCTACATGAAAAAAATATCTTTAGAGAATGATAAAGAAGATTGGTTTCTATAGGCAAATTCGAAAAATAATTTATGTATAATTAGACTAGTACATATAGTAGCACCAAAGATAATAAATTACAGGTGTTATATGTGCAAAGTCTTTATCAATAAAAAATAATTTAAGATCTTATTTTTTCGCTGTAAAAATTATAGAGATCAAATCTTGTTTGATACTTTAGAATGAACGTTTATGATTTTTTTACTCATTTAATACAAATTTTTTATATAAAAAGATTATAAGAACTAGATGCGTTTGATCTTTACAGTGCATAACTCATGCTGCAAACATTGTAATAAAGTATTATCTCACAAAGAATATTGGATAAATAAATCAACACATTAGAAAGCGACATCAGTTTCTACATTAAATCATTCTTGCGTAATTTTATAAGTCAAAATATTTACACATGCTATAATAATACATTGAACATTTATTCAGTCATTTTCGATTTTGAGGTACATTGTAAATTCCATATTTTAATTATATAGACGTACTTCTTTGCATTAAAAATTGCAAATATAGAAATTAAGGCGCTTTTCGCTACTAGAAAAAATTATTCATTGGCTTCACATTAGAAATATAAGATATAGTATTACATTATATCATGTTTTTTGTGCAATACATGTCTCATTGTATGTTAGGTTTTCATTAAGAGCACAAAATGCAAAATTTGTATTTTTTTCCCAAATATAACCAAAATTGCAAAAAGAATAATAATATATTTAATAATTAATCGTTACTCTATTTTTTTAAGATAAACATGCAAAACTATAGCATATTATTTACCCTAATTATACATTCATAGTCTACTTGCTCGTTAGATAAAATATAAACATAAATGATCGCCAAAAAAATTTATGACAATATCTATTATAACATAGAACACGACTCGATAGGAATTAGCATTGTTTAATCGTTATATGATAATTTCATATATAAGTTCGGGTGATCCCCAATATAAGAAGCAAAATACGCCATAAAATAACATAAAAATATTCATTCGTTTGCTAAGTAGCCATTTAGCTGCAAAATAAAATTTTAACATATAATAAAGTAGTATTTAGTATTATTACATGGTTGATCTATTTTAACCACAGTCGCATTATTAAATATATGCGCATAAAACTCTTAAAGAACAAAACATTCTAGTTTGAAAATAAGAAAAAAATCATAAACATCATATAAAAATTATATCCAATTTCAACCTTATTTTATGCATTATATCCTTAATTTTTTTACATATTTGTTACTTTTCATAACACAATTTAGTTCTAAAGTTTTATTTCCATCAACTCTATTTTTCTAGTATTTAACACTCTTTGTAATATCTATGTATAAAATCCTTTTTATATAAATTAATATATAGAATTATAATTTAAGAAGATCGTGGTATTTATACAGTATTACTTTCTTATATATGGACATTTAGATTTTTATCTGAAGCTTGTATAATAAATAGAGCATATTACACACATGTTTGTCGTGATTTTATTATAGTAATAATGTTACTAGAATTGTTTTTAACCATTATGATTTCATATAATTAACATTGGGCCATGTGATATACAAATATTCATTGATCAACACGCTACAAAACACATCATATAAAGAAATAAGTTTAGCTTATCTATATATGATAATAAATATATATCAAAACAAAAATTTATCTAATAAAAACAAAAATTTTGTTCCTCTATGAATTTTTTGATAATTATGTTTTTATTATATTTATAAAATATTACCAATGCGAATTTCCAATATTACGATTATTACGGCAGAGGTGATATACTAAAATTATATAATCGTCTTTCCATTTAAGATAAATGCTTACTCTTCCATAGTTTTTCCAATTTACAGTGCTAAAATCGCTTCAGGAGGAGCGATATCAATTTTAATTTTTTTTGTGCTTATATGTCATATATTTGTGAACTAAGCTTCTCTGAAAAAAATTTTTAATAAGAAAAATATATAGAATTTAGCTGATAGTTCATTTTAAAATATATCAAAAAAAACCTTTTAAGAGCTTTAAAAATGTATCGTTTTCTAGTGTCTAATATAAATTGTTCTACAAAAATTAATGTTTGATCGTAAATGAACACTTAGGGTAAAATTTTAGTATTTAGTCATAAAAAAACGTCTTCTTGAGAATGCCAAAGAAAAAGAATTTGTACTAATAGTTGATCTTTTAGATATATTTTTATTTTTATGAAAAATGTGTGAAACAAAAACAACATAGTTAATCTAATATTATGGATATTTGAGTCTCTCATGTTTTACTAAAATATATAAAGATTTCTCTATGGGAAAGATATTTTATAGTGTTTGTACAGCATAAAAGCCCGAAAGCTGCAAAAAATAGATTATTTAATATTTTGATGGTAATTAATTTAGATATTCTATTCTTTTCTTGATATAATTATGTTTTTTATATTATAAAGGTTAACTATTTTTAGAGTTTAAGTGCATTTTTTCCTTTACTTAATAGTGAAAAAAAAACAATTGCTTGATTCAGTTTTCTTTGTAGATGAAATGGCAAGCTGAAATATAATTCCATGACGGTTTTATACAAATCTAGTTTAGCTATATTTTTTTATATCTATACTTGTTCCACAAGCAAATTTTTTGATTAATATTACAAAAAACGGGATTTGTTATACTTAATTATTAATAATTTTCTAATAGTATACATTTATGAATTAAAAAAAATGAATAATGTACTACATGCAATTTTTATCCGTAAAAGTTTTACCCAAAGATATCTAGAATTTCATATATTTTATTGGAAAAAGATCATTTAATAAAGATGTTAATATAAATATACAACTGTGAATTCCTAGATTTGTTAGTAAAATATCTCTATATACGTAATATTGTAAGAAATAACACCAGGCGAAACAATTTTAGAGCATATTAGAGAACAAAGAAAGAAATAGTTGGATAAATATAGTGAAGATATTACAATACATGTTAATTACATTGAAATAAATACACAAAAAAACAATTATAACTAAGTTTTGGAAGTTCAGCGGGCGTTTTTTTTTACAAAACGAGAATTATTCTGCACTATAAAATGTAGTAATTGAGAGTTTAAAAAAAGACTTCATTTTATATACGACCGGCACTCTTTTTTTACTTCTTGTTTGTATTTAACTATATGTTTTTTTTTGCAAAATTAGACTTTTATTTCTTATTATTTATTTAAAAACATTTATTATGTTATGCGATGCTTAAATGTTATATGTAAACTCAAATATCTCGGGTTGAAAAGCAGAAAAGTAGCACCAAAAAATAAATAGGTAGCTTTTTTTTCAAAAATACTATAATTTTTTTCGCAAAAATTCAAAAGATATTTGAATAGTGTAAATTTAATAACAAAAGATTTTCATACTTTTGTAACTAAAATTCAAGGGCTTTTTAATGCACAATTGCTATTTTCATATCGTTGTAAACAGAAAGATGATTTATTTGTTATGTATTTACACATTTTAATAGATTCATGGTATTTACATTGATATACAATACATTTTAAGTTGTCAAAGTGGCTTATATACTTTGATGAAAACTATTTTGAGCATAAAAAAAATGAAATTTTAGATTTTCTAAGCTAAATATAAGCAAGAAAATATTTTGACAGAATCATTATTTTACTGCGTCAACTGTTATTGAGTTAAAAATCCCGGACGATGTAGAAGCATACATGTAATCTCACACACTCCGCAAGACACTTGAACTCATCTCATTTGAGAGAAAAAGTGCAGTTGATATATAGAACAGGTGAATGTGGCAAAAGATGAATCAAGAGGTTGTGCAAAATTTCCCACACGTTCACCACGTCTAAATAGTTTAAATAATAAAAAGAAAATTAACCCATAAATAAATATTACTTGGTCAACTAAATTTAAAAGCATATTATAATTTCTTAGCTTATATATTTTGGCACAAAATTTAGGTTTACCAAAAAAATTATATTTCTTATTAACATATTTAATATATTTGAAAATCATCTAATTATTTAATTCAAAGTTGTCTAAGTGTTTTTCGTATTTTTATGTTTTTACATGTGTTTTTACTAGCTTGTAATATGTTATTCTACATATATTTATCATAGAATTAACATATATGAAATATATTCTATATGATAAGCCAATTTTTTTTAATATGATTGATTCTGTCCGCAAAAGAATTGATGCCAAATATATTAACGGACTAATTTAAACTGATAGATATATAAAATGTCATATTTGTGAATCTTATATGAGCTTAAAAATGCATACAAAAGAGGTATAATATCTTTTATCTAAAATGAAAACATGAAATCTGATAATTGAATGCCATAACTCCAGATTTATTCTGTAAACGCATAAAGAGTTATTTTTAACAACAAAGACAGCATACGATATATGTAGTATGCTAGTTTAAAATTATATTAAATGGGATAACATCTTTTTTAGGCTGGTTTATAAAGTAATATACGACTAGACACGTTTTTATATAATAGAGCTTTTAATTCACGCATGAATAAATTCGATCATCAGTTGCTGTATTTTTTATTAACATTTGTAATAATATTATCTATAAGACTATAAAATCTGTATATTCAAAAGACAAACTTGTTGAGTATAAAAAAAGTATTTTAGAATAATTTAATTGTATTTTTTATATTGTCAGTATATTAGAATGATATTATTTCTTTTTTACAGAAAACCAAATTAAAAGATATTAAATTTTCTTTTATATCTTTTAAATTTCGTATTTTGTAGCTTCAGCTATCTATTATCTATCTTTGAAGTATTCGATTGCATTTTTATAATATTGTATCTATGTGTAGAAAATCATGGCATTCATATATATTTTTTGTTTTTTTTCTTGGTATGAATGTTTTTTATCCATAACATCTACCAATTGTAGAAATACTTGTAGCCTTAAATGCTTTCATTATACATCATGTTAAAACAAGATTTCTTTCGCATAATCATATAATCAAGGATGCTAAAAATATTGGTTAAACAGAAATAAAAACAATTTAATCGTTTTAATGAAATCTTTTGGCCTACAGACCTTAATATGTATATTGTATAGGTTTGATTTTAATTTATAATTTGATACCTCGTAACGTGTAAAATTTAAGTATTTTTAAATAATAAACCTTTTATATTATCATATATATACCCAAATTATATATGGTATTTTTATTATTGTGATAATTATTGGAATTTTTATTTTAAGGAATAAACCTAAACCTAATCAAGTTTTTTACCTTCTTTTGTATTTCTAATAATAATTAATTGAAAGGCTAGATATATATTGCAAAATGCTTCTGATACACTTTAAAATACATATAATGTTGTTTACATCACCAAAATTTCTTTTAAATATTTCTTCGATTAAGATTATCGAACAAAACTATTTCTCATTATTTATTATTCGAATGTAAAAATATATCATACCTACGAAATACCCTATATGCTTTATTTTTTAAGTAAATTATTCATAATTTTTCTGTTTATAATAAACTTAGTTTGTCAGATTCATCATAAATTTAAAATTTTTTTTTCAATATATGCATGAAGCTATAATTTCACAGAAAATTTTTAAGAACTTTTAGGCTTCTTTACTATTAGATCTACAATATAAAAACATCAAAAAGATAGAAATTGCATAAAGAAAATATATAAATTATTGTTGGTTGCATACAATCGATTTTACGCTAAACTAATTGTTAAAAAAGCATTTAATATTGCCACTCTATATAATAACAGTTTTCCTTCGATATACTTAATTATTTAACAATGAATATATTGAAAGTACCCCATTTTTGTATATTCCATCATCAATATTTAAATTTATATCTAAGGGTATACTAAAAGCCCAACTACTTATAATCATATGTGAATTATTAACAAAATTTATTATTGATTATCAAAGCTTAAATTAACAAGAAAACACAAAAATTATATAAAATTATAAGGACCAAAAAGTAGGTAATAAAAGAAAATTAGACATAATGGCATAAATTATTAGATCTTTATTTATAGGTGAAAATTAAAGCGAAATCTTACTATTTCATATTTTCTTGTAATAAAATACAAATTACAATAAAAATTGGTATACGAACCTATAATTTTGCATGACTACTATAGTTGTTAAATACTTTAAACACCGATATATAAAAAACAATATATTTAGTAAAAAAATTACATAAATGATTTTCATAAAAGGCATTTGTCTTTAAAAATCGCAAAAAATTTTTATTGTTTATTTATTTAATGTAAAATAAACTTTCGACTAACTTTTTCAATAAAAGAGTAACATCGAGATATTTATTTCGAAGGATATTCCATACACTGATGCACAAAATAAGTATTTTTTTATATAATTAAACTAATATATTTAATTACTTTTAAAATGCATAAATTGCTAGATCTAAATTTATATTTCTATGCATTCTAGATTCACTTCAAAAAGAACTTATTCAAGCTAAAATTTATTTTTGTGTATAATACTATTTTATTAAGATTTAATTTTTTTGGTATTAGTGGTGTTTATATGAATTGTAAATTTTTTTTAGTACTTATACAAACTTTTTGTTGACGACAAAATTATACTATTATTTGCAAATTATAAGTATTAAATGTTTATAGTGCTTTTGATTTCATATTAAAATACCTAGTATACTATTTTAAATTGTATTTAGAGTTTTTTTGTTAGTTATTATGCTTTACCAATGTAGTTTTTAGCAAAAATATTATTTAAAAACCATTTAATATACATAGTTTGTATCCTTACATGCTTTTATTCTGTATGATATATATTCTGATAAATTATCCTAGAAGATCTTAGGTCATGAAAACAAATCTGAATGGAATAATCTTAAAGTATTTTATCTCTAAGATAATGTCGACTTCATTATTATTCTGCAATATTATTGTAATTATAGCCATCGAAAGAGATTCTTGTAGGTTTATATCTATTATAAATCATTATTTTATTTGATCATAAACATTTTTTATTTTTATATTATCATAAATACATAACACATCTTGGATTTTTTTTTAGATATAGTTTATTGATATCATTCGAGTTAAAAGATTATAAACAAATATATCTTCAATATGTAAAAATAAAATGATTTTTTTATATCATAAAAAAAATAACACTTATATTTTTAGTTTTTAATATTTTATTTTTTGCTGAATAAAATTTATTATCTTTATAATATATTACAATTTTCTTTATATATAAATCTAGCACATGAATGTATAATATCTTTGTTTTGATAATGACACAAAAAGAAGTAGCGTCTTAAGAGAGTCCTAGAATATACAAAAAAGGGTTCAAATGAATTAAGATCATCAGCTTGCAGAAAAAAACTCAAGCAATATCATGAAGAGTGTATCAAAAAAATATAAATTAAAATTTTTTTGTTCATTTGCAATATGATTATTGTATCATTGTTAAAAATTTGTTAAAAATACTGCACACACAAAATATTCTACAAATAGATGTTCTGTTGACTGTTGTTTTTTCTTAAATCGAACCCCTAAAAATCGTTATATATATTTCGATTATTAAGTTCTCAAGCTTAATAAATATATAAATTTACCGATAAAAAACTTTGGAAAATTGTTTCCGAAAATATTTGTATGCTAGTGTTTTATTTTTATCTTTTTAGGCAATAAACACAAGAAATGCGCAAAGATTGTATATTTATTTTTTAAGATCATGATATGATATGATATAAAGTGTTGTATTTTTATATAATCGCATCTCAAAGCAAATAAAAAATCATTCAAATTATTATTCTCTTTGTTAGAATAGATATGAAAAATTGCTTTTTTAACGCAGCTACAATTTGAGCATATTAGAATTCATATAAATGCCGCCTAAATCAATCAAATTGAATTAATAGAATTAAAATGTTATATTTTTCTATGTATTACAGAAAAAAATATATAATTAAAGGAATTATATAGCTATATTTAATATTTATGGACAATCATTAAAAAATTGTTTTCATTATACGCATATACTAAATCGATGCAAAGATTTTTTGTGATTTTATTGTGTGTATAACCTATAAATTCATTCATAATCTATGATATACGCAGTAAAAAATTCAAACCATTTAACTATACTAGTGTATACTTGTCTCAACTAAATACGCAAATTTTTATACGAATATATGTATACGCTCTTATCATGGGAAATAAATATTTATAGCTTTTTTGCATCGCTACAAAGCAAGTTTATTATTCACAATGACGACAATATTTTTTTATTGTAAATAATTACAAAAAATATAAAAAGAGAAATTGAATATGAAAGTTCAGTGCACTTCAGAAGTAGTAAAATTCTTTAAAATTTCATATTCCACCTTTATGAATAAACGTAAAATTAGATAATGCATATATGGAAGCTAAAATTACATCCTTTAGATTTTCATCATACTCTTTTCTTTTAAATTTGACTGTTTGAGATAACATAACTGTTAGCGTGCAACAAAAAGTTGAATTTATAGATAAAATAGGATACATTAGTATAAAAATATTCCAAATGATGTCTTTATGCATAAAAAGTATATTGGAAATGTGAAATTGCATGCGTTTAGTTTCCTTATTTACAAATTTTCGCAGTATATATTTTAAAGTTGCGCTTAAAAAAAATAAAAAAATGCTAGTCTTGCAAATTTTTTTTAACGATCAATAATTGCGTATAGGTACGCGCTGATAGTTCAAGATCTATTATTTATTTAATTGGAAACAGTATTCACATAGGTGATTTTTAACAGGAATTATTAGAATCTCGCTTTAAGTTGCAATTCAAAAGCTATGAACACATTCATTCATAAAATAAGTATAAATCTTATAAAAAACCAATAGATCTTTTTATTGAAAATGATATATAAAAAATATAAATTTAGCAAGAAACCGTATTGTTTTTGATATTTCATGATCAATAGTTATTTTCAAATAAGAGAAGACAGTCTAATATATTCTATGTATGTAAAGTATTTTCCTAGGTTATTAGTTAACTTCCAAGCAGATTTTCAATAACATTTACGGTATTTTAACTATATAGATTCTAGTATAAGAAAAGATTTACAATTATGTTGGGTATTTATGAATTTATAACCGAAAAAGTCTATAAAAAACTAAGAACTTAGTGAAAAAAAATACATTTACTTATAAAATAATAAAATTTTCTCCAAAAAATACAGACTGATGATAAACAAAAAAATAAATATATAATTTTATTTCCTAAGGTTGTTCTAAACATAATTTCAGTCTATTAAGTCATTTTTTCATAAGTATTTAATATAAAATTTTATTAAATAAAATTTACAAATTTTCTTTAATTTTTCTGTAAAAAATTACGTTAAAATTGAAATTTTGAGCACGAACTCATAGATTTGTCGTTTATATCTTTCTAAACACACCTAAAAACAGTATTTTCAGCAATCCTATACAATAAAGTTCGTTAAAACCTTTATAAAATTTTTATTGCCATTTTTATCATTCATTGATGCTTGTAGATAGCTTGAATAATTAAATTTATATGATACAACAGATGCTGTTCCTAGAATTAAGTGAATATAATTAACAACTTCATATCTAGATAAATTAAGTAATTTGCTAATTTTATATATTATTATCTTTTTCATATTTACAAAAATTAAAATGTGATCATTAACATTTGTTGGAAATTGTAATCGTGCTTTGAGGTCATCTCGTATTTATATATAGAATTAAGACGATAATTAAAGTTTGATATTAATTTATGGTGTTTTAAAGTAAGCATTCTGCAACATTATAAGTTAAAGATGTATTTTTAGGCCTCTTCGAAACAAATGGATTTTATTAGCTTGGTATACTATGTTCACCTGTTATATTTTTTTTACATATTAGAGATTTGATTGAGCTATGTTCCATTTAAATATAGTACCTTAATGTTTTACGATTTTTTAATTATGTTTTATTTCATAGAACATTTTATCATCGTAATATCTTCTATAATTAGTGATTTTTAAAAATTTCAAAACATCCTTAACTCATGCCAAAATATTTTTATATTTGAGTTTTTGTGATGGTCATTAATATATTTTTAAAAAACAAATTTTCTACTTATAATGCGTAAATCAATTCAATGTAAGTTAAATACCTTAATCCGTACTCTTTGATTTGATTCAAAAGAGTTAGTTTTTAAGATGATCATTAAAATTTTTTACTAGTTCCATAATACACTTTGAAAATATGAGCCGAATTTGTTTTTGAAGCTTGTAATTGAATCCAAATAACCATAGTATTATATTTTGATATTTGTACGTGAAAATATTTGTACTATGGTTCGAAGTAACCATATTGCTTTGAGCTGATAACTATGCACATGATTCCAACATTTTCAGTTGAGTAAGTATAGATATTTGTATAAATTTAGCCTTTAAATTTTTGCGGAAAGATTCTTTCTTTAAATCATAAAATATATAATCTGGGCCTTCTTTGGCTTTCTATACTTTTCATGCCCAAAATGCTTTCTACATTATGATAGATTGCTAATCTCGGTCGAAATGATATTATTGTATTAAAACAACATATGTTTTATTCTACGGTTATATTTTATTGATATTAAAATAAATACATCAAGGTAGTAGTTATCTGGATTTGATACTTCAATTTATTTATCTTGCCATCGATACTACAAAGAACAGTCATAATGTAGTATTACATACATTTCATAGAAAATAAGAAAACCCGGTTGTAATCAGATGAAATAAAGTCGTCTGTAAAATAGAAAACAAGATGATGCGTTATTTGGTAATATTCAATAAGCTACGATAATTTCAATATATTCCTAATCTATATTTTTAGATCGATATTTGCAAGACTTTAAATATATTTCCTCTAAATTGCATTTTTGATGTAAGAATAGCTTAATATCATAGATTATATGTGTGTTTATGTTATTAGACTAAATTTATCCCGTAAACTAAAAAAGTTAATCTAATGCTACGATAATTTTTTTTGGAACTTTTATGTCTTCTATATTAAGAAACTGAGAAATAAAATGAAACTAGGTTTAAATATCTGTATAAATATAGATACACTGTATGCCTTTCATACAAAAATCTAAATTTGCACATTCAATACATTTAAACCTTTTGAAAGATGTTCTAATAAGCAGAAAATTTTAAAATTATTTATTTATGGACACCAGCATTGTTTAAAAGTATTTAATAAATATATATTAAATTTATTGTAAAGATTTGCCAATATAGGGGTATCTTTTTATTCTGAACTGATAATATTTCAACTAATAAATAAATTTTTTATGTTTTTGCAAGCCCCCTTCTTACGATAATTTTCGACCTAATTCACTAAATAACATTCTATGAAAACAATATCTATAGAAGCAAAAAACCTAGATTTCATTATTTTGTTTTTTTAATATCTTTAATTTTAATTTCTTCATAATTTTATAACAAGAAAAAAAACATGGATTAGAAAATTTAGGAATGAATGTTTATTATTTTCAATAGAATATCTTCCTATTTCATGTGAGTATAGGTTATACTAATTTAAAAAAGTTGGAAAAATTAAATTTATATTATATTATTATTTTGATCTAAAATATGCAGTCTATTTTGTACAAAACATATGAACAATTTTTATTTACAATTTATATTGGGAATCAGGATCATAATTACTTTACTTTTGTCCAACAAATCTTACATTAATAAAGTATACAATTATAAAAGTTCATTTTTGAGTATTGTGTATGCTTTTTAATCATAAAAATCTTGTTTTGCATCATTTCTGTATTATAATATCTAAAATACAAACAATAATTGCATTTGTATAGTTTTTAGGATTGATAAAATTTTTATATGTTTTATTTTGCTTATTCTAGTATTACCGATATAAATTTCATGTATAAGAAAGCTTCTGAGAAAAAAATACAACTTCAAGCTCATTGTACGTTTAAATATTGTTTTAAGCGTAAAAATAGAAAAAATAAAATACGGAAATTTGAAACTGCACCGATTTGATGTTGCAGTAAAATTATATAGCAAGTAATGTTAATGTTTTTTTTATTGTTTATAGCTATACTTAATACTAAAATATCACGAAAGAGTACTATATAAAGTTTGCTTAAAATCGTCATACCATGATATTTATTAATCATGTCAAAGATTAATATTAGTATTTCCAATTAGACTTTTACTTCGAATCATATGCGTTGAAACAATACCAGATTTTATTTTATAAATATTTAAAAATATTCAAGATATTGTTTTCGATTATTGAGTCAGTGTAAAACAGTAATTTTTGTATAAAGGATGGAGCCTTGAAAAAAATATCAAGATCTGATTTCATATAGAAATTTATGAAACAAATTTATTTTTATATCTAAGTTATACAATGCAAACCACAAAAATGCATTTTAAAAATAAAAATGTTTTGTAAAGCTATGTCTAAAGTAAAAATTTATTACTATTATTCAATTATTTATATTTTTTTTTGCTGCATAAATTGTCTTGATATAAAAATGTATTGTTTTAATTGACTTACACATCTCGTAAAAAAGAAATAATGGAAAACATATTTTTAAAATATGAAATTAGGAAAATAAACTAAATATTGATAGTTTTTATTTTCATTCCAACTAATTCTCCGATACATCGTAAAAAATTGAGATACTAATGTTTAATATACGTTAAAAAACCTTATTTTTATTTAAGTAAGTTTTTAAAAATATAAATATTAGCAATGTTTTCCAGTTTTTATTGCGTATTATGATTGTGCCCTTCTTTAAAGAATATTATACCATGTAGAACACAGTGTATATATTTAAATGGGATACGTATTATCTTTGATATACATTTATACTTCATATTTGATGAATTTGAATGTTTCTATAGTATGTTCCTAAATTAAAAATTTGATTAAATATTCGATCGAACTAATGCACTAAAAATAGAATAATTTGTGCGCAAAAAAAACATGTATTTGTCCTGTTATGTTAAAAAAATACGGCATGGTATTTCAATTGGTCTTTTGGTACATTTCAAATAGTATCAGTGAGCATTATATTTTTATGTTCTATACTAAATATTCCAACATATTTATAGTATATATATTCCACTATGATAAACAGATAGTATCGAATAGATCTTTTTGTTTATAAATCATTGAATAAGAATGCTTATATTAGTAAAAATGTTATTTTTATTTTTTTGAAGGGCTTAATTATCATTCGTTTTTTTCTTTTTTTTTTATCATAAGGGAAGAAACATATATAATGCATACCATAGTCGATTCCGTTAGTTTATAGGCGAATCAGAGCGCATATTAAGATAAAAACTATACATAAAACTGGTAATCGATGTTATAATAAATTGTTTAAACCCAATAAATCGGATGTATAAATGTTACAAACCTAAAAATATAATAATCGTTAGAAATTTCGACTTTGATCCACATAAAATTTTGAAAAACCAAATCTGCATTTTTTTTTGCATTTAACATACATAAAAAATGCCATTGAAATAGGCATAAATATATACTATTACCGAATAATACCAATTTAGATAAGCTATTTTGGCACAAAATACATTTGAAAAGCATATAGAAATTAAAAAAGTACTTTTTGCTGCACAATAATACAATGCCAAATTTTTTTGATCTGATCATATTATTAGATCTGAAACTTGTAATTTTTCGATTTTTTAGGCTTTTTTTCGTGATGTACTCTTTAATCTGTTTTGTGGGATATATTTATACTTTTAATTTTAACAAAAGGTGCTAGGTATGAACTAGCTTGGCTTCATATATCATTTCTGAAGAATCATAAGCAATATTTTTTTGAAACCGTTAATTATATAATATATTCACATGTTTTGTATGATATTGGCAATTACTGCCGAATCATATAGATAATTATTTGGCAGTAATTATATTTTTTGTTATATAAAGTGTAGTCAGAAATGCAATTATAAAAAATATAATGCTTTCGGTTGTTAATCGAGATCTGTTACATATAAGATAGTAATAAGTCTCATTTGTGGGATCATTAAATTATAATAGAAGGTTCGAATTGTTCTGAAAAATAAAATGAGGGAGCCAAAATAATGCTTTATTTTGAATAACACAAAATTAAACCAGAAATAAACATAGAAATGGTGCATTATTTACGTTCAGATTAGATAATTATAAAAACCGATTTTATAAAATATTTATTTTACATCTTAAAATTGTTGTCAAGATAAAACTTGTTTAAAATAGAAGAAAAAAAAAGTTTTTGCCAAATTTAAGAATTTATGATATTTTAATAGATTTTAGATATTCGATATGAACTAAATTTATTTAATATTTATAAAAGAATTTGTTTTTTTGAATAATATATATCATGTCTATATAACAAATGAGTCTAAAAAAGTTAAAGATGATTTACCACATGCAATCGAAGGGCTTTGACAGCGTTATTGCTATTTAATATGTGCTATATAAGAATCTTGAACAGACTTATAATCACCAAAATACTTTCCATTGATATATACATATTTTGATGTTTTCGAATTTGTTACTTTATTTTTAGCTATTCTATTTTATTGTTTTTTTATAAGAATCAATTTGATATTTCTTATATTGAAATTTTAACACTGTTATAATGATGCAACAAATGTTAATATATTACACATTGAGTATTAAATTTGTAAATTAATCTGTGGTTTCTTATATTCAGTGCCATGGAATAAATTTTTTTTTCATATAACATTTTAGTTTTTTTTTCTTTTTTCACATAAGATTTTATGTGTTAATTTATATGCTAAATGTATACTAAAACCTTTTTTTATAAGAATATGCATAATTTTATAAGCTAAGAATTCTTTTTATTAATAAATCAAATATAGAAACAAGATTTAAAGAAAAAGACTTTTTTTACACCTACCTACAATCTTATAGCTTCAAAATTTTTTGAAGATTGGTTATATGATATTGGGCAAAATAGATGCATAGATCGTGGATCATATGCTCGATTTTTACTAAAATCTGAAATTTATTTACCGGCTTGGAACAGGTACACATGTATTTTACAGATAATAAATGTCTTAATAATATACTTCTTTAAAATTCAACAAGGCTGCCAAATTTGCGGCTTATATATAATATTAACGTCTATTATATGTTTTATTATATAAATAAAACATCTGTAGATTTATTTAAAGTTATATCCTCCGAAAATATCTTGCATTGACCTTAATTTAACCGTATAGAAAACACGTAATTTACCACATGCTCCATGATATAAATCTAAAATTTATAAAATGTATATTATGACAATATTATGAGCATACTAACGCCATATTTTATGATTTGAAAAGTATGATAATGCTATAATTAATTTCGGAATTGTAGTTTATTTATTTTCGGAAATTTTTAGAAAAATATTTCTTCGTTCCTAAGGAAATCTTACTATAGACTATATTCTGATAAAATGCATCTTTTATGGCAACTCTTATCTTTTCAAAATACTTTGCTTTAAGGCCTTTTTCGCATCTGCCGGTTATTAATATCATAA
This sequence comes from Rhyacophila brunnea, assembly GCF_057557595.1. Taxonomy (NCBI): domain Eukaryota; kingdom Metazoa; phylum Arthropoda; class Insecta; order Trichoptera; family Rhyacophilidae; genus Rhyacophila; species Rhyacophila brunnea. The sequence goes on from NW_028233341.1 coordinate 1,585,827, forward strand.
TGATAATTACATAGATTTCCAAAGTGTAGATGTCATGCAGGGACATATAATATATAATCAATTTTTTTGATCAAATGTTCCCCTATAATACACAAATTTTATACTCTTCTTTGATTTTATATTTTTTATTTGCGTGAAATCCGAGAAATTGGAATTCTTTCAACAAATTATAGGCAAAATGATATGTTAATTTTCAGGAAAAACATAAATAATATAAAATTTTGAGGTTGAATGCTAAAAAAAATATTAAATATATCTTCTAACTATATCAACATAAGAGATTTATTCTTGATGCAAGATAATTCTACTTTCAATTGTTTTTTCTTGTATAATTCCTATATTCGAAATTCTAGAACAACATTATAAATGCTAGATGTAGCATACTTGCAAGAATTCAAATGTTTCAAAACTTTTTTCTTTGATAACTATATAAAAAATTGTCTTTTTATACTTGTAGATAAATAAATGCAAAAATAAAATATTTTAAATAGAATACAAAATTAAAATTATAATATGTTTAAAAAATGATACGTTTTTATTAAAAACAATCTTTTTAAGATTTCTAATCTTTGAATGATTTTAATAAATTTGGACCTAAAAGTTTCATTAAATATAAACAAATTGCAATAGAAAATAATAAATAGAAAACTATACTAAGCACAGAAGATTTTCAATAAAAAATTCTATTGAGTTATTGAATAACAATCGACATTCAGAAGATATTATTGTAGTTATAAGTTTTGATAATATGCATACTTATAGTTTTAAATATGTATTTAAAACATTATTTGTCAAAGTTATCATATAAACTCAATTTTTTTTTACATTTTGTATATATTTATTTGATTATTTTTTGCAAAAAAAAATATTCATATAATCACTTACATAAACCATCGGTTATAAGTTAGAATTTATTGCTGTATATTAAACATGTAAATTATATAACGATAAACGGCTAAAAATAAACGTTCCATTAACTGTTTATATATATAAAGTGTAAAATAACGGTAAAAATATAACATACATCGAATCCTGTGCTATTAGAATTATAATTCAACCGTATTTCAATCGAATTGTTTTATTATATTTAAATTTTATAACTAATATTTTTTTGCCATAATTTCAGTTTGATGATTCTAAAAAGCTATAATATAATTGAAAATATCTTATTATATGCAAGTGGCTTTCTATATGTCAATTTAGGCGAAAAAATGTGATGCATTATACGAAAAATAAAAAGAAATATATTATAAAGCTTAATTACATAAAAATAGCGTAAAGTACCATTCTTTGTTGTGAAAATTTTGAAACTAAACAAATATCTCAGGTTAACTTATAAAGAAATTGCATTATATCAATATTACAGAAATCATGATAAAAATCTTGATTTTATGTGTATAAACTATATTATAATAATATAATTGCCACTTTTTTGCTAAATATTTATAGATCGATAGATTTAAATGAGTTCAAGGGTATTATATTCTGTAGTTTACTTTTGTAAAAATATTTGGGGGTTTCATATAAAACATACTTTTTTAATTTTAAAGTATGAAAAACTATGCCTTAGGTGCGAAATTTTTATTCCAAATTCTATGACTGTAAAAATGGAATAGGAATAAGAAATATTGAAAATTTGAGTTAGGTGTTATTGTATTAAGAAGTTTATTACATCATATTGGCCTTTAAGACTTAAGCTATCATAATAGATAGTAAATTTTGAATTCTTGATTATAAAACACGATTTAATGGTAAAAGCATGAAGACTTTAGTTTTATTATTATTGTAATTTCAAAATATAATGTGAATCATATGAAACATAAATTAGCCGAATTAACGTATATATAGACGGTTTTTTATATGTAAGATATGCAAAAATTATTTTCAAACAATATATTCAAATAGCAGAGATATAAATCATATTTTGTGTGTTTTAGCTACATAAATAATATTTTTAATATGATAAAGCTATAAAACAAGTTATAAAGTGCCAAATACATTAGTTTTGACATTAATTTGTTTTTAAATCACAGCAAATGAGAATCAAAAAGCACTTTATAAAATTAGATATCATATAAAAAGTTCTAATGATAAAAAAAAAATATATTTAGATTGTATAGTAAATCACGTAAACAAGTAAGTCAAGAAATATTATGATTACAGGAAAATTCAGCATATAAATAAACTAACTTTTATATTGGTTATTATGGTGCCATCTAAAAGCATCCGGTGTATCATTGTTGTTTTCTAAACTACAAGATAAATACTAGTTTTTGTTTTGTAGAATATGAGAGATTTTACGAAGATGATTGAGATATATATAAAGGTAATGGTAATTATCATTAGAAAAATTTCATTATTATAAGATTAAAACATATAAAAAACCTTTCTATATATATTTCTTGTAATCTTATATAAAAAGGGCCATATAACTTAAAAGATAAAAGGTATGAAATTTTATTGTATGGTACAGAGATTATTTGTTTGTGGCAATATTAATGACCACCAGCAAAAAAAATATCAAAAAACTTATTTGATGCATTCAAAAATATAGATTTGCGTGTATGATGGGCAGTCAAATGTACAATTTAATATTTTTTATAGGTATAATTGGGTTTTACGTTTTATGTCTTTTTTAAAGAATCCTAATGGTTATACAGTAGTAGTTCATTTTTCCTGATTTAAATATCGTACATATTAACATAAAAAGCCTAAAATTGCAAAATAAAATTAAAGATGTACAAATCATGCAAGATTTGTCGTAATATCAAAGAAAAAAATACTTTAAAATAAACTTTATCTTGTTAAAAAGAAAATTTTAGATATTGTAAATTATAACTAAAAATAAATTTTTTTGATTTTTTATTGGTAGGATTAAAAAACACATATATAGCATAGTCTTCTAAATAATTTTATAAAAAAAATAAAAGTTTATTTTTTCAAAGAATATTGTAATGCAGGTGTATAGATTATCAGCAAAATGTTTTTGTTTGATATTGCGAATTTTCAATAATTTCAATTATAGTGAAATATAATGATACATGTTTAGTTATACAAAATATTACATTCTAGTAATTTTCTACTTGCTAGGAATAAAATATAAAGAAAAACATGTAAAATATGTTTTTGTGCGTGTAGACACAGAATATATTAGATTTTGAGCAGATTTAGAAGGAAAAATTTGTAATTTAAAAAAAAATTAAAAATTGCGATTATCAGCATAAAAAAATACAAATTATATTCAGTTTAAAATTTTACAAATAGTTTTAATATCCATAGATCGGCTATTCATGTGTGTGCGTAATTAAACTTCAACTTCTCTATAGTTTTATGTAGCCTATTGCAAGTTAAATGTTATTTTTTGATATCATATATATATTTATTGCAAGAAATCATCATTTAAGGGTAAAATATTTGTAAAATACTTTACATATGAAACCAATTTATACAATTTTCAGAGCAGAACATTTTTTTGTTTTATAAGTCTGAATTTTTGTCTAATTTATTCCAATATCAGCACATAAACCGTGTATTAAAACAATAAAATTATCAATTATTATAAAGAATAGCAAAATGAACATTTTTATATACTCTTAAGACAATACGTATAATCGAGGAAATATGAGAATTCTTGTTTTATCCGAAACCTTTTTAGTTTGTGTTTTAAAATTTTAAATACCCGTTATATTCATTTATAAGTATAGATTCTATGTTTTGAAATAGATTTATATAACTTTTTTGGCAGAAAAATGGCACAAAACTTTGCAGAGAATCTAAACATTCTATTTTTTTGTATTAATAAGGCAATGGCTTCATATTATAAAATATGCACAAATTTTATTTTACCATATAATCAACTATAATAACAAGTAATTCAGAACTAATGGCGGTACCAATAGTGACAGCATCACAATAAAAAATACCCTGAATATTTGTTAGTAACTTAGCTGAAAACGGAATACAAATATATGAATTGAATAATGCATTAAAAATTATAATTTTTATATTAAAGAGCTTGTCAGCGCAAAATAAAGCTTATTCTATTAATATTATTTTGTTTCAGTAATATAAAAAAGCACATAATAATCGACATGTGCATTTCAGGTGCATCTAATACGCTCTTTTTCATTAAGAATAAATTGAATAGAATAATTATAGATTTTCATATAAGATTATATTGTCACACTATATATATATTTGTAGTCACACAACAATGATGTATGAAAATGTAGATTAAAATATAGTAAACAAATTTTGATGTATTTTTATGTCCGATTAATGTAAGGTTGCAATCTTTGTGATAATATTATTACGAAATATAATAATAGTCTTAAATTCAGGCTATAAATTCATATTGGATATAAATAGCATATAATTCTAAATTGAAAAGGTTGTCGTTATCGAAATAATAAAAATCAACTATTATAAAGTATAAAAACCCGCTTAAGAAGGAGCAAGAATTGAAAAATATGGATTAGTACAATGCATAACAACAAATCTATAGATTCGAAAATTTTTCGTAAAAGATTTACAAGTGCTGGAGAAACAGAGAAACAAAAAAAAAGGTTTCTAAAGACAAACATATGGTTTTTAGCAATAAAATATATGACAAAAAAAATTTCTTTTTGATAAAAGTATAGTATGCAAAACGTAAAATTTTTTTTGTACATTTTTTATTAGCTTTACTATTGTAAACCAGTATTACGGATCTATTAGAATCTTATATCCATCAAAACATTACATATTCTGCATCAAAATTAAAGCTCGAAAAATTCATTAGAAAAAAAAAGGTTTTAAAAAAAACTTATATTCAAGTGTAAATATGCATTATAAATATGTTTTCTCAATTGTTTTATTTCTTAAGATTTGAGCATGTTTAGTGCAGTATTAGAACATATTGCTGTTAAAAAAATTAAAGACAGTAATTTATATACAAACGAGTTATTTATGTTTGAAGTGTCTTTTAAATACCTTTTAAAATATAAAACCTCTATTAATCATCACTGTCAAAAAAAACGAGTTTTATGACCTAAAAAACAGAATTTTATTGGATTAAAATCAATTTAAAAGTTTTAAATTTAAGATAATTATTACGCTCTTTTTGATTGCGATTTTTTTAATAAAAATATGACTGTAAGAAAGTCTCTGCAAGAAGAGGCTTTTACGTATTGGGTTATTATGTATAATTCATATAGTTAACTGCTAATGCAAAAAAATATATTTATATAAAATCATATTTTAAGATAAGAAAAGATTAAATTTAATTTTTTGACATTTTGTATGAATATTTTACATTTTTGCCTCTTATAGCTTTTTATTATTTTTTCTCATATACCTAGGATATATATACAATTTAACAAACGTAAATTTACACATTATCGGGCAAATACTAAAAAGTTATCTTTATATGAGATATATTTTTTGGGTGATTTGAATTACCATAATTTTTAAAAATGATATATTCATATCTAGATTATTACAACATCCGTAATATAGATTAATCACTCCAGTAACTTTAGGTATTGTTTTTTGGTGTTTTTTCATATACAGAGTGCAAAACACTAGGAAAAAAATGCATTTTTATGATCAAACTAACAATATATTGCATGATTATTTTATATTTGCATCAAAAATGTAAATTGTATATAATATATATAATGAAAAACAATTTAACATTAAATATATCAGGAAAAGACCACATCTAATCCTATAAAATATACTTTTTTGGGTATATTATATATAAAATCTGATATATTACATTTTTTACCATCATCAAACATAAATTTGTGATAATATAGACAACATACACTATTATAAATGCGACTAGCCGCTAAAAATTAATAAATTAGATGTATATATTATTTATAATTAGATTTTCTCTCTCTTAATGCTACAAAAATAAGAATTTTAATTCAAAAAAATATCTTTTTCAAAACAAATTTAAATGACTCAAATGTCAAATAATTCGCAACTTTTCTCCTTTTTATCATTTAAATACAACCTATTTAAGTATAATTTTTATACGCATATGATATACAATACATGTAAATTATAAAAAAAAAGTCACTTAGGCTTGTTTTATATAATAATATGACAAGATTTTATCAAAAAATATAATTTATGTCTTTTAAATTCTATCTCAAAACACAGCCTATTCTCATTAAAAAATCTCAAATATACTGATTTCGAAAGAGAATAAACAAATTATATAATTATCTTAACGTAAAAAACAATATTTTATATTTTTGCAATTTAGCAAGCCTTTAATTTTTTTTTTAGTAATAGATGTATTATTTGCATGCTCAATGTGTTAAATTTATTACTTTATGAATCTTTCAATATTATAAATAGAAAAATATTTTACATTAACCTAAAATCTACTAGGAAACTTTTTTATATTGTGTTTAAGAATTTATAGATATAATATATCAATTTTAATTTAATGCATCTAAGATAATTTATTTTTTCTACGTTAATAAAATATCATATAACATATAATATTTTTTGCTGCTACTAAATAACATATGTTATATATAATGGAATTTAAGGTGGCAACATAAGTAGTAGCGCATATAAACTTTTTATCTAGAAAAATACTTGAAAATGATTTCTTGTGTGTTTTAGACGTATATTGAAAGTTTTTGAGGCGTGATTTTTTGCTTGACATACATGATACTTTTATTGAAACTTGTGCATCAATAAATATTCAAATCAAATGTTTTATGCAATTATGTTATTTTAATTGCATTTTCCTTTATTTTCTTCTATTTTTACTTAATAACTTCAAAATATAAAAATTGGTGATGTTGGTCTCCTAGATACCTGTATTTTTTTATAATTTCAGTTTTTAAAAAGCATGATATAATATTAAGAAAATATTCAAATATTATTATAAAAAGAAAATTAAAAAATATACAGCGAGTATATTTGTATATATGAATATTTTTTAAACATTGATGTAAATATATCACTCTGGCATAATATCAGTATAGCAGATAATTATTTATATATTATAACGTTGAAAGTAATATGCGTTCAGGAATATTTTATGATAAAAGGTCCAGAAAAACGTAAAAATTCAACAACATTATAATTTAAAGAATTACTTTACAATAAAAAGGCATTTAATTCTTTAATATTGTAGATTACAATTTTAAATCATAGGAAATCCAAATTGATCATTTGTAAATTTTATCATCATTAATTCAATTTTTTTTATTTTTCTTGCTGAAAAATTTCAAGTCAAAGATTTTGTTTTAGACAAGTATTGAATGATTATTTCGCTTATTTTTTTAGTATAAAAACAATACGTGATATAGTTTCTATTTTGAATGGCAAATATTTTATATCAATTCTTAAATTAAATACAAAATCTAGTAAAATCTTCGATTCATTATTTTTAACAAAAACTTTTTATTAGTTAAAAATAAAATACGTTTCTGTAAATATTTGTAGACAGTTGCTTATGTATATTTGGTTGACGGCGCTACAAAAACTGTGTTTTGAAGGAAAGCAAAATTTTCGTATAAATCTAGGCTTCTATTTTCAATCGAAATAAAACTGTAAAAGGCATATAAAAATGCGCAAAATTCATCTAAAATATTCAAAGTCGTATTTTCTCGCATTCCAAGTAAATTGTACCCATAAAATAAACAAATCTAGTGTGAAGACTGAAATGCTTCTTATCTTCTTAATTTATTGGATAACTTTTTCTGGTTTATAATTACTGAAAATGTGCCGTGGAAAGGTATATAAATATTTATTATGTGTCAATTATACAAAGTAAATTTTCTTTTACAACATAATGCTATCGGATTAGAAAAATCTTTTGGATATTTAATGTCTGACAAAATTCTTTCTTTTTGTTCAGTTATAAACAAGTCTGATGATAGTGTGTATATTATTGGTTTTTTGCTACAAGTAAACATCGTTATTATTTTAATGTTGGCTGCATACCTTCCCTTGCTTACTGAAAATGTGTAAAGTTGTTTAAGAGTCATTATAAATAAAATACATAATGCCAAAATCTTATTACTAATTATATACTATATATTGTTTTCTGTATATTTGTAGTCACGACAATAATACGAGTTCGAAATTTAATAATGTTTTGCGTGCGATGATTTTTAGACCCTTTAATATTTCTGCTAAAATATTATTCACATATTTTGAATTATAAACTGATATAAAAACAAAGAAAACGGATTTCAAATTATATATAAAAGCTTATGACCTACATATCAAAAAAATATTTTAGATAAACGATATAATAATTTGACAAAATATGTAAGTATAAAATATTTTAAAAAGGCGATAATAAATAATTAAACAGCTAATATATAAAATAAGATATATATTATAATAAATTTTATCAATCATATATAAAAATAATACACAACAACTATTATTTTTACATATACAAAACATTCTTAGTGCTTTGGCAAGAATATCAATCCAGTTATCATTAATATAACCAAATTATGTATTTTTTTGCTGAAATCTACATTAAAAGTATCTTTAGATCATATGTAATATCCTTATAAAATCATATAAAATGCCTATAGTAGCATTGTGCTGAGATTTTCGTCTATTAAATTTTGAACTATTTCAAATATGTTATAGCTTAAAAATATTAAATTAGATAATTCATAGAATAAGTTTATATTGACAACAAACTTGTTATGTGTTTCTTATATGAAAATAATATTATATCATAGATCAATCGAACGAGTTTTTTTATATTTTGATGTAGATATTTCTATAGTTAAAAAAAAATTAAAAACAAAATTTTATTTTTTTTGCCATTTGGCCAATTTTTTTACTTGAAATGGTTGTAAATAGCTATATAAAATTTTTATATATAAAATAAAATATATAAAGGCGGTTTGTAATGCAGATTTTAAAATTAAAAAAGAAAACATAAATGTAATATAGTTAATTAAAAGATTTGTTAACAATGAATTTTAATTTGCAAGATAAGCACTATATACATACCCTAGTTGGCTTTTACTATAAATATCAGAGCCATCGTCGAATAAAAGTTTAAATATTATAACATCTTGTATCCTTTTTATTTGTTTGGTATCTATATAATATAACTCGAAAATTTTATAAAAAAACTGTATAGTAATTATATTTATAATGGTGTGTTTTGTTTCAAATTTTATCACGATTTTGCAATAAATAATATCGCATATTTTTGTACACATCTATTTTTAATTTGATTTTACTAATCTCTGAAGGCAATGTTTGATTTTATTGATGTACTTCAAAATAATATTATTACACAAATCAATATTTTAAACAAGATTACATTCTATAATATAATGTATATTAAGTTATATTTTACTACTCTTTTCATTAATATATAATAAACTATATGTAATAGCGATCTTAAACCAAATATAAAAAGTGCGAATTTGGTATCAAAATTTTATTTTTATCTTTTACACACATAAGATTAAAATTTTTTTCTCTCGTATTTTAGTAGCTATTGAAGTCAGAATCATTGGCTCTATGGGATTTATTATTGGTACATAAGTTTTGTATGTATTCATATTTCATCAAATCTAGCAATAAAATTATATAATAAACATAAGGTAGCCTATTATAAAGGCAAAATACATAAGTTTTCGTAATATGCTAGTTTTTTGTGCATTATGAGCAGTGAAATACCGCTAAATTCGATAAATAATTTTACTTATGCTTAATATAGATGAATTTGCAATATATCTTTGAGATATAATATACTATTATTCATAAGCTATCTTATACAATATTTCGCGCGTAACAAAATGCCAATGGTCTATTATAGGTAAGAATTCTATTGTTTTTACAATTTTTAATATACTATGCTATTTAATGCGAAGATTTTTTTGCATCTTGTTGATACTAATTGTGAAAATGACTACCAATACGAGAGAAAATCTTATTGTTTGCTATTCTAACAATTTGATGCACAGTTAACACCGCTAAGATACGATTTATATATAGTATAGTATAATTTTTTAAATACGCGGATAAGATTGCACAACTATTACAATATATGTTATTCAAGGTGTATTTTTACACACCAGCTCACGCTTAAAACAAATATCTATACAGTTTTTAGATTTATGATGCAGAAAATCATACCTTTTAATATTTCTGACTGCTTTTTTTATTTTTGCAATAGCAATATTCTAACTAGATAATTATACCCGAAAAAAAGAACACATTAATGGATAATATGTATGATTTCTGAGTTTAAAATTATTTAGATATATTTAAAACATATATTTTTCCCGTTTTCTTTGTTATAAAATAAGCTCTATATCCACTTTTTATCTTGATTTTCAATATGCTATCCACATTTTAATTATTTTAAATTCCAATATTATTATAAAATGTTGATCTAGAAGAATCTAGCTTTAGTAAAATTTTATAAACTTAAATTTTTAATGGTTTTGTTTTGTAATAAATTGTAAATTTTGCTTAAAAAATATATCGTTAAAAAGACACATTTAACCACTACCTTTCCCAATAAATTAAAATGAAAATACGGATCTATTTATAGTCATATTGTGCATTTAAATGTATGGTAATTCATTCTATTAATTATCTTCGATTTCTAGTTTAGGCTTCAGTTTGTTCTTACTTAAAAATTTTTAAACATATGACCATTGAATTTATTATAATTAACACGATAATACAGTCTATATTGTATTTTTATAATAAAAACAATTCAAAAGGTCAAAATAAGCACTGTAAATTTATTTTTTAACAATTGACTCTGTAATTTCTCTCTTTTGTCGAAAATACATCTATTCGTACGTTTAGAACATATAAATGTTCTATCTCTTGGATAACAATTTAAAACCCAGCATAAATATGAAAAAAATTTTGAAATATGTCGAATAATTATCTATAATAGTATTTTTCTATTATCATATAAATTAGAAATTTTATTTGATTTTCAAAGATGAATATCACAATAGCATGCATTTTTTACCATTAACAAAAGTAAAAAAGTGTCAATCTCCGAAATCTCATTTTTTATGTGTTAAAAATATTCATGTTGATTAATCTTCATGAAAATAGAAAAGGTGGTATTAAAATCTTTATTATTGTGATTTGTACTAGTATGAGTTAAAAATTACGTACGAAGTAGACGCATACAGGCAAGCTCTCATACAACAAAAGACACTTGAACTCATCTCATTTAAGAGAAGAAGAGCATCTGATTTAGATAGATCGTCGTAAGGTGTCAAAAGATGCATCGAGGAAATGTGCAATATTTCCAATGGGCTGACCACGTCTAAAAGATAAAATTGATAAAAAGAAAATTAAAACCCCAGTAAAAGTAAATAGAATTGTACTAGTATGATTAAATTCGTATAAAATTCATTCAAATCGTTTAAAACGTTTAAAAAAGTATAATTTCCTAAAGCGGCGCTGAGTTTGACAGAGAGATCGAAAATAGAAACAGAATTATCTTTTCGATATGAATTGACTCATTTAATATCTAACTCTATAATTTATTATGAAGACATTGAATAAATATAATTAATAAATCATCATCAAAAAATGCAAAACCGGGAGAAATAAAAAAATTTCTGAAATTTATTTTAACGGTTTAAAATAATCTATCCATGTCTTAAAAAATAGACAGCATTATCAGGATCGTATGCTTTAAAAGGATTTAATAATGGTGAAAACTTGAATAATATATTGAAAATTTTGTAAAATTCAAAACATATTACATTTAATGATATATAATATATATTATATTATAGAAGCTCTTTGATTCTTATTGTTCAACTTAATCTAAACATAATTTGTTTCAACTGTAATTGTAACCGATTATATATATAATTTGTAAAAAATCACTTATTTTTCATTTATCTAGCTAAGTAATGTAAATTTTAATTTAAAAATGATGCAATCTTCGTTAAAAAATAATTTAATATATTTAAAGTTCTAAATTAACGTTTTTGGGTAAATTATACGGTTAGGTCCGTTATTAAAACCATAATATTATGTTTAATACTAATTATGTAAATTTTATTTTTGACAAATCAATTATCTTTGCGAGGGTTCGTAATCATTAAATAGAAAACAATAATGAAAGTTCCAATATAATTGCTACTTTATAAGTATTATATGCCTAAATCTAACTTTAAAATATGGTAACATTACTAAATATACCATATATTAGTTCTCTAGTTACAGACAATATTTATAAAATATTTATATATAGAAACCGTAAAATGACAAAGCATTATACAAATCGTTCATCCACATTTCTTTCTTATCTCATAATGACTATGTAATATTTTAAAATATTATTTTTGGGACTTTATAGTCACAAAAGCTCTCGTATATTTTATATCTTGTTATTCATGGGTTTATTATTATGTATGTATAGTTTTTTACGTCAAAAACCATCCTTTTAATATAGAATATATGTATAATAACATTTATGTACCTAAGATAATTTATACAAGTTTAATGATTCAGATTAGTAACAAATACTATCTGTTTCAGGAGTTTCGCTGTCGTTAACATATTTCCGTTTATGCAAATTACTAAGCAATTTTAGGATCACGATCGAAAGTAATTGGTCATTTCCTATGTGTTAAAAAAGAGCAATGAAATTTTTTCGCATCTTTGCGAAGGCAAATTCTTTAAAATTAATAATTCCATAAAGCACATACAAAATCTATAATAAACTTGATTTTTATTATCATAAAAAAAAATTTCAAAAAAACTACGCAAACTTATTAAAGTAACCGTTTAAAAGTCGTTAATACATTTTCTTTGATAGATTTTGTCGATTTACGACCAATAAAAGAGGGTAATTACATTATTGATTAAATTTTTATTCACACGCATTATTCGCTGTTGTGATTGAATATATAACATAGTATTGTGGAGAAATAGAATTCATTTACAACCTACTGCAAATGTCATTTAATTACAGAAATTAAATCTGTTCAATCTCTACGGATACGTATAGTTTAAAATGTCGTCTTGTTGAAACATTGTAAAGGAACATATGATTTTTATTTTATTATCGCAAATGAATTTATAAATATCGCATGAATAATGAGACATTGTTATAAATACTCCAACACATTATATTCAAAACTTCTAAACACTTTAATTCAGCAAAAAACAGCATAACTACATAAAACTTTATTTAAAGCATAAATTTGATTAATTTCAAATAAATTTCTACCAAAATATGATAATTTTTTATAAACAAGAAACATATATAATTATAAAATAAACTATTTGTTCCATTATGTATATTAAGGCAATAAACTTCGTTTCAGACTTAGATGTATAATATTCAAAGTCTAGCTCCTAAAAAACCGGTCCGATTTCTGTTTTAAAATAACGTGTGCAAAAAAGATAATTCTTCCTTAAATTTTATGTGATTTTTTGTCTGATTTTTTAGTTAACAACAATTTTAATGTTTTTCAATTGTTAAACATCAACAAAAAAAAGATCAAATTTTATATATTACGAATATAATTTTGTTTTTAACATATAAACTAATTTTATCGCAAAACAGACTAAACAGATCATTGCCTCAAATATTGTAATAAATCCGTTTAATCTTAATTTGAAAGCAAAAAATGATAAATTAAATATTTTTGTTATTAAATTCTATTTATAACATATATAACAATTTCCAATTTTTCGATTTTCCCATAATAGAAGTTAGTTGAATAAAATAAATATATTTTACAGATTGATTTTACAAGAATTGTTTCTTCAATATTTTTATAAATAGAAAGTATTATATTTCAACCTAGAATATGCGAGAAAAAACAAATCTTGAATTATAATTAAATCCAGGTGTACATTGAATTTTAAAAAATAACAGTTTTCTTCAGTCCATTTATCTAACGTCAAAGATATTTAACTAGGTTAGATCAAATATTCAACGAAATACACAAATAATATTTTATATAACTTTTTTTGACCTTATATATTATAATGAGCTAAAATAATATTCTGATGTCAATAAAATGCAGATACACGTCAAATAAGATTTCCGCTATGTGTTTGGTAAATTTACAGTATAAATAAACTATCAATATGATATATATGAAAGAAAAATATATAGCAATATTATAAAAAACATTTGATTATAGAGATATATAGTGACGCGCTGATTGAAATCAGCATTTTGTATTAAGTCTAATTAATTATTAAATTATGCATTTAATCAAAATATTACATAAAAGGGGGGATGATAGATACAGGAACACCCTCAGTGAAATAGGCCGGATATAAAATTAAAATTTATTTATGGTTCATGAGCAATAAGAATAGCCAAGCCTTAACAAGAAAAATCAATTAAAGCCAAAACATATATTAAATAGCAACAGAATCATTTACTATTGGATTTATTGGATGTATTCAGTAAATCATTAATATGAGAAGAGAAAAATAGGTATTAAGAACAACTCTAATTCATAATCAAATATTAAAAAAAAACACTGATTTAGAATTAAATTGTTAAGATGTTGTGTTTAAATTATGTTCAATATATTTTAATTTGATTAAATTAAAGAAAGATAATGCAAATAAAAAAGATAAAGGAAATGTGTTTATGAAAAAATTATAGGATAATTTCACAAGTAAAGAACACAATAATAAATTTTTGCGATGAATTCCATAAAATCAAACCAGCCCTTTAACCTTTATTTAATTATACTGAGCTTAATTTTTATTAAATATTAATTTACCATAGCATAAGTAATACTCTCTATATATTTTTTTAATAAACAATTGTATATAATAGTAAAAAAATATTTTAATATTTTCGCTGTGTAAAAAGCTCGTTTTTTATGCTCAACATATATATTTGACCTGAAAAAATTAATTATGTATAACATTTTTGTATAAAGCATAAACTATAATATATTACACAGTCAAAAATGGTATAAAGAAAACAATAGTTTGTACTTTAATGTTTTTTCCTTGTACAAATAAAAAATAAAAAACATAGCAAATTTAAGTATCTAATTATATTTATTAATAAAACCATCGCATATAAATTTTCAATAGTAATGCAATAACCTTCATTTTTTGCGAAATAGTGTATCCATAAAATTAAATTGGTTCAAAATGGTAAGATTACACACGTACAAAATATTAATTGCAGGGATACATATTTAATCACCTGTTATATTCATTTGGATTGATAGGTGCTTACTTATCCATTATATTAGTTATATCCAATGATTAACGCTTATTTTACTAACCTTTTATCATGTTTTTCTATACTATATTAATCTTCGCATTAATACGTTTAGAAACTAAAAAAAGGTAAAAATTATTTACATAGTTTACTGTTTTTTGCTGCCTCTTTATATTATAAATTCGGTTTTTATTTAATTTCTATATTTTTTTATTTAAATAATTAAGAATGATATTATCGTAAAATATAACATTGCGCCATTATTTTTATGAATTTTTAAATATCTTTGTCTACGTTTCTACGTAATCATTATTTTTTTGTATCTTTAAATCACATTTTAAAAAAAAATTAAGTGAAAAGTACTCACAGAGCGTTTAATCATTTTAGAAACGGAAAAATAAATATGAAATAAATAAGATTACAGATCGAATTTTACACCACCAATGAAATCTAGAATCTTATAATGATTTTCACAATTCTTAATACACTTTAATAATTCCTATACATAATATTTGCACAATTTGATGTCTTTTACGGCTACTTCTAGTTTCACGAGGTTATAAACACTATACAAGCATAGCTTATTATGCTAATACCAAAAATTTTTGGCACAACCTTCTATATACAAGGTGTGGTAAAATTCTGACAGTGATTAGTTGATGAAACCTCAATATGAATAAATGCAATATTATAAGAAAATTTCTTAGACATCTCCTAGTTCTGCCCCCAAAATAAAAATAAACTATATAGTTTCTATTGTATAGCAATTTTTTACGGGAAGTCTAATTTTATACAAATTCCCTAAATTCTAACTGTAACTTTATGCTCATAATATTCGTAATCCTACAAACGATAAACTAACTTTGAATATTATAAACAAACTCGAAATCAACAAAGGTTTGAAAAATTTAAAAAAGCTATATATTCTACAATTTACACGTTCTAGATAATATATTTAGACCCATAAAAAAACTATCAAGGCACTAAATTTGCAATATTTTAACTGATTTTTCCTGTATCTAAATACGAGAAATATATAAATTTATAACCCGAAATCCTTTCAGATGTATTTGTTTTCATAATAGTATACCATAATTTCTATCATAATTTTTTAGATATATGTATAATTTTAAACATTAAATGTGTAAAATTCTTAACAAGAATAAAAAAAATATATCTATTTAAAGTTTGTTTATAACAAGATTTCTTTACTCAAAGGCATAAAGTTGACCAAACAAGTTTTAAATACCAAGGTCTGCATATGCACAAAAAGGTGCAATTTGAACAATTATAACTATGAACACAAGGAAGAAGCATACGGATGGATGTAAAAATAATATTAGCTATATGAAATAGTAAATCCAAGAATTTACACGACGTAATATTATTTTTTCTTTAACAAAGGACAGCATATCAATTTTATTTAAAATCCCATCCTATTGATATATTGAATTTAGATTTAGAATTTTCGTGAGGAATAAAAAAAACAAATATAAGTATAAATACAAAAAAATGTAGAAATGTAGTGTTTTGTATTTTTAAATATAAGCTTTTGTATAAGACAGGCATATATTTAGCACTGAATCTCCTTGTTTAATCAATTACAATATTTTGTTTCTATTCCCTAAATTTGACAATATTGTAATATAATATTGCTTTATTATATTTATAACATTATCGTATTAACAGTTTACGTTATATATGATCAGGCTTGAAATAAAGCTACATCACTATATGGTAGATATTATTTCCTTTTACAGAAGAAAAACATGAAATTTATAAACTGAATGATCAACAATTTTTTTCATATTGGTAATGAAAATCGAAAAAAATACTACAGAATAAAAAAGATAAAAATAAAATGTATTCCAAAATCAGAAATATTGAATATAGTAATATATAGTTTTAGACGCAATAGGAAACTTTAAACCCACAATAAAAGAAATCAAATAGGTTCTATTTTATTAATTTTGTTTCAAAACAAAATTGTGATCTTAAGTAATCATACTATATGATTTTTGGGAAATAGAACGATTATGAAAGACAAGAACTCACAATTTTAAAAAATAAATTTGACAACTTTTTGAATAAAAAAGTAAAAAAACCAGCAAAATTATCTAAGGTTAAATCAAAAAATATTTTGAATTTTATTTTTAGCAAGACATTAGAACTTATCTCATTCGAGAGAATAAGTGAAGTTGATTTAGATATATCAGGAGAATGTGTCATAAGATGTATCAAGGAGTTATTATATTCTCTTGATAACTAGCTTTGTCTAAAAGATGGAATAAATAGTAAGAGATTAAACTTGTAATAAAAAATAATTTAATATCTTATTTTATTATACATCAACTGACAAAAAAATTCACCGTTTGACGCTTAAATATAGATGAGTGAATAATAAATTTAACGCAATAACATATTGAGGATATTATAAACGTCTTATATTTTGCGATCAATAACTTGTATATAAAATGCCCATTCTTTTAATTTATGATAGCCTAATCATGCATAGTTGTTGTTTTTTGAAGTTTGATATTTTTTAAAAAATAGAAAGCTTTATTTAAAATTACACCCAAAATAAAAGACCAAGAGTATATGTTTATTTACAAAGATTTGAAGCTAATATATTATCAAAATAAAAATTATTTTGGTTTTTTTGATATCAGTGTAATGTGAATGTAAAAATTTTTTAGAAAGCAACACCTGTTCCAATTAAGCTGTCTCAATAGATATGAAAATTACTATATTATTTTTAGATGTTAATTCAAATCGAATATATCCCACATTATTATTGAATAAGAACAGTATTTATACACAAAAGAATTTCTAAATCTTAGAGGTATTAGTGGAATTCTTAAATTTATAACAGATTGAGCATTTAATATGCCCAAACTTATTTTTCGTTATAAGTATTTTTTATTAGAAGATTTCATCTTAACATGTATTTTGGTTCTAAATCATAAAAAAGCTTGTAAAATCTACTCGATAGCATTTTTATAAATCAAGTAAAGAAAAGATTTTATTTTAAATTTTACATATAATAATATAATAGCAATATTAATTCTCAATTCAAAGCATATATTTTATGTTTATCATATTACAGAATAGAGGAACTAGTCTGTTCAATATTAAAACTTCCTAATAAGTGATTTTCGAGTGATTTAATGCCTTCTTCTATTGACTTGATGAGCTTGACGCAGATAAGTTTTATATTTGCTCAATTTTAATTTTATAAAAAAATTAAATCGCTGATATTTTATAACATTAGGGCTGGTATCTATTTTTTTTTATATTTTTTTAATGTTACTAATAGCAAAATTATAAATTATAAGCTCCTATTTTTATTATAATCTTCTTAGAATAAACTTTCATTACTAGAATACTAAATTTAGACGATAAAGGGAAACTAATGAACATCTTTTTTAATTTAACATCTAGTTACGTATTAAGCATATAAATTTTTACAATTAGACGACAAAAATAACATATGAGATTTTTAAACATAGTATTTACGTACACATGGGATAAAGGTGCATTTCTTTGCTGAAAAAAAAACAAATTATTCCTATCACGAATAAGCACTATTCTTTTATTGGTTGAACATGTTATTAATTTATGAAATACTTTCAAAAACATTTTTTAAAGATCAAGTAAAAAACGAAAAAGCAAACATTAACATATTTTAAATAAAATAAATTTTAAACGAATACAAAAATTTTTCGTTCATTCATTAATCCTTTTTTTTAAACGCAATTTAGTCATAATTTTAAGGTATTAACGGCAAATTATGACTCTATCTTTGCGGATTAAAACTTTATTAAACTAAAAATTAGAAATAAATATAATTACAAGTAAACATTTTAGGTTTGGAATTTTTGCTTATCCCTTCAGAATTTTCTTATAATTTATTATATCCAAAGTAATATTTGAAAGTTGTAAAGGTATAGATTTACATTGAATTTGTTCAACTATTATTTTTTTGTAGAAATAGCGAAATTCATTATTTATAATAAATAATAGTCGTTATTTTGCGGCGTTAAAATATGAACATATTATGATTCAATGAATAATTATCGCTACTATTTTACAACCGGCTTCTTCATAAAATACGTTTTTATGGATAAAATAACAATCAGATAGTATTAAAGTTTATTATTATAAATATCTACATAAATTGAGACCCATAATATATCAAGTATGTTATATATATAATAATCGTAAAATATTTATCTAGATAAAATAATAAATGTTTTAATTTTATGATAAGAATCATATGATCTTACAATTAAAATATACAAATATGTAGCATTATAAAGTGGTTATTAGTTAATGAAATGTTTAATTGTTTAATTTAAATTCAATAAACCTACGTTATACCATTATAAAAAAACAATAAGATCAATAGTTTAAGTAGGGTTCAAATTAAATTATTTAAGTTATTATAAATGAGTCAGTACAAAATTCATCAAAATTTTTATACCCAAAAAAAAGTTAAATGTAAATTAATTCTATCGACAATTTATATACCATATTTTCGTAAAAGGGTTTTAATCATCGTTATTGTTTTTCATCTTTTAATATACTATTTGTATATGATATAGCTCGAATATTGACAAAACGACCAATTGCATATAATAATTTTTTTTTGCATTTTTAGTTTACGAATGACAAAGAAATGTAATCTTTATTTGTGTTTAGTTCTACATCACCTTAAATTTATATGCGAACGACAAAATCAAGACAAAATATTACGAAAATTCACATGCATGCTCGTTGGCTGTTTATGTATAGAAAAGTACCATAAATTTCATCCATATCCGTCCACCAATAATCATATGATATCATCATTTTATAATGAGCATATAAAATTAAAGATACAACTCTCGGAGGTTTAAAATATTATCTGTTTAGATTTTTATATTATATAATATAATATTTATATGGATTTATTGTGGGTCGATGTGAATTTCGCTGATTTAAGTCATTATTATGACATAACCAACACCTTAAATATAGATAGAAACTGAATTTTTATACACAGTAGGGTATAAAAACAATATGTAATAATATTTATTTTTTAAAATTTATCCTAATGGGAAACGCTGTCTAATTTAATTAAGGCCCACTACTGATTTATTTATATTGTAAATTTTTTATACAATTTTTAGTAGGTATATGAATCTTTATTATTCTATCTACCTCTATTTATAATATTTTAACGTATAACAAAATATAATCGTTAGTTTTCTTTTGATGAATATGATATTTAAATAATCATAAAATCCATATATTTTAAAACCCTCAAAGATCCATTTGATAAAATTTGAAAGAGATTATGCCAAAATTATGTCTTCTGAAAATTATATTTCATATCGTTTAGAAGGACATCGTATACCTATATATTTGATTATATCCTGTTAAAACTTGAACATATTTTGATTATGATACTATTAGATAAATTGATCATATTTTAAAACAAGCTTGTAGATTGAAAACCATTAATGAATAAAGTAAATTGTATGTTCTATATCATCGGTTCTGTTACAGGATAGGAAAACATTAAACATATGATATAAACAAGAATCAGCCCATCTTTTATTAAAACTTTCTTTAATCCAACCAATTATTTTCAGATAAGAATTTACGGCAGCACATTTCTGTCAATGGTGTACATTGCATAAAAACATTTTAACCAAAAGATTGCTTTATATAAATTAGGCACAGTTAAATTATCTTTTGAATATAAGACTTTGCAAGCTATATCATACTTTTCAATTATTTCCAAACAGAAGAGATATTAACCACCCACAGATATAAAAAAAATTATATAGATAAATGTTTTTGTAAATTATTGACTTGTCGTGTGTAATTTGGTTTGAATTGGAATTTTAGAATGTATGCCGCTAAAAATTTATTTGATGATGTAGATCTTTTGAGTCAAGGAAATACAGTATTTTTAAAAATATCTAAAAATACCCTAGTCTAAAAAAATCTAGTTTTTAATGATCTGAGGATAAACACATGCGAAATTTATACATGATATCATAGAGTGAGTAAAAAAATAGGTGGATGAATGTTTTCTGTAGACCTGGTTTTATCAATTAAACTAGCTATATGTCTCGATTAAAGAATTAGAAATAATGTAAATATATCTACTTAATAAATAAATGAAAGTTTTTTTAGGAATTTATATACTACAAGAATTCTTTAAAAATAAATATATATCAGGCAGATCATTAATTTAAAAAATATAAATACATAAATGAAAAAATAATGTTATAAAAAATCACAAGATAAATTTTTAAACTATTTAAAAACGTTGAAGATTAAATTACGTATATATTTCAAAATTTATATGCGTGTAATTTTAATTAAGAAACCAATAAAAAGATGAAAATATCTGTCTAAAGATCCTAATGATGCTACAATTTTATTCTAATTCTGTTCTTACAACTTTTAAATAGATTTTATAGTATATAAACAAATTATAAAATAGCAGATGTTGATTAAATTTTATTAGATAATATTTACGGCCGTTAAAATTATTTTAATACAATCAAATCACCATAGAAGAAAATTATTTTTATCAATTAATAAAACGCTCAAAATATGAAAATATTTAATGCAGAATGTAATAAACAATACTATAAATTCCGATTAAATTTTAGATTCATTATCATATTTCTATTTTAAAGATAAAATTTATTGTTGAATATTATTATTAATTATATTTGCTATTCCTGTATACCAATAAATTTTTAAATATCAAATACTAATCATTTATAACAGGAAAAAAGTGATAGAAAATAAGTAAAAATAAAATACGTTAAATTTTAGAAGTCACTAATCTTATATAATATCTCTGATAATATAAAAGAAACATTGTTGGTTAAAAAGGCATGTTTAATACGGAGAATATTTACACAAAAATGAATATTATTCACAAAGAACCAGCAAAAATGATATAAACATAAAGCATCTAGTTTTTGTGGCGTTTCATAAAAATAAACAACAAATATAATACAGGTGAATAACAACTAGAAAATAAACTGCAAGAGCGGATTTAATAGGCGCATAAATTGTATTAATACTGTATGAAGTTTTTCAACATAAATGAAACTGACTCTATATATTATTACAGGTTATTATTGCATGAAAAAAAAACATTAAACCTTAAAAAATGTGATAGACAATAATCATAAAAGCTTTGTTTGCATGACTATCAGCTTTATATTTGGCTTTACAATTATATAAATACAATTCTGAATCTAAAAACAATTTTATAGTGTCTGTAAATATAAATGCGATCAATGAACATTTAAACGTATTTTTTACTGAGTGCAGACGTTTAAATGTTATTAGATATGATGTTTCTCGATCGTTTAATGCGTATTAATTCGTCACAAACTGACTAGTTCTTCATACATGCGCAAATCTTTTAAAATCATGGTGTGAATATTTTGTAACAATGTGACATGTATTAAGCATATGAATGTACATTCTTCTTTATCTATTTTATATTGATCTAATAAATAAAAAATGGATTTTTTAAAAACTTAACGTCATTTGTGCATGAAGGCATGAATACTTTGATTTCTCTTAATTCTATTTTATAAGTTTTTTTTAGTAATAATATTGTGCCATTTTTATTGATCAAGTCAATTATTTACCTTATATAGAACACTGAATTTAAAGACATAAATACAAATATATATAATCTTTTAGATAAGAGTATATTCTTTTGGGTGCTTATTTGGCGAGTTGATTTTATATGCATATTTTTTAGTCTTAAGGTTCACTTGTGTTATTGTATCTTGATATTTATATGTCAATACAATCGTCCCCTTAATACACTATACATATTAAATTTAAGAAATAAAATCCTATAAATTCAATCCACATTGACCGTTATAGATAAACAGCATGTTTTTTATTTATAAAAATTTTGTTTTCCAATGAATTCTCTATTATCTAGATTATTCGTTGTTCCCGAATAATTATGTCGCAAAATATTTCATATTCAAGTTTGAAGATTTCCTAAATTGTATAAAAAACAAAAATTATACTGAATACTGTACTGAATATTTTATTTGAATCTAAAGAAAAAATCGAAAACTTTTGCTACTAAAATATTGCAACATATTTCAAATATAAGAAAATTATAATATTATATATGTAATCTTAAAAAAAATGCTGGTTTTATTATAGAAAAATACAATTTTGCTAAATGTTATTTACAATATAATATTATGAATGATAATTTAATAGTTTTTTTTAGGTTCTTATTTCCTATTTCTAATTTCCTAGTATGCATATTTAATTTACAGGCGCTTCTTGTTAAAAAATTCGTAAATATTTCACGATTAAAAAAATAGTCTGTTTTGTCACATAAAATGACATAGATGATGTATCCACTGAAATTTAAATAAAATTATGTAAGATTTAATCAGTGAGTGTAATATCTAGTGAATTAATGGTATTTTTTATATTTTAATGTGCATTCCATTAATTTTATGTTTCAAGCAAAATAAAAATATATTTAAATTTATTAGCTACTAAAAGAAACAAGTATAATTTTTTTATTAGCACGAAAATAAATATAAGAAAGAAAACATATCAAATATTTTTTTTTAAAAAAGTAAATATACTTATTAATAGCGAAATTTTTTTTATCTATTATAAGAATAATAGCTCAGTTATTCTTTTTTTTATATCAAATACAATCTCATATTTAAGTACATATAAAAAAATTACTTTTATATAATAAAAAAATATTTCTGCTGTTTCGAGGTAACATTTCAAACTCCATGATTATGAAACACACTTGAATTTACAAGTCTTGATAGAATTAGTATATTGATTAGGATTTATCAATAGAGATAATAAAAGCTAATGATAAATTTTTATCCTGATATTACACAGTTCACAATTTGTTTCATATAAAATCTTGGTCAACAAAAATTAAATTATATTTAAAAAACAATTTCGGCTGTATAAATGTGTTTCTTCTTTTAAAATGATAATACAACAAATTAAATTAAATTAAGAAAGCAAATGAAACAACAACACCATCTATTTTTAGATAATTGTATTTCTGATGATGCTTGCTCATATAAAATTTAAACCTTCTAGAAATTATCTTGTTTATCATAAAAAAATATATATGAAAAATCATTTAAATCAATTTCCAACAGGTGAACGGAGAGGATGCGAATAAATGATTAAAAAGTAGATTATTACAAAAAGATAGACTTTTAAAACTAAAACAATTACTTTGAGTTATGCAAAAGAATTTTCCATAATGAATTGACTGCCTACAATAAATATGAAATCGACGCATCAAATGAACAAATAAATGGAATTAAGATAATAATGTATTAAAGGGGTCTGTAAAATAATGATAAAGGATATTTTAATGATTATCTATGTCTATTTTCACCGATCCGTAAATGAAAATGCATGTTTGTTAACAGAATTCGTATATATTGAAATTATAAGATCATTGTAATATTAAAATACCAATGAACCAGATGAAATCTATAGTTTGTTTCTTACAAAAATAGCCAACCTACAAAAATTTTTGATACAATCATATGTGAATATATTTGGTTTATTAAAACCCAGATGAGAGTTCTACGATGGTAAAATTTCTTATACCGCAAGAAATTGTCAAAATAGTAAATTAAGTCCAACCACTTCTATGTCCAATTTATAGAATTTTAGTACAAAATATGATTTAAAAACATTGCATAAATGGTGGGGATAGAAGGATTTATTGTGGAAAACAATACGACAATAAGACGAATCCAAGACAAAAAAAGTAGCAAACTTATATATTTCGATCTATAAAAACGTAAAACTATTTTGTATTAAAGAGGTTAATTAAAAAAGCACTCTACAAGAAAGAAAATAGAAAACATATATTTTTACTAGAAACTAAACTTTTTAAAAAGACATAATCTTCTATTCTCAAATAAACCAATAAATAGAGTATCTTGGTAATGATTAAAAGAAGTAAATAATCATAAGCTAACAAAATTCTACAAAGAGATAGCCTGGATTTTTTTATTCGTTTATGATATTTTGCTATGCATTTATTATATAAACGCGTACCGGTATCAGCGCAGTTTACAGTAGAAACACCTATGCAATAAATCATCCTTTGTTTTCTGACGATCAAAAACTTCATAAAAAAGACGTTATAAACGCATGTTCATATGCCATATTTTATGAATTATTTTTTTATATAGTAGGCCTCAAAATGCACAAAATTAGTCAACCTCTAATTATCAAATATGCGCAGATTTGCATCATATATGCTCCGATCGGCTATATACTATCTTGCAGTAATTTATCATGTAACTCGAAGGTAAAAACAAAAACTTGAGATTACTATATTAAAATTATCGCAAACAGCAAGTAATTTATGATAGACTAAATTAAATGCAAGAAATAAATTGAAAGCTCGTATAAAACATGCAACAAACCACATAAACTATTATAACGCAATACAATATAGAGCGAAAAGGTATATTAGCTCAATTTGAATAATAGGAATGCTTTAAAAAAATTTTAATTAAACATTAACCTGGTTTTTTTTCAAATAAAATATGTAAAAATATATTTATTAGAACTGATCCATGCAATCTTTAATTTAAAGCAGAAGAAGATCCACCAGTTAAAAAAAGGCATGGAATTAGTAAAATCAGTATCTTAGAAGCGCTTTGTATTAAAATTAGAAAAGGTTTATAGAGACATCTCTACTAATTTTAGAAGATTCTGTTAAAAAAAGTGGAGTTAAAACATATACAAAGATTCATTGGAGAGTATCAGTGAGATTGTTTATTTTTTAAAATTAAATAAAAACTGCTACACCAAAAGCCTTTTGAAGATTGAAAACGTAATGTTTGATCATTTTAGATCTTCAAAATGCCTTAAATTAATGAATTCTAACTAAAAAAAGGTGGTATACTAAGTTTTGTTTCAAATAAAAAAGAGTTTTTCGGTAATGGATAAGATCTCACCTCATAAGACAGAAATATAAAAATTATCAACTATCTGGTAACGAAATCTAGGTGAATTTTATACCTGAATACAGGTTAACACACAATGGAATTGTATGATATCTATTTTCACTTAACAAGACGCTATAGTTATAAGAAGACCAAAAAGTTGAAAGCCCAACGCAGTACAATAGTTTTGCTTATATGAAGATGGGAAAAAAATCAAATGCCAAAATAAAAACAGATATTTTATTAAACACAATAACCCTGATATATAATCATAAGAAACAAAAACTATTCCATTGATTGAAAATCAGGACTTGTGTTTTAAAATTAACTGAATCGAGAATGTGAAATAAAAGAAATATGACGTCTTTGGCAATTAAATTAGTTATATTTACAAATACAAAATAAAAATAAAACAATAAACCATAACTTGAGATTTCGTGGATTAAAAATTACATAAAACCATGCTAAGAAGTAAAACTTCCTTATATGAAACTATATTATACATGCAAGCTCCCAAATCCACAAGAGACTTATACAGATAACAAACGAATAAAAAAGAGCAGTTGATGAAACAGGATCAGTATAAGGTTTCAAAAGATGTGAACAGTAGTTGTGAAATATTCTTATTAAATTTATCATTTGAGTATATTTAATTCGAAATGAAACGTAACCAATAAATAGAAAATGATAATATTGTTGCTTTTTTATAATAGGAAATTATATATACTGTACAATATAAAACTCGATATATAAACAGTTAAAGCTATAGCTTTAAGCATATTATATTATATTTAAATTGGATATTTTTTTATATTTACACTTATGTCTTTTTTACCTAAGAGGATCTTAAGAGTATTTCTTGTTTAATTAAGATGAATTTTGTATTTTTCATGGGTTTTTTTTACATTATTATTTTGGTTTTATTGGCCTTTTATTTTAGTTTCAAACATGTTTATGCCAGTAATTGAATGAAGATAAGAGCAACAGATATGTCACAATTTTATTAGAGCAATCTGATTCCAATATATTATAATCTTTATTTTTATTGTATTATGTTATCTTCTTTTTTCGTTGTTTAAAGCTGTAACACAAAATAAAACATCAAATTAGATAATTTGATCTTAATTAGCTCATTTTGATATTCGTCAAAAGCAGAAAGCATTTTATAATAGGAAATCTAAATGATTGCATAGGTTTCTGTAATTTTAGTTATATCTTTACGTTCATTTAGAGTTGCAATGATTACAGCTACAGGTACAATATATATTTAAAACATTATGATTCATTTATTATGCGTAATTAATACCCACAAAAATTAAAGCAGCAAGAATAGTGTTTGATCATTTACGGACAATATTTTTAATAGGAAAATATGTTTACACATAAATATTTACAAGATTCTTATGAAAAAATAATTCCGAATCATTTTGAACGTAATATATGATTAGTATAACCGACATATAATATTAAATATGAGCATCATTTATATTTTATAAAATAAACTTATATCTTTCCATTTGTTCTGTTTGAATCATATACCATTTACCATTTAAATTACATTTAAGCATGAATAGATTGAACCCATGAATGTTTGTTACACTTATGAATATTCTATTGGATTTTCTTTCTTTAAACACTTAACATAAAATCTCTTCGGTTGTTCAAAGTTCAATTTTTCTTCTATCAATTAGTTTTCTAGAAGATAATTAGTTTAAAATTTTGATCCGCTATATAGTCGAATGCTTGTGCCTAAAATTTCTTATTGCTGTACTGATCATGCTTACATTTTTCATGATTTTTCAACCCCATCCATAATTGAAAATATAAGTACATGAAAGACCAATATATCGATTGTTGGAATTAAAACTCACAAATCGCCATGATTGATATAAAATGAATTTAAAGCAAAGAATTACTTTTTTTACTTTTGGCAAGAGATTTCAGCCCAGTCATCACACAATATCAGATAACAATGAAAAAAACATAAAATTAACGGCGTTCGATTGGATATGATATTCAAATTATAATCTACAGTTTATGGTTTATGGTTTTATTTTATATAGTCTTCACAGTATTTGCATTTCTTTATTACCAAACAGGTCAGTACTTCCGCCCATCTACATGCGATGCAGCAAACATGGTGTATGAAACACAGTGAAAAAAAGCTTTCGGATCAATCATACAGTAAATGTGACAATGATTAAATATCCTGTTTTTAAAACTCAAGACCAATCAATTAAAAACATTATTGGTATGATATAAACGTTTCTCCTAAGAAACGCCCCACTAACGTGTTCTGATTATAATCAATATCCTCGTTGCTGAATTTGTGTGAATCTAATGGCACATATTATAATATCGTAGGATTCGAGCTTTTTTTTAAATAAAATTCAACTTTCTTAATAGCAATACAAAAGCTAAATTTCAATTTTAAAGAAATATAATTTAAACTTAAAAAAATTTTTATCAATTTCCGTTTGCATATGTCCTTTACATTCTATATTTTTTTACTTAAAGAAAAAATTTTCGCTATCTATATCTATATGTAAGATTTAATAAAATTATATATGAATTGGCATAGAAATTTGCATAAAAATGTTTTTAGCATACCATACAACGTATCTAAATATATATAAAATGTATATTCTTGATCAATATTTTACACTGTGTATATTGATAAAAATACGTAACAAGACTGAACTGGTTGTCTATATATATAGAAATACATGCAATGATGGAAAACTTTATTATTAAGTGGTGCGACAAAAAACAAACAAAATGTAGTGAAAGAAAGAAAACACTTTATGAGCAGTAAAAAGGTATATTTGATGCTAAATATGTTATATCATAATATTTTGCAACCGATTTACTCAAATTAGTATAGGATATGTGATCATGCAGGTTATTATTGAGAATTAAATATAAAATGATATTAATTGAATATAAATATTTTATCGCTTTTTATTTTCAGCTATTACCATGTATGCATGAAGAATATGTAACAATAATTAATAGAGCTCTAATGGTTAAAGAATTTTAAAATTTTTCATCATTATATATATTAATTTCCATCTTTCATTTCCGAAAAAATTTATTCTTATTATTTTTTATATCTGCTGTCTTATTTCAAAAATTAAAATTCCAGTATCATACAAATCCTAGTAAAAAAATTAGAGTTAATTATGGTATATTATTCATATACGTAAAAAACATACATAATTTATAATTTTTTAGCCATTCTTTTTTTATTCGTTATCAGTGCGATAAATGGGATTCACATGCCTCTGTAAAAAAATTTATGATCAAGTGGTTTTACTCTTCTTTTTATATTAGATTTCTCCCACATTTGATTTTATTTATTAAGATACGATTGTCTTTGTTGACAGATATTTTTTATCGTCGCAGGATGTAAAATAATAATAAATATGCATAAAAACCCCCTTCATTCTTTTAAAACCTTTATCATGTATTTTATAGTTCATATTTTAAAATTAAGCAATTGATTTCAGTTTGTTAATGCAAAAACGCTCTCGAGAATTTTTATTTAGAGTTTTTATCCAATAACTCACTTTTTCATAATTTCTTTGTCAGACAACTTTATAAATCATTATGTCTTCATCAATCTGAAATTGATAATCGTACAAAATATTATTTTGTTTTTTTTTGCTTATATAACGAATAATGTCTCTTCTCATACACTTATATGTGTTTTCCAGCAATTCAATTATCGCATAACCTTAATTATTACTTGCTTTATACCTCAAAATACACATTATATTTTGCTTTTTTCATATACTATGTACAAATAGTGGCTTGTTTTGCTGCTTATAGTTTCCTTTCTGTGCTGTTTCGTAGTATGAACATATTTTTTTTATTAGTAATTTTTGATAAACAGTTTCAGCTATCTTTTGAATTATTTGTAAAAGAGAATCATTTTTTTATTAGCAAGTAATGATCTTTTAGTATGTAAATCATATTTTTAATGTGAATAAAGGTCTTTATCAGTTAATGTGCTATTAAAGGTTCCAATTTTTATCTAAAAAGAGCTTTTTTGTCATTCTGATAGTTGGTCCGTAGCTTCATTTTATAGTCTGTCTCATATTAAAATTTCTATAATGATCTAACACCGTGAATGAATTAAAAAGTAGTATCCCTACCATTTAATCTTTCTAATGATTATATTTCTAAGCTCTCTATTTCTTGTTGACTCGTAGATTAATTTAATAATTATTGATTTTTCTATTATATAAAATAAGAAAATAGCTGTTGCAAAAATCTTTTGTTTCATGTATGATATTTATCTGGTATTTTTTTTAAAATTGTGAAGCAAATAGTTGTTTTTAACCAATCACACTTATTATATAAAAAAAAATTTACATGAAATCATTATTTTCGGCATGCAATATTATCTTTGCAGCTTGTATTTAATTTACAGATTTTAGCCGGACATACTTTTGCTAAATTTACCTAATCGCGTTATATGTTAATCTAAACACAAATATTGATCAAAAACTTGAATAAAAATTTTACAGAAAAAGAATTTTTATACTATATATTCAAAAACCTTTGGTCGTTGAAGAGACATATATTTTTCTGTTCGATTTTTTCTAAAAATCGCTGCTTACTTTTTATATTACTCAAAGTTACTTATATAAAAAAACTTTGTTCATTTATGCTTTATTAGAATACTAGAAGATTCGTTGAAATTTTTCACATTTAATTTTTTTTATTTACAATTGAACTGAAATTATTGCAAAGTTAAGGCATCATCGTTGAAATGTATGATTTGTTGATATTTGGTTGATTTCTGCATGTTATTTTTAAAATTAGAATTACTTTATTATTGAGGACTCTAGTTCTTCTTATATGATATTTGTATACAATATGTAATTTTCTCCTTGGTTAGTGCTAAAAAAGCCGTGATTTCGCAGAACTATTATTAATTAAACAAATTTATACTAATCACTCATAATTACATCGTGTTAGACTTTTGTTCATAAGTTAAATGTCGATTGATATTGTTGCGATTTTAGATGGTTCCACTCTACTAAACCACTTGTGATATTTACGTGTGTGTATATGTAATACTATTGAAGAAAAATAATTTTATATTTTGAAAGTAAAATCTTTAGTGATTAAAGTTTTATGGCAACATTAGCGAGGTCTTTTTTATTTTGTTCATTAGATTCAAAAAATAAAATAAGTATTTAAGTATATAATTAGATATCTTCGATTTTATTTTTTTTATCTAATTGCTTTTTATAGGTTTCAGCATTCTTTTTAAAAACTCATTTAACTTTATAAACTCAAAAGAACAATTTTTATAAATTAAAACAGTTTTTGAGATGTCATTCTACTTTATTGCGATTTTCACAGATCTCGAATGTGCATTTATAATGCAGAATGCACACTTATATGATGTATAATCTGTTATTTCGTATTTTCTAGTATATAAATGATATTTTGATTGTTCTTTTTTACTCTCTTTAGTCGATTTAAAGTCTCAAGCTTGCATCTGGTAGCCGAATAAGCTCGATTCACGATCCTCATGTCCGATGTTCTTATTTATATTTATTCATATATTTTTTTGAAAATATTTTCAATTTCATGCACATAATTTATTGTTTTTCTTGTCATTTTTCTTAAAAGGTATTTTTACCTTTAGTTATTTTATTTCTAGCTAACTTCATGTAGAATACACAACTTTATCTATTTAGAATACTATAAATATTTTTGTGTACATTGTTTTCTCTCTATTTGATTTGTTTATGTGTGTAATTCTTTATACATGTATATTATATGCTTTTGTATCAGATTGGAAATATGTTACAGTAATCTCAATTTGGTTAAAAATTTAGATTATACCCAAATTTTCTGATTCCGGCTAATATGAGGTTACGTATGTATCGTGAAAATTATTTAAGTTTTCTGGAATATTTCAAGTTTTTTTACTCGTACGTTTTTATCTAGAAAATACCTTATTTTGATTTTATATAAAATATAATTTCTTTTGATTTAAATTGCATTTTTAGTTGTGATTTTTTGTACATCTGAATCGGTAAATATCAAAACTATAATTTTTTTGTTGTTGAAATCGACTCTGATTCAAAAAAAATTAATGTGTGATTTTTTATAAACAGAGCAAAATTGAATCTTTTGATTTTCAAAAAAAATTTGACCAATGTTGTGATTCTACAATGCGCTTTGTGGGTATCTTTACATAGTTTTGCATGATTATATACCTTTTCTTTTAAGATGTGTTAAATGTTGAACTCTTGAGTGACATGATCATATATATCCGAGTAGTATGCATAATTTAAAGCGTGTTATTTTGCATTTTATATTTAAAATATTATTGTTTAGTTATAATCTTTTGGTTAATAACACCTGTTGCATCAGTATCTGTAAATTTTTTTTTTAAAAATAGTATTGTTCAAAATTTTCTGTGAATTTACCAATATACTGCTAGTAAATATTTTTTAAAGCTATTCTCAATAAAAGCCCGAATAGTTCTGATGGCATCCTTTCTATTACCAATTTATTTATAATTTTTATCGATTTTGTTTTTCATCTAGAAATCGATTGAATTCTATAAGCATTGTACGTATTCTTCTTTTTTTATCTTTTCTCTTATGGTAAATTTATCGATCGTATGATAGATCATTTTTGATGTCAAATCACAGACAGTATATATCTGAGGTTATTTTTAGAGCAGTTGTAGTGCATCTTCGTAAATTATTGCGACCTAAGCTTGTGCAGGGCTTCTCAGTTTGGCAAAGAAATTTATGGTATTGTTACATATTTAGACCAGCAAATATCTCAATACTTCAAAATCTAATATTTAAAGCATTCGGTCTGTGCTTTCTGTCCTGCAAAACTCGTAAATAACTCCTGCTGCCGTAACTATGTCACATAACATGTTCCTGGATATATAAACACCTTTTTTAACCTAGGTTATGTAATCAATGCGTTTAAAATAAAAATCAATAAATTTTGTCGTTTATTCTAACTTTTTATGTTGAATAAATAATCCAAGGATTAGATTAGTTTATATAATAAATATATAAACATATTCATAACTTGTTTTAAAAGAATTAAATTTAATTAATATATGGTTTTTTATTATTTTTTTAAACATGTTCAATAAAATCCACCATAATATATATTTTTATGTATACATAAGATGAACCCTTAAAACTATAACTTTGAACGATTTTAATAAATTAGATCTAAGATAATTAAAGGCTTTTTTTATAAGATAGTTAATTATTTTGTTAAGTGACCAAAATTATACCATTATTGTATTGTCATAAAATACTATAAATTTATAAAATATTGATTCATTCTACAGAGGATTTTATTATTATTTGCCTTTAGTTTTATTTTTAGCATTGATTACTATTTTTACATGGTAAGAGTACACAAAGTAAACGTTTGAAAATAATATATATAGTAATGCACTATTTATTAAAATAGGTAACGTTTAAAACGCAGATGCAAACTTTTGTATTGTGCAACAATATCTTGCTTTTTTGCCACTTATTTTAAACCATAACTTTATAATATTCATTTTATTAGCATAAAATATAGAAATTATGAGAAATTATTTTTTTTGATTTTATTCGCTTTTGTTCTAAGTTGAATTTTACATTAGGTAAAGATAGAATACAGTTCAGAATAAATTATATTGATTAAATTTGAAGATCATTGTGCACTAAAAACCATCAAAACTGAAAATTATCATATAAGAAGATAAATGATATGCTGTATAGCTAATTAGCAAGAAAAAAATATAGTTATATTATCGTTGCTTAAGTTTGAGATCTCGAAGAAGGCTTATATACCTATAAAGGTGAATACTATCCCTATTCTTTATTTTCTACACATTTTATTTTAAATATCGTACACAGAGTGTTGGGAAATCCAATATTTTCAGATAAATGTTATTAATTCTTTGAATAAATTTAAAAATGTAAAAACTACTGTCTTTACAGGTTAAATCTGTTCTTATGTTCTTTTTTTTTGTTTATATAAATATAAAAACAAATTAAAAAGGTATTTAAAATAATGTAAAAACATATCAAACCATTAAAGAACTTGAATTTTCTATAATACCATTCTTATATTTTATTTGAGTTTTTTCTGTTCTATTAAAGAAACAGCTTAATAAAGGTATATAGGTGTATTTTTTTTAACCAGGCTTAATTATAAAAACGCAAAAAGAATTACATTTATTATTATTATCAAATATTGTTGTTTTTTTTATTTTAAAGTGGGATGAAGAGGATTATATGCATAATAAAAAAATAATCTATATTTTTTTCCTTTTAATAAAACACTGGGAACAAAATATTAATATTAAGTATACAATAAACAAGTTTTTATATTACAATCATTATATCGGCTATCTGCGGCTTTCATATATATAAACACTGATTTGAATGAATTTTCTATAGTCATTGGAACAAAATTGGCTATAATTACTTTTCTAAGGATTTAAGAAAATATTTTTATAGTCTAGCTATATCTTTTCAGAATTTTATTAACCAGAACAACAAAAAATTTTTTCTGCATTCTTTAATCATGTAAGAAATATCAAGTTTTGCATAATATTTAATGGTTGAAATACCAACTTGAATTTAATTTATAGTTTTTATGGTGAAATATAAACATAGACACTACCAACATATCAAATTTCTATTTAAATATTAGTTTTATGGCAAATTATAGACATTAGAAGTGAATTAAGTCATTTTGAATGCAATAAAAACAGTCGCTTAGTAGAACGTTATCAGCGCAATTTTTTTATAAAAAAAACTAATGTTCACTTTTTATTATGTTCGACAATGGGACGCTTGAAGAGGCAAAGTATGAACGGATAAAAACAATAAATATAGATGACACAAGAACTGAAAAGAAGATTTATGAATAGCACAATTTAAAAACCAAAATAGAAAATCAAGGTATAGTTGGAATCCAGTGGGTAATTTTTTGCATTACTTGAAAATAAAAATTATTGTCTTATATATATTTTCCCCTGGTTTATTTCATATTTTCGAATTTCATTTGTTTGTCTATTTTTAAAAATGTAATTTAGATGTTGTTAGAGGGAAGATAAAATGCATACAAAAATATATGAATATTTCGACTGGTTTATATACTTTCATTACCATGTTTATTTTCTCAGTAAAAATTCAACCTGAAATCCTTTTTTTGTTTCTATAGGGATATGAAGATTTTGAATTTTTATAGTCTTAATTTTTTACTTTCTTTGGTTATTTATTAGCCTTATATATCATTTATGTTTTAATTATAAAATTTAATTCCATAATATTAAATGCAAACTTTCAATAGTCTTTTTTATGAGGAATTTATACCAAATACTTTTAAATTTTTCAACTGAAAGTTTTAGATATTAAATACATTTTCACAAATCTATAATTTGAATATATTTTTAAATTTTAACTTATTTTTATATAAGTAAATATAGTGATATACAGAAGAAACAAGAAATTAAGGTATAATTCTACAATTTAAATTATTTTTATGCGTTTCTTGTCTTTATTTTTATTTATTGTACACAGCTTAACCGTTATTATGTAATTTTAATAAAAAAGTGTTATTTAATGGCTGCAAAATTTCAAAAACATTATACATTAGATCGCTTTAAATACCAAAAATTAAAACAAGTATATAAGTCTATAATTATGTCAAATATATGCATTTATAGCTAAATTGATCAATCGATTTTAAATAGATGATGTTATATTGGTAGCGTTTTTTTAAATCGAAAATATAAAGACAGACGCAACGAAACCACTTGAAAGAAGGCAAACTATGGATTAATGTGGAGATTAAAGAAATTAAAGAACTATTAAACAATTTTTTTTATTATGAGATTACTAAATTTTTGCTTTCGTAATTCAAATAGCTAATAATTAAATCAAAAAAAGACATATTGATCTTATTAAATTTAACTGTAATTTGCAAAAACAAGAATCATACAAGTATCGAATAATATGTCTGCAGTAACAATCTAAAATATATGAAATTGTGATGTGATATAAAATTTCGATTGAAAAAATTCTTTTCAAAATATAACCTGTGATATTATAAAAAAATAAGAGAGATTATTAGCCTTAGAATTTAGCAATTATAGCAATATATTTTAACCTAAAAATGTAATTAAAATATAATAAAATGCGACAGGGTATTTAAATAGCTTCATTACCACTTTATTATTATAAAATTTAGTTTGATCCAAACTAATATATCATGTCTGATTATTGCTTCTTATGATGTATTAAAATATCGATTTACTGTCAGATTACATCTTTATATAGAACCATTTTAATTTTGATAGAAAATCCTTTTCTATTATTCAAGAAACGATCTCTTCGTCACTTGGAATAATGACTAGATTATCATGCCTAGTGAAATCTACAAAAAAATAAATCTTATGGCATATTACAAATTTAAATCATTAAATACAGTCTCAAGTGATTGATTGACCTGTTAAAATATATCTAAACGCTAAAAAAACTATTGAATTATATTTATTAGGTTTTTTTGATTAAATATACGTTAGCCCAGATTATAAAAAACTCAGGCTTAATTAGTAGAGAAAAACATCGATTTTTTTTCAATCGATTAATTTCCGAAAAATATATTTGTCATGAATTTATCGGGTTTAATACAAGAATATAGAGTTGAAATATATATTTAATTATTATGTAAGTTTATAATTACACACAAGATCCTTTATAACTAAATAACACCTGAAAATAAAAATCTTGCTTATATATTAGTACTTTATATAATTAGAAATCGAAATTCAAGTCATATTTAGCATCTAAATTTAATCATCATAATTTTTATTATGGATAAATATAATTATAAGATTCATTTTATTAATAAAATCGTTGTTTAATAATGTAAGTAAAGGCTAGATTTAATGTCGAGTGTTCAGATTTACTTAAATAGGCATAAGTTATTTTTTTTAATTGCACAAAATTTGTAATCTTTTTGAATTACAAGTTCTTATTTACCATGACATATAATCTTGCTTATAATATGCAGTAGATCGTACAATCCGACAATAAAAATATAATTTATTTGCCAATATTAGTCTTTAATTACTCAATATAGATATACGAGTCTTATAAATGCCTTAATCCTTGTTTAATCAAGATTTAATCATATATGGGTGGAATATATAAATTATGTAAAATCAGCAGGCAATAAAAAAAGTCTTAAACTATAATTTTGCAAGAAATATCCACCCTACTAACAATTATAATGATCAAAAAATGAAAAAATTGTTTTTATAGAAAATATACTTTTTTATAATAACGTTATTCATAGTGATTTTTAAATGGAAAATAAATAATCGAAGAGGTTTTAAAAAAAACCTGAATCATTATAAAAATTATAACTAACTAATTGATACCTGATATTTTATACTTTTTTAGCACATATATTTATAAAGGTTTATATTTTAATATATGTAATATTACAGGTTTGTCATATCAAAAAAACAAATACAGCTGATTGATAAGTTGATTTCAAACAACACAGGAACGCTGTATTTATAATACAAAACAAAGATTCATGTTTATCTATACATATAATAGAACTTTTTTCGAAATAAATTTCAGTATGAATTTAAAAAAACTATTTTCTATAATTTATCGTGTTATGCTATTTTTATAATAACTTAAGCATATAAATAAGTAGAAAATTTACCAGTAGAAATTAAAAACATACAAATCTTAAAATAACATAAGCTTGCAATTTGACTCTTTAACAGGTTTAAATAAAATTTTGCTGATAGTCTATTGTATTTAATAGCATATAATTCATGTATGAGATATTGAGTGTGTTATTGCCTATTTTTATCTTTTTTTTGTATTTTCTAATTATTAGTCAGTTAAAAATAAAAAATTGGTTTTAATGCATAATTTTACGTCTAAACTTTATAAGAAATAATTATATATATATATATATATATTCATTATACTTTTTAAACAGTTTTATTATAAAAATTAAATAATATTTAGGAAAAATGTTGATCCACTTTGTTTCTTTATAACTTAGTCACTAATGAACTGTATTTTTGCGTTGTTTCTTTCGAGAAAACCAGTTTTTAAATAAATACACCATTGACAATCAGCTTTAAATATGTCTTTAGTAATTGATTTATTGTAGACTAGAATTTTGCAAAATGTACATCATTTAGTTTCTAAATTTTTTTTTAATAGACCATATCTACACGGATCTAAAATTGATTTCAATAAATAAATGTAAGCTAATCTCGTTTTATTATCGTAGAAAGAATGCTATGAATGAGAACAAAATTTATCTACGCTAGATTTTTTCATAAAAGACATTAAATAACGCATGGAAGCCGTCTAGACAAACTTTCTGAACTATATCTATTTATTTCTAATAGCTTACTTTAAATTCTGTTTATAAGCGGTAAATGAAATTGAAACATGTGAATTTTACGAGGTATAAAGTTGATGATATCAATCTCTTTTAAAATCAATTAATCTGATTTGAATTTCAGCCTTGTATCTGAAAATGGTTTCATACATACCTTAAAAATATACTTATATATCTGCTGGTAGTTATGTTCTATATACAATAATATTCAATTTTTTATGAGTTCAAAATAATTACCTTTATTTCTTAGTTAATTAAAGGACTTTTTAAATTTTTCTAATTAAGATATGGATATTGATTTATATTTGAAAATTTATATATTTTTACCCAACTTTGGCAGAAATATTTGACGATCATGATAAGTTATTGCGTAAAATAAAGATCTGCGACTCATCGATTTTGTATCCAATTTTAATTTTAAAGACCCCATAATTTATAAAATAATAAGTGGTTGACAAGAATGTTATCAAGATCATAATATTTACAAAAAACAATTCCTATAATTTTACTCGCCGAAGCAAGCAAAATGTTGAAATGAAGACGATAAATTTACTTATGAAAATTTACAACTTCAAAACTGGATTGTGCTTTAATTGCATATTATGATCAATGCACTTATAGCGCCTGCTCATTATCTATTGCAGTCGGATAATTTTAGGGCGAAATAAAAGAGACTGCACATTTGTTTGTGCATCTTATGATAAATGGTGCAAGTAGACCTTATGATGAACAATTAAAGAAACTTCTATCATTAAACGGTGGTTTTAAAAATGCAGCAACTTCTTTTGATATCACTAATTACAGTATTTTATTCATAATAATGCGTTTATTGAATCTCTTGTGATTTTTTCAAACTTTTTTAAGAATATTGACTATGAAAAGGATTTTATTGAGAAAGAAATTGAAGTAATAGATTTAGAATTACATTTTCGCCTCATTAAATATTGTCACACTGCTACTGAGCTAACATTTATTCTTTTTTAAAAGATGATTAAAGGCTTTTACGTGTAGTAAAAAATATACACTATCTGTTATTAATTTAAAAGAATTGATTATTCTGTTTTGTTAAACTAATTATTGTTCCAAGAAAGATGAAACTTGTAGTTTATTGTCAAAATATAAATGTGATATGTACAATAGAAGAATTTTTTCCTGACGTTCCGATGTTCGAAGGTTGCATTTCTCATGAAGATAAGAATAAATATCGGTTTTCTCATTCCAATTTTTAATCTTCTAAATGCGATGATAAGATTTCTCAGAGACACAAAATAAATATCAACAATAAATTTTATATGGATATTTTTGATGAAAATTTCAGTAATAAATGAATTATAATTAAATACATGTATAAAATAGGTAAAATAATTGTATCAGTCGAGATCCCAATGCTTCAACGTATAACCATAAAAGAAATACTATATTTTATCAATTTTTTATTGTCTAACGAAGGAATAAATTCTTTGATTTAGATTTTAAAGATGAATAATCTAATCTAAGCTTAGAGACATTTATATATGAAACGATACCCATTTCACTTTTTCGGATGTCAATAGAGTGTACACCCGGGGTTGCAAACTCAAAGAAATTACATTGAGCATTATAGAGAAATATTTACTGTATATCCGAAGCATTGATCATGAAGACAGAAAAAAAGGGACACTGAGACTATAAATATTTTTGAGATTGTAACAATAACAAAATTTAATAAGGCAAAACTTAAAATACTTATGAAAACGCTTATAATGCTTCTCTTTAGATCCAAATTTATTCGGTTGAAAATATTTTTCGCTATGAGGATGTAAATTATGAATTTGATTATCAAAACTTTATTCCAAAGATCGATATTTTAAAGAAAATAAAATGTTGAGACGTAATGTATATAACAGAAATTGAAAAGATGAAAGGAACTATATTCCCGGAAAACACTAACATAAAGTCTTCGAATATATGGTTTCTAATGATTGTCATTAAGATACAAAAATAACAAAATCTAGGATAGAACTATATTTCTCACCCCAACACGAGATGATGATGAAATTAATTGAATTATTTCTTTATTTTAAAAGACTTATTATGTGAAAATACCCCTTCAGATAATCTGTTGTATCTATTAAGACACGCTAAGGCGAACGCAAGTAAAATAAATTTCCTGTATGAATATTTAAACGGTATTGGTGGTGTTAGCATTCTTTTTTACAGTTACTATACAAAAATCATCATGTTTGACA
This sequence comes from Rhyacophila brunnea, assembly GCF_057557595.1. NCBI lineage: Eukaryota > Metazoa > Arthropoda > Insecta > Trichoptera > Rhyacophilidae > Rhyacophila > Rhyacophila brunnea. The sequence continues at coordinate 1,626,710 of NW_028233341.1, forward strand.
ATGATATTATAGACAAACTAGAGCTTAAAGACATAAAAATCCGAGAAAACTGTTATTTCCGTAGAATAATGACATAGACACAGAACCTTATCGGATTCGTTAGCATTTTGCAATTTTTAGCATAATATCTTTCCCATCGATCAAATATAATATTCAAAATAAACAGTGCAAAAAAACAAACAATAAAGAACTTTTATCTATTGCAAAACAAGGAAAAATATGGATGAGATGAACACTTACTTGAATCTTTTACATGTAACTGCAACAAATATACACCAAAAACGAACGAATTTAAGCAAAGAAAAAAATCTGTTAGGTACAAGTCCTAATAAAAAACACACACATGGCAGAGATGAACAAAAAACTGATGACAAACGAACTGAAACATAAATTATAGTTTAGAATCAAAAAGTAAATGTGTTACTGTATTTTTAAAAATTGGACCACGATCTGTTGGCATAATTTACGTAATAGTCACTCTCATAATTGAATTTCCGGCGCCTTAATTTTTTGAAGAACAAAGAAGAAAAAAACTGATCGGTTACACTATAGATAATTCTATACATACATTTTTAGAAAAAGTTTTTATCTGTTTTCAGGCAATATCTAATAGATTATCATTTGAAGTTATAAAAAACATCATCTTGGAATACATAAAGTGTTTAAGAATCTGTCTAGATCATATTATAAAAATTCGATTTTTCCATGCACGCTTCGGTAGAAATGACAAGAAAGAAACACAATTTGCAAATATATTGCATGAAAAAGAAAATATATCTATATTAATAAAAAAAAACAAAGAAATACAGCATGAATGTGATTATTGTGACATTTCAAAAGAAGAATTGGTAGAAATAACAACGATATTTTACCGCAAAATATTAAACCATTAGTACTCCTTAGATCAAAATCCACATATCAAATCAATCAAGTTGAATTTTGTCATAACTATTACCGAGAATATAATGTGCTCGACTCAAGTATATTTTATTACAATGTAGATATCAATACAATTTTACAAGACATAATTTTGACTATTTTATAACTGAATTTCGAAGAAATAATAATTGAAAGCTAGAAAGTAACGTTGAATAAAAAAATAAATCCAATATATTTTAAAAAGTATATTTGGCTTACTGAAATTTTTTAAGACATTCAAAGAAAGATTTTATTTCGAATAGAGAGCAATCTTTAAATTATTCAAATAATTGTAATTATAGTAAATTATTTGTTATATATGTTTTTTTCTTTCTCCATGAACGAACACCCCAATATTCAACAATATTTTATTATTGATGTGCATTTATTTTGTGTTATCTTGATCGGATTTTTGTCTTTTATTACAACCTAAAATTATCGAAAATAACACTGAATTACGAATAGATTTTTGGCAATAATCCATAAAAGAATTCAGACGAAAAATTTTACAATCTGAATTGTAAAAAAAATTACTATGGTATATTAAACATCCAAGAAAATTGTAAAAAGTTATTTTTCAAAAAAATTATAAGCCCACTGGGCAGATTCGAGCTTATATTTTGACAAGGTTACAACTACATCAAACTCAAAGGTTCTAAATAAAATACGATTTAATCAAAGTTTTCATATTAACACAATATTACATATAGCCATTTTAGTAACTCAGAAAAGTTTTGTATTTTAAACTAGAAAAGCCTAGGTGACATAATAAGTTTTTTGTAATTATATGCTAAACTGAACCCACATGATATAGACATAAACTTACTAGGAAGTATAAGCTTATAAGCCGCTTTAATAAGTCGAAAATTATAACATTTCACATGAAAACGTGTCTATATTAGTTATGTGTATCACTAAATACACGCTACTTGCTGCATATATATGTTCGATAATTTATCTAAATAAAAATTTTATTTTCAACTCTGAAGGTGTCATTGTTTAATATATAAGAAATGAAAATATAAAAAGAATAACCTCTTGTTCTCAAACATATTCATAAATGCGCAAGCTTTATAAAATAATACTTTTAAAACATATTTGCTAACTATATATCTCTTTATTCATTTTGTAATAAGCAAAATTCATTTTTCTCTATTTTTTAGTTTTTCCAGCAAATAAACAGCTTTAATTGGTTCTAAAATCATGTAGTGGTTTTACATAAATTTTAAATCTTATTTTTAAAAAAAAATTACGTCTTTTGTGTCAGAATAGACCCTTTCATGCGCAACAATTCTACTTGATAAACTATTTATTATTTTTTATATTATTTATAGTAGATATATTCGTTTTCCTCAAAGTTTTATAAACCCAATAATACGCATGTTTAAATTTATCACTTACGTAATAATTAGATATCAATAATGTGCTAAAGAATGTGTATATTGTACAAATAAAACTCTATGAATAACAAGAGGACGTTCCCGCTTTATTCTTGCTTTATAATAAATGATTTCGTACCTTTATATTTATGCATATTGTATTTATCAACAATATATACCTAGTTAACTGACATTATCAAACGCTAGAAATTTAAACAATCTTAAAATTATGCTTTCAAATTAAATATAAAATTTGAAAATCCAATCTGTCATTTGTAAGTTTAGAAAACGTATTTCTAAATTTATTATCTCATAAGCTACAAAAATAAATATATGTAATTTAATGAAAACTAGATATAACAAATAAAATGACCTTTTTCAAAAAAAAAGGAGAGTAAGAATAACTAATAATGTAACCCATAATTAACATGTAGTTCGATCGGCTTGCGTTAGTGTAAATATGATCAATATGCATAACAGAATGTAATTGTTTTTTAATGTGCTGACTATTTTGGTATAAATATATTCAAACATATGGTGCATGTTTTATTGGATACTAAACACCAATTAAATATTATAGTCTTTTTAGACCATAGATTATTTTATTACGTTAGAAAAATAGACGAGTTTTAAATTCATATTTTCACTGTTTTCATTCAGTTTAAATGGCGTAATCGCATCAGATTTTTTTTAAGGGCATACACAGCATTTAAGATTAGAAATGTTACACATGTATTTTTTTAATTACTAAAATACTAATTGTTTCAAAAATAAATTCAGAAAATATTTTACGTCATCGTGATTTTTTAAACGATATAAATTAGAATCTCGGTTTTTAGATACTTACCAAAAAAACTCATATTTTTTCTGAAAATGTTTTATCATCCAAAAAAAAAATTTTGAACACAGGAATATATTTATGTGAAGTATCTATGTTAAGATATTGCAATTAATTAACACGAATAGATAATCAAAAAAATCACAAAAAATGTTATTTTTACTGTGTTAATACTGTTTTTATAAACTTAAGGCTCAAATACATATACTTTAAACGATATGATACAAATATTAAATCTACATGCTTATATATGTCTCTTCTAAATAGTAGTTAAAGATATATGTGAACCCTTCAATTTAAATATTTCATTAAATTACACATATTTCGCGCAAAGCACACAATTTAGAACACATAAAAAAATGTTTTTACATAGATCTTGTATTAATTTGACACTTTTGTGGCTGGATATGTCTAAAATTTCTTATAGGTTATGCAATATATGATAAGAATTGTAAAAAACCATTTTTAAAATCCATTCGGTTTTCATAAACATTCGATGAAAATTTTACCAAACTCTTTATAAATATATGTCTTTGAAATGAAAATATATTTTATTTATTTTGTGATATAAAGTTGTTAAAAATTCTTAGATTGCACTTTAGATAATTATTATAATACTTTATTGCAATTAATGATTTATGCGATATTTACAAATGATTTTCTTCTTCAAAAGAATGCTGTTCTAATTTATTTATTATATTAAATTTTTGTAAATTCTTTTGGAGCTAACTATTCTGATTTTTTTATATATGACGAGTTGTATTTAGTAGGCAAACCTTCATTATTTATTACTGTGTGGCATTCTCGTGTTTGTATTATAAATATGTGATTTTTTTTCTTACTTTTATATCATGCATATTTTTACAGCATTTTCTATGCATTTATGAAGTTTGGATTATCATAGTTGACTAAAAAGTATTTCTGTCAAAAATCAACACAATATATTTTAGAATCTCAGCATATATTTTTCTTTACCCAGGTTCGTTTTATATATATTCTTTGAAGCGTATTTGTTATTTCATTTATCTTTAAGTTGAAATATTCTGGAAAAAAAGTCATTCGGATTTAAAATTTCTAGATTTCTCTTGTTTTATTAAGCCAAGTATGTTCATCATATTATTAATAGGCGATAAAAAGCTATTTATGCCTGTAATTAGAGGTATTACCACGATTTCCAATAAAATCCATTGCACATAACGTAGAATCTAGCTTTATCCTATAACCCAATATCTCAGTTTCGTTATCCTTGATTATCAGAGCATTCAAATAGATAAGATATATATAGGCTGAACACATTTCGTATAAATAAAAAATATTTACTTCAATCTAAATAATTATAAAGTATAATGATATGGCTTGTAATATGCATTTTTATTGTGAAGATTTTAGATGCATTATATTTGAATTTTATAAAGATTCCGATTATATTTTTATATTATGTCTATATTTTAACTATCTATAAATTCTTTTTTTCAATGTAAATAGCTAATTAAAATAGTCGTTCAGCAAATATTTAAAAAAAAAGTCACTATACTGTTGATTATATACAATAAAAATATTAGACCAAATTTTAATACAAATTCAAGCTCAAAATGAATTTTCGTACATATAATTATCATATTAAAATATTTATAAAATTTCTTTTAGCTTATTAACCTTCAAGAATAATATATTTTTCAAATATCTATCAAATAATCGACAGCTTGACATTGTATAATAGTTTTAAATTTTTTAATGATTTCTATATTTTTTACTAATCCTTTAGATTTTTTATGCCAAAACCTAGTTTTTTAAAATAACGAGATAATTTAAAAACTATTTTCTATAACATATTCTTTATTAAAATATATTTCTAGACCTTAAAAAAATGGAATTTATATATCTTTGTGTAGGATTGTGTTGAATCCTTCTATACAATCCTTATGTAGTTTATATATAAATGATAGTATTCTTCATTAAATCTTGAATTTTATAATATAGGGTATGTACTAAACTGGCTGTTTTATTTCGCAAAGTTTTCTGCTAGGACTATTTTCTATTGTATTTTTTTCGATTTATTATGTATTGACATATTAGACTACTGTATAGTAAGATACTATCCCTAAGAAATCATTTCTCCATAATTTATTGTGCACTTTTTATATTTTGATTTTATTACATGCCACATTCACCTCTAGTATAAGTCAATAATTACGATTAAATTACGTTCATTTATTGCCAATCTATCTATAAAAGAAAATAAAGAAATAAATGATATATGACAAGAATTATAATGTAGTTATGAAGCAGAAAATTAGAATCTCGTTGCAAAAGATGTAAATTTTTTAAATATCATAAATTTTTCATTTTATTTCAGAAAGAAATTATACGAAATTTCCAGAAAAAATTGTGATGAGCCCGCCATATTATAGCATTAGAACATAAAAAGTCTTTTTAACAATTATTTCGGAATTTTAAATTTAAAGTAATAAATAATCTAAGTTCAAGTCAACTGAAAAAATATTAGGCTTCTTTATTTAGCAGTAAAAAATGCATAAATCAGATATAATTTATAAATTTTTTTCATTTTTGTTTTTTTAATATAATATTTTATAATCCAGAAGAGGGCACGTGTCCTGCAGTAAAAAATGATTTGTTTTTGCATACAGAGCAAATTTTTATTATTAAATTTTATAAAAAAACTGATGATATTACAGGATTTCTACTGTAATATACTGATGGTCCAAAATAGAATTAGCTGACTTTTTATAATAATTATATAGAAGTATCTAAATAATGAAAGCCAAGGCTATTATGTTTCATCATGTAAAACGAATATAGAAAATAGAGAATATCAGCATAAGATTTTTTTTTATTGGGAGCCTTCTTTATAAATAATATTTTATTAGATCCTCGTTGTTTAAAAAGTCATATAATGATTTTATAACCATGATTGTTATGATAATCAAAAAAAGAAATACATACTATGTACTAGAGTTTTAAATTAGCATAAAAATATTGTATTTTAATAAATTTATCCAAGTATTATTATTCATAAAGTAAAACAACATAAAAGAAAATATATTTTTCTAACTAAATATTTGACGCTTTAATGTTCCATAAATTTTATCGGTGATTCACTCTTAAGCAGATTCGAATTTTAAACAGATAGCATGTAAAATATCATTTTGACCATGATTTTTGTGCTAAGATACCTAGTAAATATGCAATTTTAAATTTTTTAATGATAGATAGGCAAGAAATTTCATTTCAATGCTATTTAATGATGATATTATGGCTCGATATATTAACCTAATGTATTGAACCGCAAAATGAAGCAATAAATATGTGATATAATCCTTTTAAATTATTTGTACACGTCAAATAGAATTACAAACTATATTTGATTTTTAATAAAACAAATATTAGACTTTAGGTATCTTCTTAGATAAATTTATTTTATTATAGAAGGATTTCGTTTTTTAATCAAAAAAATATTACCCATCTAGCACGGAGGATTATAATTTATTTTTAAGATCCTTTATGTAGCCTTTATATTATTCTTGTAATTTTCTAAATTTGTATATATATTAAAAAATAGAAAATATGTTTTATAGTATTATTTGAAAATATACAAAATTGACTCTGTTTTCTGATGAAACAAAAAAAAAAGTTGATTTATATAGATTCATTCTATTACTTATCTAATTTTATGCGTTTAAAAGCAATGTTAAAAGTAAAAGCATGCTCAAAAAAATTTTATGCAATATATAAGTATATTTGTATTATATCCACCATCTAAGTTGACTTTTAATTCTCCTTTGCCGTATGTTTACACAGCCTCTAAAATTATCAACAGCTATGTATATTTTTTAACTGTACTATCGATTGATTTGTCCTCAAAATCGTGGTAAATGTGTGTATTCCGAGAATTTTCTAGGTTTGGGCATTTGAACCGTCTCAATATCTGGCTAATGATTGAAAGGGGTATTTATGTTGAAAATCTTTGCATGCAAATATACGATATTAAAAGATATCTTAAGATTAAATAGCCTATGGACTTGTCAAAATATAATATATATATTTACAAAGTTAATACTTCAGGTTACTCGATTTATATAGCATTTTTGTAAATAATGTTTAGAAAATGTAAAATAATAAAATGAATTTCCTATTCACTATTGATTTTTACGTTAAATTTAATAATTATTTTAATCTATACTTTAAATTATCACCCGTAATACAAAAATTATAGACCATGATTCAAGCCTAATATTTTGTCGGATAAGCTATCTCAATGCTATTTACATAAATAATGTTCTGATTTTTTTTAATTGTTGTGATGACATAAAAAAACCTTTAATTAGATTATATATCAATTTATTTGTTTAAACAAAAAATAATAATTCGAATCGATTTATATAACTTTATTATTGTTATTGTCTAATAAAAATAAATCCAACCCATAATTCATTACAAAAACTTATTATATTTTGACAATGAAAGAATATAGCTTCTTCAGTGATTTATAGGCAGATAATATTTCTAAATGTAAATTTTATATTAAAATGATGTATTACAGCAAAAATATCACATGTGAAGGTTTGACTATAATGATTACAGTGTAAATAAGTCTTGTAATTGTTTTAAATGTTTTTAATCCCAGAATATCAGCTTTTAACATATTGACTACGCCTCATATTATCAAATCGATCTCACGTTTTGAGACTGCATAAAAACGAACCCAATGTTGTTAATTGCGTAAAGTCTTTTTGTATAATCCTCAAATAAGTAATTGCATATTTGATGTATTGGGGGGGTACAATTTTAATTTCGTAATCATTTTTGATCACTAATATTCACAACAAAAATGTTTAATTATTATCTACTTAAAACAATTAAGCCTTCACATTCGTATTGAAAGTGCTGGAATCAAATATAGCTGTACGTGTAAGATTTCAATAAATGTATTCAATTTATACACAATTCTGCTTTTCATATAATATGAATTATCTTATTTATAGTCACATATTTTATTCTAAGAATATAAAATATTTATATTTCATTCGTTTGATTTTTTGTCTTTATAAGTTTCATTCTTAAATATATTACTGTTTGCATGTTTATGTGAAATGATTTATATAAAAATATCATCTCTATCTTATAATAGGAAACAGTTATTATAAGATTGATTCTAGTCTTTATGAATGTTATTTAAAGGTTTTATTTAAGAGAAATCGAGCATAAATGTATTGTCTTATGTAAATAAAATAAATTTATTATTCTAAATCCATAATGATCACCTGAATGCTTTTACATAATAATGCAATGAGCGTAAAAAAAATATATACTAAAGCAATTTCATATGTGCAAAAAAAGCATATGTGATTGTTTTTAAATCCAATTCACTTCTAGAGGAATTATAAAGCGAAGAAAATATGAAAGCTCTTCAGAAAAATATTAAAATAACAACTATAATGAAAATATGCAAGAACAATTTAACACTCTTAGAGAATATGCACATTTTCTTTGTCACCACATATATAAAAATCTAATTATCGTTTTTTATGTTCTGTTCTGTTTATATTCATATCAAATAATTCGTTTGATTCATATGCTTCGGTTAGAGCGTACAACAAATATAATATGCCAGATACTAATTTTTTATAAGTTATTATTCATTTTTTGATCGATAACCTTGTCCAATGGGTAAAATTTATCATAAAAATGCAGTATATAAAGTTACATGTAACACAAAATGGCATTTTTCTTTTTTTTGTTGTAAAATTGCAAAAGTATATCTTTTAAATGCCTGATTAATGAATTAAAAAATGTATACTGCCAAGCATATATTTTGTCTAATAATATAATTCATTTTGCATGATTTTAATTGAAATATTTTAAATTTTTTACGAACTATATATAAATTGTAGGATCTAGATTCGGATTTCTGCTTGTGTTATATTTCTCAAATCATATAAAAGACATAGTAAAATTATACACCACGAAAAATCATATCTTAATTTTATATACGCATACAAGAACAGTTTTTGCAATTTTGCGCTCTTATTTTTATTATTTTGTGATAAGTTTTTGTAACGACGAATATATTAATATAAAACTAAAATATAATAAATATGTAATAAAATCAATATCTCAAGATAGATCTAAAGTTTTTACGAAATTTCTAAGCAATGATAATTCTATAAAATGGAAAAAAAGTTATTTTTATAAAATGATTCAGCATTTTATATAATCTATTTGGAAAAAAAATGCAAAATTTTTTATATTGATTTTTTGCGCGATCCGACAATAATATAATGCCATAAAATATTTATAGTTACATGTATTTAGAATTTATCTATAGTTCAGATTTGTATAATAAGCATGAAGAAAAAAATAAATTTAGCATATATAGTGATTTTTGAGCTGTTTTGAATAATTGGATAATACCCGAGGGGCTTTTATGCATTACCTTATATTTATAGCTTTAGAAAATGAAATTAAATTAGAAACCATTGAAGTTATGCAGAAAAAACTATTTTTTGATATCTACAAAATATTTGTAAGAAACAATAAATTATTAACTAAAATATGATTGTCAGTTATGGCATATTTTTTTAGAAGAGTAAATTTTGCACCATGTAAAAATTAAATGCTAGCCATTAAAGATATGATTTTCTATAAATTAAATATCATATTCATAAATAGTTTTGTAATCCGTATATTTTATTGAATTTTTATGTGTATACCCGAAAATATATATTTTACATATGCTAAATTTAGATTCTGCTTAATGTGAATATCATACACTTATAAAAATTACATATTGAAAATAAAATTTAGATATATTTATTTTATTAGGAATTTTTATGTTTATATGAGCAAATATAATATAATAAAAAACATATTTTCACAACATCTAGATCTCACAACAAATTTTCATTAAATAAGCATTATATTTGTGTTTTATGAAACCATGATTATATAGAAAATAAGAAAACTACTTTTTTCGTATATTTAAATTTTTGAAAATATATGATTAAGATTTTTATTCTAAAAGTTAGTGCTAAATATAACTAAAAATATCCCAGGAAATTCTTGCGGAAATAAGATCACGTCAAGCAACAGAAATTTTTTTATAAAAGAATAAATCTCTATCTTATATTATAAAGATAATAAAAGTTATACCTTAATCTATATGTTTAGGTCAATTTTTTTTAATTATCTTTTATGCTTAATTTATGTAAAAACTTTATATTTCATGTCCAAAAATATATTATATGTAGATGTTATACGTAATACAAGTCTTTAGTCAAAGAATGTAATATAAAACCATAAAATTGTGTAAGAATAAATTTCTTAAATCAAAAACAAAAAATTTTATGACAAACATGTATATATGTAGTTGATTTTTTGCATGTTAAAGATGTTATAAAGAGTTACAATTTATTTTTTCCTACTTGTTGACGCTTCATATTTAATACTAGCCACAGTTAACATTATTTATAAATATTATCAAATTTTTCTACAATTTAAAAATAGTGTATAAGGATTTTATTGAGATAGAGGTTAAACATTAAAATCGGTTTTTGTACTTCAGTAAAAGCTAGATAGTATTTTCAGCGCAGTTTTTATTTCATATTTGTTCTGCGCGGTATTAAATATTTTATACCCAATAAGAACTATTAATATATAGCCTAATGCTATTTTAATCCGATAATATCTACTGACTGTTTTTGTAACATTCGAAACTATTATTTACCCTTAAAGTCGATGTATTGGAATCTAAGTGACTTTTTTTAATAAAAAAAAATTGGTCATGTATAACGTTTTAACATGCACAAATGCTTCTAGATTTAATCTAAAGTTATAATTTAAATATATATACATTCAATTATAACATATGAAAAATAGATGAACCTTCGAATTATATATTATAGTTCATAATTCAGAATTATCATTTTATAAGCTCACATATACATTTTTTTTAAGCGTAGAATCAAAAATATTATACTATATAAAGGAAATTTTAGATTTACCGCTTATAGGTTTACTATCTATGGTAAATATGTCCCATATAACCAGAGTATTAAATGACTGATCCTAGTAATAGAAATTGTAAAATTCTATATAATTGCGCATAAAAAAGGGTTTTTTGTTCGAAATAAAAGCTTAAAAACTGCATTATGCAATAAAATTATAATTTAGACATTGGAATAAAAAAAAACTATTCAAAGATTCAGTCTTAAAAATTTTAATGTGATTAAATCTTATTTTAATAACAACTTACCAATAATTATCAATTGTGAATCATTAAAATACCCGTGAACATATTTTTTTTTTAAATTATGATAGAAGCTCAATGTATATAATGAGTATATATTGGAATCGAGTAAATACAGCTTTGAAGAAGATTATTAGCATATAAGTATACAATATAATTAAAATTATTTTATAATATTGATATAAATAAAATAGTGATCTTATTTAAATATTATGTTTGTATTAAGTAAACCCCAAGAAATTATGAATTAAGATTTAGAATTGCAAGCCAATATAAAGACAGAACAAGATAGAAAATATATTTCCACAAATAAAGAAAATAAATGCTAACTAGATATGAAGATATAAAAAAAATCAAGATTAGATGCCGTAATACTTATAACGTAAATTGTATCGATAGAAGCAACAAAGAAAAATGAGAACAAAATAAGCTTGGAAAAGCTAAGAAATATTATTATTTGTAGAATAAAGGAATATTGCTTTTTAGATACTTAGAATACAATGATGAAGCTTAAAACTTATTCTAAAGGCCATGAATCAAGATGAAATGAGCACATTTTATGATGAATCATATAATATAAGATGGAGTCACTTGTGATTTTAGGACCAATTAAAACACATAATCCCATCTCTTAAATCTTTATTACATAGATAGAACCAAAAAGAATATTGCTATGAAATTTGTAGAAATATTCAACGCTCACATAGAATTTGAACATGACTAAGAACAGAAACATGAAGATTATAATAGATTTATTATTATTTAAGATGAATATAAATTAGTAGAAAATACTTGAAAAATTAAGATCTTAAAACCAAAGATACCCACAAGTATTTGAAACTATATTATGAATCGCAGCTAAGTTCAATAATAAATTCATAATTGATGTAGATTCACAAACTTTGAAAATACCGAAACAAAAATTTTTGTTGTATCAATGATTAACAGTATAAAATTTAACAAATTTACATAATTGTATGTTTTTAATGCGCAAATTGGTGTTTTTATCTTCCGAAATACAAAATGTTTATTTTTTAAGTACATTTATCATTTATGTGTTTCTATTATTTTGAAAGAATGTACTTTTAAACAGTAAATTGACGAGAAAAGTTATTCGTATGACAGTAATGAAAAATCAGCTATCTTAAAATTATTCCAGAGGCAAAGATATATGGAATTCAATCGTTCCATGATTATTTGCCAATGAGCACATCAAACTACATAAAAAGTGTTTATTATTTCAGAAATGAAATAAATCTAACAGTTATAATTGTTTCTGAATATAAAAATGTACAAAATAACAAAAAGAACCGTCCAGATTTTTGATTATAACTATAATACAATCCAAATATATTTTTTAGTTGTTAATTTCTAATAGTAAATTTAAAATGATATTTTGTTGTTATATATAAAAAACCATCATAAAATTTAAATATAATATTTTTTAAATCTCGAGCATTTATGTTTATAATTCATATTTTAATTATTACCAAACAAAATTATTTATATCTAATTTAACCTTATTTGATCTATAAAGCGACACAAAGATCGTTTTAATCACATTTAAATAATTAAAAACCAAAAATAATATCAGCATATATAAAAACAGGTATCCGTCGAAGTATAATTGTGGCGGATTTCAAAATAACACTATTTTTTATTAATCACTATTATGGTATACTTTTTCATGTGCGAATTCTGTTTTGTAAAACTAGAAATATAGATTATAATAATTTTTATTATATTGATCACATCATCTATTTTAATATAAATAATTGTTATAAAGATCATAAATACGTATTTTTTCATAAAAAATGTTTTTAAATGTCTTTAATAACAGGTATGATTCTTTATTAGCTTTTATATTATTATAAAACCTTTAAGGCACCTATTTTATTAAAAATATTTACAGATAATTTTTATCTTCCGAACCAATTTAAATTTCTAAAATATTGTCTGTTGAAATTATAAATTTAATTTTTTTATATATAAAAATGCTGTATGATAACTAGAGTTTATTTTTCAGTTTTTTGTAATATATTGTTTCTTATATAAAAAAGCAATATAAATGAGAAACTGTCAGCATAAGTTAAAAATGAACTGAAATCAAAGATCTTCCGTATAAATTATTTACGTTTTTTCTGGTAAAATAAAAATTAAAGATAGAAAATCATTAATAATATCTATTAATTACTGGGTAAAAAATTTTTTGATCTAGTTTATATTAATTAATCAATAAATTTTAATTAATTCTAATGAAATAAAGCTGGTTACAGCAATTTACATACAATTTGTTTTCATGTAATCTAATCAAAGGTTAATTTTTGGTTTTTATCTTCATGTAATTTTTTCTATTGAAAATTTTGCACAATGTTATATTTAACATTTATTAATGGCAGAAAAACTTTGCATAAAGCTGCAAGTCTTAATCTTTACTGAAAAATGTTAAAATAAAAATGCAATCTGTTTTAAAATAAAACTATTAGCTATAATTTAAGTGTGACCTTATTCGTTTTTTAACCATAAAAACATTAAGAAGAAAAAACTATACTAATAAAGGTAAATGCTGTACTATAATATAACAGATATTAAAAAAAATTATATGATTTAGAAATAAAAACTACATTTTATTTGCATCTTTTAATTATGTTTTATTTTAAAATATTAGCCCAGAATTACTTACATTTTTAGAACTTCAAATTCATAGCGCCAAAAATCGGTATATTTTCTTTGCTGTGGTAATAAAACAAAAATATTATCATGGAAATTTAATTTTATTTAAATATTAAATAGGGTTTTTTTGGGGATTTATTTGAATTTACGCAAAGGAAAGATAAATTATAAATTTTACATATATTTTGGCAGGTTTTCATTAATTATTTGGCAAATTTTTAGTGCTTTTAAGTAATTTTTTTTTGAATAATTTATAAAAAAGTTATTATTTTTATAGGGAATTCTTAATTATTTGATCAAGGATGTTATTTATTTATACATCGAGATTTAAATAAACCCTTAAAATAATAAATTGTATTTGACAGTATTTTTTTGTGCCATGATAGATGAAATATATTTTTTTATAAATAATATGGGATGGTTTATCTAATAAATCATGGGATATAATCGTATAAAGTATAGGTATATAAATGGTCAGAATAAATTATTTTGTTACATTTAGCAACGTAATTAAAATAAAATCTTTTAATAAAATAAAATCCATACTTTTGTGAAAATGATCTCAGTTGCAACCTTAATTATTTTCTGTATAATTTAAACTCTGATTAATATTAAAAAAGGTATTCGTTAAAACTGGCTTATGCAGACCATGCTTTTATTCAATAATTTTTTTTTGTGTATTTTTCAAATTAAATGTTATATATCATATCCCAACAACATATATTCATTTATTTTTAAGATGTGACTTTTATTTTGAAATTAAATAATTAGAAATTCATTGGATAATTATAATCAGATTAATGATAAAAAGAAGTTTGAAAGAAGCGTAGAGTAAAAAAGATTATTAGATATATAATTTTTAAAAATTGAAGATTAAATTTTAAATTTATTTAAAGATTCGAGCAAATGATGAACGCGTTCTGACAAACTTTTTTGCACCGCCTTAGTTGTATAAAAAAAACTTAAATTACATTTCTATCAGCATAATTAACACCCCATTTTCTCCATCAAAGCTTCTCATCCATTTTATCAATTCACCTGGTGAGAGGTATTTAATCTTTGGCCAATGCCATCTTACAGCAGCAGGGAAGTATTTCATGGGGATATCCTATTTATTAACCTCGACAGGTTTATAGTTTTTTATTATTCTTTACGAAATATTTTTACACTCTTGTCGTCTATTCTTGAAGGATTGGATTTTAAAGAATACAAATATTTGTGATAAAGATTTCTAAAAAGCAAAGAGCCCTTAATTGTTATTGCAAACTAATGAAAGTAGATCATCATTTTAAGTAATATATTTAAAACAGAAGGTTAAAATATTTGATGAAATACATGTAATTTTTTGATCGTAGTAAGCTTATAAACACATCCAATTACACAAAAAAAATCTAATTGAAAAGGGTGGTCTAGAATTAAATTTATATAATGAAACTGACTTTGAAAATGTTTATATAAAATGTTATAAAAATTATCGAAAACAAAAATTGAACTGTCTTTGATTATAATAAAAAATTTGAAGCGATAGTATAAATTCAAAGATCTTAAATATATCCAGAGGATAAAAGAACAAAAAAAATATATAAAATAAATTTAACTATCAAAAAAGTTCGGATGTGATCTATTATTGTACAATCCAAAATAAAATAAAACTCAAATTCTGCAGCCTTAAATATGGTAAAATCAAGAGGTACTAAGCTAGAAAGATGATAAAAGACAAATATTCGTTACTTTAAATATTTCAATCGGACTAATAGTAACTTTCATGCCATATAAATGTATTCCGAATCCTAAGAAAAGTAATTCTTTTTATTACAATTACTTTACAATTCATTAAAACAATCTTATAAAATATATGACAGACATTCTTTAGCAATTTTATATGATTAACTAAAAAAACATTACCCATATATCTATGCTCCAGAAGAACCTAAATGATATTTAGTTGGCCACATAAGCATATTTTATTATAATTTTGTTGATAATCTTTATTTTTAAATTATTTCTAAGAATTTGGGCTCTACTACACTTTCTTGGTGATACGAACGAAATTTCATTTGAGTATTAATATTCAACAAATAAAATGTTCACTTTCAGACCAAATATTGTGCATATGTAATTAAAGCCATAGAAAAACATCAAATATCAATCCGTTTTCACATTTAAACAAAGAGGAATGACAGATAATATTTAAACACCCCAATAATCTAATCATCTATTGATTGGAAAAAATCTACACGGTTACTCGAAGTAAATATATAAAAAATGTAGATATCCCAACATAACTATATTACAAAAACTAAAAAATAAATTTATCGCCGAATTTTTTTATTCCTGCATAATATATGTCATCATTGATGCTACGTATATCACAAGAATTTAAATTCATTTAATGTTTTATAAGAACAGTTTACCTATTTTTTAAGAGAAAATAAAAGATTGGAAGAATATTCTAGATTTTTTTAATCTAAGGATGATACTTATTAAAAAAAATTTAACCATTAGAATCATCAAATATTAATATGTTTTTAATCATCTAAGACTTAAAGTGTAACAAAACTCACGGAAAAAGATATTGGATAATTTAAATAATTATCACAATTTAATATAGTATAATACAAAAGGAAGAAAATATTGAAAAGCAATTTTTTTAAATAATTTATACATAGTAGTATCATTATATCAGACCATTGTAGATATTTAAAAAATATTTTACTTAGTATTCAAATGGGTTGATTGTACCCTTGAATCATATTATTACTTATTTAGAAAACATGATTTGATTGTCTTTTTTTAGCCATAAATAAGCATTGTGATGTCTACATAACCCTCATAAAATATAAAAGTACGCTGTGAGAAAAATATACAATCCGCCTAAAAAAATATACAATCCGCCTATAAAATATATATCTTTTTATGATTTCTTATGATATAATGTCTAATAATTCACTTTTAAACTTTTATTAACTAGTATTTCCACAAGCCTTTACACCATATTTAAAAATTGAATATATAATTTCATAGAAAGGGATTTATAGAATGGTATACATATTTGTGATACGCTTTCTTGCCTTTTTATATAGATTATACAAATCAAGTAACTTTATCCGATATATTGACTCCTTTTCCGTCTATAATAAATTATTCTTATACTAATAGTATATGTAAAATTTAATGACTTGTTTAGGCAATTTTCTAATGTAAAACTGTATGTTTTGGATAATATAAAAATTTTGTATCTGAACTAATTACCGTTTACTTTTCATATTCATATTTTTCTCGTCATATATTCTTTAGTTTTGTTTTTAAAAGCTTCATCTTCGTATTAAAACTTGTACATACGTATATTATCATGGTTATGATAGTTTAATCAATAGTTGAAACAGAAGAACCAGGACAGAAGAACTATAGTAGCAATTCAATAAATTGATTTTATAAAGAACGAAGAGAGCAATAAATGAAGAAAACACTTTAGAAAATAAATTTCAAAATATGAACTTGCTCTTCTAGTAAATGATCAACTCTATAAATGCTCTTTCCAAACAAAACTTTTATTCAAGATAATTACAAATCAATCCGATTACGCTTTGAGAATATATACGCCTTAGTTGACAGAAAATAATGTCTTACTATAACAAATATTTTGCTACGCTCTTATTATATAAAAAAGTATAGAAGCAAGACATGATATTATAGTAGACAGAAATGACGTCAGGCCCGAACGAAAATTCGATTGCAAAACCTCAAAAAAAATATAAAGTGTGAGTATTTTGAACCACAACAAAGATTTTTAACGAATAAATTTTTTTAATTTGCAATATAATAAAATATATAATGTACTCTATAGTTAGATATCATAAGATTTGTATGTTTACAAGAACAAAGAAGATAATATCACACAAATAAATAAGATAGTCAAAGAATATCTGAATATTGTCGTATAGAGAATTACCAGTAGCAAACACCCTAAATATTTAAGTAAATTCCAAGATATTACAGAGAATCCAGTTTACTTATGATAACCTCACTAAAAAAGAGAATCAGCATCTAAAAAAAATCTTTCCTATGTAAGAATCAAAATTAAAAAAATACTGATATTAATCCAACGTAATGTGAGCTTAATTATAGAACAAGAATCAACAGCATAAAAAAAACGTTATAAACAGCGTCACATTAAGCGACTTTATCTCAAAATCGTGGACCAAAAATTAGAGCACTATAAGTTAATAATAATAAAAAACTGTAATAAAAATACTTATAAAAATAAAACACAAAGACCGAAGAATAAAAATATGAATTTTAGCAACCAAACAATCAATATAAAAAAAATGAAAGATATTGCATCGCAAATTATTATATGTGAAAAAAACAATAAAATCTGATGGGAAATTTGATGCAGGGCTATGGCCTAATAAGTATTAATAAAATAATATAAAAAAGATGTTTACCAATTATCTATTTGATTCTATTTTATAAAGAAATTATGTGTTTTTACGTTGACTTTCAAAATAATTTAAAAAATTTTATTAACCTTCGGCCTAATATGAAAAATGCATCGCCTGAGGGAATCTATAAATTTTATATAAAGCAATGACATCTTTTAACTTTAAATCTACGATAATATTGCTGACAATTTTGAAGTAAATACTGATATGAATGGTTTTTTTAATAAAAAATATATATAATTCCACAGGAACCTATTACAATTGTATGAAAATAAATGCCAATAACCTATATGAAACTTATTTATATATTAGAAACTAAAATTATGAAGCTATTACAGTAGTTAGATGTGGCAAACGTAATCCTTTGTCTGAAAATCAACTAGTACCGCACGACTTACAAAGAATTTGTAGAAAAAGCTACGCAAAACGGCAATAAAAACGCAATATTGCAAAAAACTGAAATCTAAATGTACTAATGCAGGCTAAAATGTTGTCTTTATTCATTTCTATTAAATTTTATTTTTGTCAAAACTCGATCATAATGGGTAGGAATACAGCCTTATAAGGGTGATAACGAGTATATGGAAATTTTATTATGCAAGAAAGAACAAAAATGAAACAAAGTAGAAAAGTGATGCAATGACAGTATGAGAACGTTACAACCTTATTTGCTTTGTAAATGGATCTATTTTTTAATGTACTTAACGTTTAATTAACTTAGAAAAATAAATAAAAGATGAATCTTTCAGAAAAATCATTTCTTATTATTATTGATATGAAGCTTGTGACCAAATCCATAGTAAATAAATAAATGACCATAAAAAAAGTGTATTTCTTCGATTGCATGAACTATAAAAAAATAAAATGCAGTCTGCAACAAACAATTAAAGTTACGTTCAATATGCGGATTAGATATTAGATTAGTCGGATCTATGTACCTCTAGATACATTAAGATAGTATATCAGTGGGAAAAAATATAACATTTGCCATTTTAAGAGAAATTATAACGAAGATTTCATATATAGTTAAAACAAACGTTAATAGAAAAACTTTATAAAAAATCAATCAGGACAAAATATACTAATAATACCATCATATTGGCGTTTTTGGATATGAAACAAAAGACTTTGCTACAAGAGTTGTTCAAAAAAAAAATTTATAAGAGAACGAATCGATTAGCTTACAGATAGCACAAGCTAACGATAGTATTAAAAAAAAGTAAGATAAAAATAAGACTATATTGTTTATAATTTTTATTGCATAAAATTACCTTTAATCTTGAAAAGACACTTTCTAACAATAAAAGATTATACCCAATCATAGCACTCATGTACATTATGGAAGATTAGAAAAAAACAACGATCATTGTTAAAATAATATTTGATTTATAAATAACATTAGACAATCTATACATATAATAATTAAATTTGTAGCAAAAAAATGTTTAATGTATAAAATAAAAGGTAAAAACAGGTATCTAAAAATCTTTCAGTATCTACAACAACTCAATGATTTCAATAGCCAGATCTATTAGGTAGCTGGTCATCGATTAGAAAAGTTCAAAAAGGAAGCAAGATTATGTTTTATTCGAGATATTAACTATTAAACAGAGATTAGTCAAAATGACATGGCTGTAAGGAAACATATATAAGTTTGTGATTAATTAGCAGCCTAATGTAAAAGAATACTTGACCAAGATTACGTCGAAGGTATAAAGACGTTTTAACATGCATAAACTGTATATTCACAAAAAACCAGTAAAAATCCGAAGAAAATTATATATATTTCGATTTAAGAAGTAATAAATATGAACCAGCACCCATCAAGATCGATATAAATAAAAATATGGATATAAATAATCACAAAATTTAAGAGAAATTTTTGTTGATGATAAGTAACATACCTTTGCACGTTAATAGAAAAAGGAAAAGCTTTTTTGATAAATATATGAATGTTATAAATGTGAATCTATAATAATTCATTATAAAGACAACGTAGTCATCTAATTTTACAAATGTATAACACGAATATTAATATGTTTTGCCTTGGGATTACATGGTTACAGAGCATCATAAGTTGTATATGAAGAAGTTTGGAAGGTCACCTATAGCGGAAGCAGCCGCACAAACAATGGAATCGTTAGAGACACTTAAAACAATATGCCTTCAGTAATTATGTATCAGTGAATACATTAAAGATGCTGATGTTAGAAAATAAATTAGTCAATATATTCAATAAAAAAGTCCAAACTTTTTATTGAACAACGATAAAACATAATATTGAATCTAACTATGGATTAAAATCGTATATAAACACATTAGGCCTTTATCTAATTGTTACTCCGAACTCATACTTTGTGAATTTAAGTTCTCGAAAAAGCCGATAAAGATCAAAATATATGCGTAAAAAAATCGAAATAATACCTCTTACTTTGTTTTATAGTGTTTAATTATGATTGCCAATACGTAAAAAATAACAAAAAAACACGCCTACTTGTGTAAAATATTAAGATTTGTAATATGCTTTTAAAAACCAAATATAAAATGCATGTATTTTAAATATGTTATAATAATTTTTTTTTGGTAAAATCCGATAATTCAGAAAACAGTAACTAACCTCATATTAAATACTGCATCCTAACAAAATCCATACAAAGCATTTTTTTGCGAAATTTTACAAATAGAGAATTTTAGCATTTTTGATATGTTGAAATAAGATATTTCTAATCTGTTATTAATAGAAAGTTTCTTATAGGTATATATATTTACAATATCATAGACACATGAAATATTTTATAAGATACAAACGGTAATAATTGATATATTTTTTAATGTAGGAATTATATTTATTTTATGTAATAATAATAAAAAAGTACACACCGTTGTGAATGCTCTATTTCCATGTGTCAAGTAAAAATCATAATTAAGTGACTTTTATCTTATTACGATACACTAGTACGCTTCAAAAAACCTATAGAATGAAATAAGGAAGACAAGAAAATATTGAATTCTTTAATTAAGATGTTCTATTTTTATCAATTTTTGTTATACAATAATGATCGTGGAAAAATAGAACCAATTTATATTGCCTTAAAAATAAATAGCTTTTCACTCCCTATTATATATTGCTACAGACGAAAACAGCAACGTAATTTTTTTAATTTATATAATGTATTTTTTTTGCATATTTAAGCGAATATAAATTAGATAATTTTATTATAGCATATCACCGTATTAGAACATATTTGTATAAAAATAAATTTAACTATATAATCTAGATGTCTAGAACTTATGGATTTTTTTGTATTTACTTAAAAAACAGTTTTATATTGCTATTATCATACGTATCTATATTTGAGGGTTTGATTGCATAAAGTAAAATAGGAAATGAAAAATTTCATAAAAAAAGTGTATAATCATATCTCTATTTTTTTTGAGTAAATATACTTATCCTTAATCTCTTATCTTGATTTAATATCAAATGGTAGAAAAATATACTTTTGCAAGATATCCTAGATCAATGAATTCAATTATTACAAAATAAAAAACTTTATTAATAAGAAAATTTAATAAATATGATGTAAAAAAAACCAAAAAATTAGGACGGATTACAGCATATTTAATTTTGAAAAAATGTGTTAAAAATAACCTGCTAATAGTTACCAATTATATATTACAGAATAATTATTTTTGAAGAATTCAATTCTAAACTTATATATTTAAAATATTATGACCTCTGTTTATCGACTCCTTATAACAAAGAAACAAAATAAAGTAATTGTATCTAGCGATATGCTTATCGAAGACGCGATGAAATAAGTGGAATAGAAGCCTTTAAGTTTCAACACAATATTTATGGCACATAAATTTATGCATGCAGTAAAAAAATTTATAAAAAAACATTATACTTGTAGAATATTTTTTTAGAAAACTATTTTTTTCCACTGCTAATATTTTTTTTAGGATCCGCGAACATATAACCATTTACAAAATATAAAATATCATACATCTAAAATATTATGAATATAATCTATAAAAGCATTGATTTTTAGAATAGTATGACTTTTTAATAATAGTGGAATGCGATTTATGTATATTATGCTTATATAAAATTTTATTTCTGTGCAAATCGACACAAATAATAGTTAAAAGATTTTATATGCGTATGTTTCAAATAAACAGCAAATATAAATCTCATATTAGATTTGGAAATATATATTTGTGAACAAAAAATTAAATTTTATATCCATGTCATCTAAATCTTCTTTTTTTTGCATTTGCAACAAAATAAAATTATCGCGAATTCAATAAAATTATATATATAAACATCTTGAAACAGAATTTTTCGAGTTCTCTCTATGAAAAAAATTTTACATTTTGTTTTATTTTAATATAAGTATTTTTATCATTGCATTATCATCTATTTTTTTTCAAAAATTTTTTAATAAGAAAATTACGTAATAAATAAATGCAAATAAGTTTATTAAATAATAAAGTGGTTTTCTGTGTAAGAAAGTTGTTTTTTTAACTGGTTTTCTAATTTTAATACTATTATTCAGTGGTTAATTGCCATTTTTTTGTCTCTTATGACAGATTAGGGCTATATTATATCAATGTTATAGTCTCTGGTTTATAAAAACAAAGCTTTTTTCTTTAACTTAATTTATCGATAAACTTAAGTTTTTTTATTTATGGGTTAAATTTATTTTTATTAATTATATATAATGAAATGATATGGTCTAATGGGAATATTTCGGTTTTCTCGATATATCTTTCCAAACATTTCCCTCATCTATTTACATCAACTACGCTTCTTCTTTCAAATGAGATGAGTGAAAGTGTCCACCGTAAATCTGAAAAATATGAATATAATGTATGTGTAAAGATTTATTAACTTTGTCTTTTTTATAGATGCGGTCATGATTTTGCTTATTACATAGTCCCATTGAAGCCACAAAAAAAACAAAAAATTTACCTTTTAACGTCATTGAATATGTTCAAGCTTACTTTTTAAATGTGATTATGTCTGTTTTATGCATACCTTTTTATTCTATGTATCATATTTTTGCTTTATAAAGTTATTATTAAAGATTTCATTAAAGATATAAGGCTTCATTAAAAAATTTGAGTATCATTTCATATTCTTCTTTGTACTTTTAGGCACATTAAGTCGGTATAACTGAATACAATCAATAGTCAGAAATAAACTATTTTTTAAAGTTACACATTTACATTAGTTTTAAAAAACTATCAATAATAAACGAGCTAAAATTAGTTCTCATATAATGTGAAAACGAAATATTTGTATTATACATTCATGATGTAATTATGCAAAGAAAAAAAGAATTTATTAAGGTGTAAAAAATTATTTTAAATAAAATACATTTTTTTTTGCAAATAAATTACATCTATTGTTTTAATTGTATAGACTGTAATAAAAAATATATAAAATTACTATTTTGACGTCAGATTGTATTCAGAAAATATACACTGACATACTTTTATAAACGATTTCCGATGAGAACTTCAATAGACAAAATAAAAAAAGAAGTAATAACTAATGTTTTAATTTATTTTTATATGGTAAATTATTTACCAATTCTTTACTTTTTCCATAAATTGGATTATTTTTCTTTTTTAGTTTAAATTGAAATGAACATTAGTATAATTTGTATTTAAATAAAAAAAAAATGCATATTGTGTTTATAATTATAATTAAATTTTTATATGTTTAACCGGATCTCGGAAAAATTCTCTAAGAGTAAAATGCACATATAATGAATAGTTATTTAGATTTATTGCACATGACATAACGTTCTCAAATTTACAATTGAATAAATATATTAAATTTGTTTGCATTCAAAACATGCCTAAAGCAAACTAAAGAGTAAAAGTAGGATTTTTATCCTGAATTTTTTTCATTTTATATAAAAAAAAGATATGTATTTTTATTAGTAAATCTATTAAGTATATAAGCAAATATATAATACTGATCTCCATATATGTTTCTAAGAAGTTTTTCAAATGAAATTAGTTCAGTAAATGAAACTAAATAGGGAAACTGGATATATAAAAACAAAAAATATATATAAATTTATCCAAACCATCGATAATTAGCTAAATAAATGAAAATGAGGTATCTTAAATCAAAAAAAAAACCTTTTATTGTGTAGATTATCTATGAAACATTAGAACAAAATAAGTTAACTCGTGATAATCAAAAATTTTCTGTTTAAAGTTAATACTATATTTATAAGCAGTTATTCACCTGTGTGAACCGAAATGATAATATTCAATAATCACCTTTTGCTTTATAAAATATCTCCAGCGCAAAATAGAAAATTTCAACCGAAGAAATAGTTTTTCGAATTATATGATTATTTATGCTATTGAAAATATCCAATATTCCATAAAAGAACGCTTCTCTTATATAAATACTGCTCAGTAGTTCTATTATTTATGAAAGTTATTAAAAAATGTTTTAAATAAATACTTTTATATAAGATTTCTATATTATAATAAAAGTTTGATGTATTTTGAAGAGTTTTTCAAGGTTTGACCATATAACCTGAAAATTTTATCATAGCTAATTATTTTAAATTGTATCAAGATTCTTTCTTTTTTACAATTAGAATTTTTGATTGAAGCGAATCTACAGTGTCAATAAATTAAAAAAAAACTTAAATGTTTGATAAAATGTAAAGAGGAGATGTAATCAAAATTCACGGGGTAAATGAACTTAGTAGGACCATATAAAGTTAAAAAAACAATATCCAGATTATAAAAATAGACTTAAACTAATTAAAACAAGCAGAAAGCGACACCGACAAAATATGCGGGTCTTAATCTTAAAAAAAAAGCGATTTATATCACGAAAAAATTAAAGAAGTATTTTTAATATTTTAAACAACTCTATAAATATATTTTTATTATGCTGTTCGGATTAAAAAAATATATATATAGTCAAAAGCTATTAGATTATACGTGCAATTAAAGAAAAAACTACATTCGAGCCTTGAATTTTGTTTATCGCAGAAAATGTTCGAAAAGAATACGATTTTTAATCTTGAAATACAAAAACTTTCTTGTTTCTTTGTAATAGAGACAAACTAGATGAAATGATAATTTTTTAGACTAAAGCATGTAAAAACATGGTTAAAATGATTTACAATTTTTTTTACAATAAAGTAATCATCATCACTAATTTAGTCCATGAAATCGCATAACATAGAAAATTACGAATTCATATAGAAACCGTGGCATAATTCAGCTCACGTTTTTCTAATTTAGAAAAAGCGAAAAAAATTTGAGGCATTGAATGTATGTATTTTTTGTTATGTATAGATATATAAATGATAATGTGACGAAATGAAAATTATCTTAAGAAATAATTTTTTTAATTATAAAAAAAAGACTATATTCCTGGTTATATAAATGTTTTTGATTATTGGTTTGTATGGTGAAATATCCCCATAAATAGAAAATATTCAATGTATGGATTTTTTCATATCTACTATAATAGGTGAGCATAAAAAAACTAGAAAAAATTTCCAAGATTTGTTTTTTTAAATGAAAAATTTTTCATCTGGCTTTAGCAGGGCTTATAAAAACTCTTGACTTACGATACAGTATTTATAAACAGATTATCAAATACAGGCTATTAAATTAATCAAGAATTGTTTTTTACAAAAACCATAGATATGAAATTTACAGGTCAAAAGATTTCAATTTGCACAAGAACAGCTGTAATTCGTTTAATATATCCCCAGTTACTCCCAAAATTTTTTTAACTTATAATTTAACTTTCATGATTTGAGAGATTATACCTATTTTTAAATTCGGATTTTATAACTAATATAAAAAAGCGATTATATACTTTTCTAAATGATAAAATGCCCAAAAAGATATTTTTTAGCTGCTTATAAGATTATATTCAAAATTTTTATATTAATTTGTAGTTAAACCTAGAGCCGTAAATTCATATAATATTTTCATCTAAATTTGCTCTGTAAAACGTAAATCAAAATAAATAAAATTTTGAAGTTATGTAGATTCTTTGTAAAAAATCGGAATTTCATGTTTAAGTAAATATAATTTTATAATTTGTGCACTATGAATACGTTTTATTATGAAAATATAATAATAAGATGCATACAATCTATTTAAGGGTTTGTATTATCTTTAGCCATAAAAAAGCGTATAGTGAAAAGGGTATACTGCTTTTTATGGGCTTTCTAGCAACAAATTTCATTGCCATAAAAAAATATTATTTACAATCTACCTGTTCTTTCAAGATACAGTAACCTAATCTTATTCTAGATACTATCGTCTGTACGTTGGCTACAGCTTTAATTATTTATGTTATTGCTGTATATTTGTGTCGTTTAATTTTTGATTATCCTAAATATCACCATTAAATCTTGCTAATTGTTTATTTTTTTTTGTACTATTTTTTATTTTATTAATTCATGCTCAAAGCACAAGTTCAACAGCTTTCTACCATGAAATTCGCGCAATATACGAACGATGTTGAGATTTTATTTATTATGCGTAACTTGAACCCATGAAAAATTTGAGCATGTAGAGTTTATTGTTAGTCCATAGCAAACAATAAATTTTTTGCCAATATATTTTCATATTTATGTAATTCATAGACGTAAAAGAATTATTCATCGAATTAAATTTCGTTAATAAAATATTTTTGTTATTGCCATTGCAATTTGTATTTTATGTAGATATTTATAAGATGTAGTTTATAAACACAAAGCTTTACTTAAGTTGATTAATTTAACTTTATTGAAAATTAAATTTAAATGCACATAAGCATGATGAATTCCTGAAATAAATTGACTTTTTATCTAATCGATTATTATCTTGGATATGTATGCATTGAGATACCCATCATCATAGATATTTTTTACTGTTTACATCCTTTTTGGTCCATGTGTTATAAATTATAGCAGATATTCGATATATTAAGCTATTGATCGGTTTCAAAGCTTGTTTCTACATCTTATATAGAGATTTTCAAGGAATTCTTACTGATTTAGATAAAATTAATATACAATACCTTATGGCATAATCTAAGTATTTTAGATAGACAACACATTACTGGTTATCAAAATATTGTATTTTCTCTTTTATTTCGCCCTATTTGCATATATATCTTATATCAATTTTTTGATATTCAATTAGTTTAATTTTAATCAAATATATATTTTGGCTAGAAATCACTCTATGTCACATAATGTTTTTTATAAACATAAAATATTTATTTCTAAATTCATGCTAAAATTATAATTCACGGGTCTTCACAAAATCCTTTCAATTAAGTGAATTTAATTCTATCGATAAAAACGGTAAAATCACGTTCTTTTGTTTATATTTTTTATAAAATAATTGGCATGAAATATTATCATTAACATAGATATTTTTTTATTAAAATATTTTTTATATACGAAAATCCGAATACAAATTCGCCCGATTTACTTCCATTGATTCTGAAATATATGTAATACCCGTAAATTAAGAAGCAAAAATAAAATCTAAATATTATTTAACGATGATTATAGCAAATCAAACTGCATTTTATTATCAGCTAGATTTCTACTATGCTTTTAAATTTATAAAAAAATAAACAGATGTAATTCAATCTGAATATTGCGCGCATTAGTTATAAAATACTCTATCTTTGAATATATTTTCGTTACTAACAGACAATAAAATAATGGAGAAATTATGCTTCTATACTGTGTATACAGAATGAGAATAAGATAGTGATTATAGAAGTTTTAATTCATAAGATGGTTTATTTTGTAATATGCTTTTAGTTTATATCTAATCATATGTGACTGGTTTATAACGAATTCCAATTATAATTTCTTGATTACTAATCGATAATATAGCGTGAATATAATTAAACTTGATCAATTTGAAAAAAATATACCAAACAAAGGGAGATTTGTTTTAAATTTATCATATGCTAAAAAAAATATTGCATAAAAAATTATATATTTGAATATTCTTACTTGTATTTTTAAATTATAATATTTAGAACAATTTTCATTCAAAAAATATTCATTAAGTTATTTAAAAATTAGATTGTTTTAAATATATTTTTTATTCCAGTAACATAAGATACTTGTAGATATTAAGAAATGTTTATAGTATAAAAAATGCATTCGTAAACATAACTATACATGGTTTACTTGCATTTATTAAATTTTCCTTATTATAAATTAAAAAGAATATCTTTGATATAGATGTCTATTATATGTACTATCTCTAATATTTTATATTAAAGAATTTGATGGGTACTTTTTTTTGTAAAAATTCCTTTGTGCCATTATCATAGTTCTATAGCACAGATTAAATTTATTTTTGTAATACGAAGAACCAAGATTATTTCGTTTATTAATTTAATTTTATTTAAAAAACAGTTAATTTTTTAACGAAGCATTGAAAAACCCAAGTATGTCGATTTAAATCCAATTTACAGTTTATAAATCAAATTTTTATGTGTTTTGGGTCATTTTTTAGTTGTTTTACCATAAATTCTATGTCTATATAAATATTTTTAAACATATATGGGTTAATTATTTTTTATCAATAATATCTATTTAGACGTGGTAAGCCTATTGAGAATATTGCATAACTCCATGATGCATCTTTTGAACTTTACCCTAACTTATCTTCATCAACTGCTCTTCTTATCACAAATGAGATGAATTAAGTGTTTTGCGGAGTTTTGGAGCTTGCATGTATGTTTCTACTTTGTCCGGGATTTTTAAATTTTATTATAAGTTACATTAATTTTTATAAACAATTTTAACCTATAACAGAAAATATGAAAATAAATATAATTGGTATTTGTCATTCATAGAATCATAATATTAATTATTTTATTCTAATAACGTATCATAGTATATAGATAATTCAAGTGTTAAAACATTAGAGAAGTATGAACTACAATGATAGTTTAAATAAAAGATAAATAAAATACTAGCATATGCGATTTTATAAATTTGTAATTTTATACGATATTAAAATCTTGATTTCATGTCGTTTTATCTAGTTCTAAATGAATTTCATAATATTAGCTTTATATTAATTTAAATCTGTTTTTTACGAGAGCTTCTATTATCATAATTTCCGATTAATTATAGATACACAATCACATTTACAATATGGCTATTTGTTTTGTAACACTGCTTTTTTTCTTTTAATATAGTTGGAAGCGGAAAGTTATTATAAAATTATAGGTTTTTACTCTAAAAAAGATGTGATTAAAAATCAAAAGAAGTTATAGTTGGATAAATCATTGTGAAAACGTATTTTATAGCATTTAATAATTACATACTAATGAATATTTTATAAACTAGATATTTTTAGATCGACTAGATGTTTTATAAATGGGATGGCTGTTATTGATATTCTATGTCAATAATATATGTGGCTTGGAAACATAGTAAAAGTATATGTATAAATTATCAACAAACAAAGAAATTCTTAATTTTAGATGTAAGTATAAAAAGAAGCCTTGAATAAATATTTTAGGCATACTATAACATTTTATATCTAAATTTATTATAGACAACTTAAATATGATGCAAAATTCATATTTTTTATAGGATAAATATTGGATTTTATATGGTAAAAAAATTTATTTTTTTAACCAGTAATACTAATATATAATATATAATATATAATATATAATATATAATATATAATATATAATATATAATATATAATATATAATATATAATATATAATATATAATATATAATATATAACACTAACCATATAATATGTGCAGATGTAGCAACATTTATAGAAGGCCCGGCAGCCTACAAATATCTTAGGGTAATTGAGAATAGCAAATCAGAGCTAAAGCAAGAAAATATAGATATAATTGCAGAACAAATAGCAAATCGAATAAGAAATTTATGTAAGACTAAACTTAATTCCGGGAATTTATTTAAAGCCATTAATGAACATGCGACGTCACTCATAAATTACCACATAGGCGTATTAAAATTAGAACCAGAAGCATACATCAAACTTGATGATAAGATAAGAGATATTTTAAACGAATTTTCTATTCACCTCCAGCCTAGTAATAAACAAAGATTATATATAAAGAGAAATGGACTAGGACGTGGGCTGTGTAATATCGAATTTAAAGCTGAGAAGATGATCTACCAGCTAAAAAATCTGCTTGAAAACAGTAAAAACAGCTCACCGAGGAGAGCCGAAATTCTAAAAGTAGAAAAAGATAACAAGACACATCTCTCATTAATTGAAAAATATC
Organism: Rhyacophila brunnea; assembly: GCF_057557595.1. NCBI lineage: Eukaryota > Metazoa > Arthropoda > Insecta > Trichoptera > Rhyacophilidae > Rhyacophila > Rhyacophila brunnea. The sequence goes on from NW_028233341.1 coordinate 1,657,539, forward strand.
TTAAAAATAAATATAATGCTAATATCACCGACTCCGAAACACTTGAGAAAAAGCAGCAACAAAGTTTATTGTGAAAAATAAAAGAAAAACCATTACACCAAAAACTTTTTGAAGCTAAGAATAATGATATGGTTGTTATTGTTGGATCATCAAGATGGATAAAAGATGGCCACATCAAACCAAGTGAGGAAGGAAAATTCTGTTTTATTCATGACAGAAATGTGTTTTATGGCGAGAGGATAAAATGCCCACAATGCAAAGAAGCTATGAAAACAATTGATCACCTTGCAACAAGATGCAAGAAAATGTTAGAACATGATTACACGCGAAGACATAATGAAATTGTAAGATGTCTTCATTTCCTCCTATCAAGACGATATAACTATAAGAAAACCAAAAAGATCAGAACTCACTCAGTACAAGAGATTTGCGAAAACGAAAATGCAGAAATAAAAGTTGATACCCGAATTAAAACAGATATTTAGATCAAACAAAATAGACCTGATATTTTTCTATACGATAAAAAAGAAAATATGATTACGCTGATCGAAATAGGTAAAACATGCCTTGATAACTTGACTGAAGTTGAGAATGAAAAATATAGGAAGTATGACATCTTGGCAAATGAACATGGTTTAATTTACAATGCAAAACAAGAATAATACCATATGTGATGACTTGGGATGGGGTGGTCACAAAATATCATAAAAAATATGTTAAGGAGTTAAAAATACCGGACGAAGTAGAAGAATACATGCAAGCTCTCACACTCCGCTAGACACTTGAACTCATCTCATTTGAGAGAAGAAGAGCAGTTGATGAAGATAGATCAGGGGAAGACGTCAAAAGATACATGAAGGAGTTGTGCAATATTCCCAACACGCTGAACACGTCTAAATAGATAAAAAGAAAATTAACCCATAAATAAATAACAAGTTAAAATGTAATAATAACTCATTTTAGATATCATGTCTTTTGATTATATGTATGGTCCTTAAAAATTGCATTTGGTTTTTATATACATCTTTAAACATTTTTTTGCATGAAAATCGTCTTTGATCAAAATACTATTTTTTTGTACTTAATTTGATATCTTTAAGTATTATTTGCTGCATGCTTTGTTTATATTTAACTAAACAGCCACATAAATTTTATAAGATAATTAATTTATCATATTTTTTTGTTCTAAATTTAGCGATAAACAATACACATAGGTTTTTAGAAATTTTAAATTATAATAAGATTTGATATTTCGCTTTAATTTTGCATGTCAATTAGATTTTTGCATATTAACAGACTTACATAAGTTTATTATATGGAAAATATAATTTTATATGCATTTTATCTTTGTATAATATTTATTTTTTATTTAATATCCAATGAAATATAATGATACCCATAAAATTATTTTTAGTGCACAAAATCTATAATCTATAAACATATTGATTTTAAAATATAAAAATGAAATGTTTATATTTCATTTTACTTAATTTAGCAACTTATACAAGATTTTTAAACGTAGTCTTGCATTCAATTTTATATTTAATTCTAGTTTGATATTTGACTATTATAATAAATAATGTAAATAATATGAAAATATTATAAATGAAATTATAATCCCGAAATTTGAAAAAAAAACATTTTAAATTCTAATTATTATTTCGTAAAATGTTTTGATTAAAGAGTTTTTAATATTTCACATTTTGTATGTGTTAAAAAATCTATATGCAGATTTACATATATTTTTTTACAAGAAAACAAACTAAAGCTTTTTCTATTGCATTAATAAATTTAATTTTGGTATTATAGGATAATATTTTTTTCTTCTGATTTACTTGATTAATTTTTTGAGCACACACATATTTATACTCTTGACCATATTCCCTCTTTAAATCTTCTTCTATACCTCTCCTCTTTAGAATATGCAATTAGTCCGGATTGTATATAATCCTATAATTTAAATATATACCTCGATTTGGTTTGTGACTTCAGCTCTACTATTTGCCTTTTATGATATTTTGCTACCACTCCGTCCCATGTTATGACATATGATATAATTTGTTATGGCATAATATCGAGAACAATAAAAACAAATAAAAATCAAATGATATATAACATGATAGTAAGAAACAGACAGATGTTTATACTTTTCTAGACAATTATAAAGGTTATTTAATTCATGTTAGCAAATAAGAGTTTTCTTATTGAGTATGAATAGTAAAAATTATCTCTTAGCCTCAGTAATTTTTATGTGAATTTGGTTTTTTTATGGTAATATTATGAACAGTGAAGCTCACAGAAAAAATAAACGCGTGAATTGGATTTTTAATGGAGAACTAACCTAATGATGTTATTATCGTATTTTACAACTGTGTATTTCTATGTACTAAAAATAATATTATAATCATCTATGCAAATTTCAGTCCATGGTAGTTAAAAAATCAGTGCTATACCACAATTTTTCTTAGATCAGTCATCAATGTTTTTTAAAAAATATCTTTACCATCGTAGCGAACCAGCGTTTTAGATAGGCAACTCTACATGTCGACTTAATTTTGGCTTAGTTTCCGATTTCAAGATAATCCGATATTGATCAACTTCAATTCTTGCGTGTGATAAAAAATAAAATAACAAAATAACATCTTTATAATTAAGGGGCTAAATTAAAAATCAACTTAATTCTTGATTCAAAGAATGACCATGATGACATTATATATTAATCTCTAATATAAATAAAATAAATAAGTCTACAATATAAATAGAGAGCCGATAAAAAAATAAAAATCGGAAAGAAATTAAAATACATAAATTTTTCACTATGTATGTGTAAAAATATGAAATATTGTATTAGTACACATGAAAATGATTTTAATCTATATTCTAACCTTTATAAATGTGCTGTAATTATACCTTTCTATAAATGCAAAATTAAATTATAATGTTACTATAAATAGCTAAATATCATAGAATAAACAGCAAATTCCATAATAATATTTTCTAGTGCTTATATTCTAGACATAACATAAATTCAGTTATGTTTTTGTGCATCTATCTTATCGCAAAAATGAAATCTAATATGAAGACAACTATTAACAAGCAAAAAAAGATTTTTTTACATAAGGGAAAATCATAATTCAATAAGTATCAAAGGTTGCAAATTTTTAAGGTAATAGAATACAAATTATATAATTAAATTATGTAAACAGGTTCTTTATAAATGAATTATTGTTTAGCGTATAAGTGATCCATCAAGATTTTTATGTATTTACTTCTAATGTATCATATAAGAATAGCATATTCTGGTTGTATACTTAGTATCTGACAAGTTAATATTAGCAAAGCCGTTTAAATAGAAAATTATAGTTATACAGTCGAAAAGATCCGCAATAATTATTGTATGATTAATGACTTTTTACAAAAAAAAAGATTTATAAATATATAAAACATATTAAGCACGCAAAAAAATTTATTAATTTTTTAAACGCTTTTTTTATATTATATATTTCCTGTTATCATGTATGTATATTTCACAAAGCAAAATTGGTTACATACTATGATGTAGATTTATAAATCATCGTTATTTCGCATGTGTTTAGTTTTATAACATATTTTTCAATTGTAGTTTTTTATTCCTTAAAAACTATTTCGATACCTAATAAAGATACATTTCGGGTCAATTGAATTAAAAATCACAAAAAAAAGACTATTCGTCGCTTTACTCTCGTTATTAGATCTTTACTAGTGCTTATCAGCTGTATTTTATTGTTTTATTGCCGAAATTATTTTCGAATACATTTTTGTAATCATTTAAGTATACATATATGACACAAATAAAATCCGTCTTTTTAGGATACAAAAACTACATTTGATGCATTTTTGTTTATATAAATCTTCACATGTATATGTGTAAAAATATAAAAAATGTTTTTTTATTGTATATGCTCGAAATAATAATTAACTTGATTCTGATACTAAATAGTTCTAATAACCTTTTCGGCATCTAATAATTAATATCTAAAATACGCCGATTAAAAAATCCACGAAAAATAAGCTTTATACTTAATCAAAGTGAACTAGGATTCTTATTTTAGAAATATTTTTTTTTCGTCATTTTTATTATGATTAAAAAATAATCACCATATTTTTGCCACACGCTTGTTAAATACTGTAATAAACATAATCCGGTAAAAGACTATCTTCAAGCTTGATTAGGCGTCATAAATTAACGCTGAATATTTTTTAAACTAGACAAAAATGCAATTCAATATTAAGATTTGCCATTTAAAAAATTGATGAGGTTTCAAAAAGTCATAATTAGAATTAGCTGATATTGTAACGTTCACTTAAGTACTAAGATAATTAAAATATTTTATAAATACAATTATCTTCTTATCGATGTCTTTATTTTTGATTAGCTAACAATATTCATATATTTAATCATATAATTCCTTATTTTAAAGTTATAAAATGATCTTAACAAATAAAGAGCGGTAATTTTCTAATCTGTTTGCTAATTTATCTTATATAAATAATATTAATTTTTAAAATTCAGAGTTTCGATTATGTACTGATGCATAGATTGTTTCTTGGAATTCTGCGAATCACAAAAAATTTAATCAAGACATGTGTAATACATTTTAAATATATTCTAAATTTATAAGATCTGTAACTGAAGGGTAAAAATGTATAGAATTTATGAGAAACTTATATCCAAAGTCTTCACACGAATAGATTTTCCCTTTTTCAATTTTGGTGCTATAAATTATATCTATGTTATGGATTAAACAATATTAAACTACCGTAAATAACATTATGTATTATAGAGATTATAATTAGAATGTTTGTTCATAAAATAAATATTATCATTCGTCGACTTGTAAACAGAACATTTATAAATAAAAATAAATTTCAATATTTTTTTCTATGCATATTACAGATTCTAGCAGAATTAATGCAATTTGCTAAAAAAGTATTGTAATGTGTGTTCTTCTTCGTATTTATATTCGAGAATAGTTTATCATCTTCAAATAAAATAAGCAGATTTATATCTTGAAAAATTTAAGTTTCTGGTTGAAGCATGTGGAATATCTACAAGTGTTTTTAAAAACACAAAAATCATTTTAAAATTCATTATCATCAAAAAAAGATTACTGGAAACAAAAAAATACGATAAAAGATACGTTTGCAATAATGCCTGATTACAAGCATCCGACATTAATAATGATAAAATTTGCTATTTTTTTATATTGAAAACTAGCTAATATTATATTTATAAGCATGTGTTAGCATTCACAAAATAACTACAGATAAAATATTTTTTTTTAAAGATTAATTTTAAAATATATCTGCATAGGCAAATTTTATCTTGAAACTATAAAGTGCATTAAACAGTTACTAAAAGAAAAAAAACACTATCAACTTTTTTTTTAGTACAAAAAAATGCATTCACGTAGAAAATATTAATTATCTGACAAAGATTTTTCTTATATATTATACCGTTTAATTTCATCTTTTTCTGCTTATTTTCTGTTTCTAAAAAACAGGAACTATAGATATTGCGAGTATAGACATTTCTATAATCGTATTTCTACATTGTTTGCAATAGAAGAAATAATGTTAAAAATATTTAGATCTTGCAAAATTAGAGTATATATTACAATAAAGAACATGAAAGAAAAAATCTTTTCTGCCAAATAATATATGATAATTATTGTAAAAGTGCTGTTAGAATATTATTAATATATGCGCATTGTAACTTTGTATAAATTTGGTTTCTACTGTGTTTTTTTTTGCTAAATACGCAACAAAAATAATAACATTAGCATCACTACAATCTTAAAAACAGAATTGCATATAAAGGATTTCTTTGTGAAATAAATTTAAGTGCTATGAAATCTCATAAAAAGCCATAGTGCTTTTTAACCATATAAATCTTTTTAAAATTACAGAATGAAAAATAGAAATGAATATTTTTTTTATCTGTACATTGTATACATTTTGAATTCAAACCAAACATCAAATCTGCAGTTTTGAAGTGATATGTATATCTTACTCTTAATTTTATAAATTTCGTATTTTATATGGATGTATTCCGCATACAATATTTTATTCTATTTTTAGGTCCGGAATTTGTCAAATAAACAGGAAATAATTCTTTTTATGTATTTTCTAAATTGATCTAGAAATCTTGTATTATATCATTGTTCCTGTCAAAATAAATATTAAACATCTATAAAAATCAGCTTTATCGGTCGATTTTATATTTACAGTTCACAATTTTTCATTACGTATAGAAATTTTAAGTTTTTTTATGTGTTAATTGATGCTAAAAAATTTGTGTGTCCGATAATAAAGCATAATGAAACGATATACAGGACTTTTTTTATCATCTAGCCATTTCTAATCATATATATTTAATCATATATATTTAATTTTATTTTTTATGCTACTAGTTAAAGCGCCAACGCATAAAATAATTCTTGCAAAAAAGAATAATTGTGTTTTCGGTATATATGAATTGATAAAATGACACGTTTTTTTACTCATAAAAGGCAATATTTTTCTATCTAATATGACGTTAAATCTGTATTTGTATGTCTATTTTTTTCTTTGATAATTTCAGTTGTGGTTTATAAAAATGAACATTCTTATGTTTAAAAGTACTGTCTTTTTTTCTTGGTAATACAAGAATTTAGTTAAACTACTCGTGCGGTTTACATAATTCGGACATATTTAGTTTATATATACGCTATATATCAATTTTTTCTTAAATTAAAAATATACAAAAAAAAGTTCGTTTGAACTACATTTCACATATGTTTTAGTAGATATTGCTCGCGAAAAGAAAATATTTGCTATCAAAATATACATATTGAAAAAGTTTATTTTTCTGTATTTTTTTTCATCAGTCTACGAAAAATACCATTTTAATGTGTTTGAAGCCTTCAAGACCACAAAATTTATATTAATAAGAAAGAAATTGAATTTTTTCTCTTTATTATAGATTATACCATAGAATTTGCTTTCAATGTGTGAAATTGTAATTCTTTCTTCAAAGAAAACTATTCATCTTTTCTTGCAGGCTCATGTATTATATTTTGTTAATATTTAAATCATAAGATTGACGTAAATTAAGTATTTGTTTTGTATAGATACGCCAGTTAGTCTAAAATAAGATTTATAGCCATATTCTCTTATTTTTTCGACATAGACACGACATTAAAGAAATTATACGAGATAACCTACAAAATAACAACAAAATTATATTAAAATGCATAAAAATAAGTTGCTTCCGCTTATATAGGCGCTTGTAAAATAGTTATAAGACTTAGTTTTTTTTAAATAATCATAATTTTATTATAGCTATTTCTAAATAAATAGAATTTAATGTAAGTCACTATAAGCCTTTTTTGACTTTTTTCGAAGTAATAAATGAAATTTCGGAAACATTTTATTGGCAAAAGTGCAAACTTGGATTTAAATCTTTCTCTGCTATAAATAAGTAAGTTTAGGTATAGAAACGCACCAAGACAAAACTATAATTTGTTTAAAGATATAAAAATAATTTTATTCATATAAATAATCTATTTTAAAGCAATGAAATCACAGTTTGATTTCATCTATTCTTAAATTTTATAAATATAAAAATCTCCGATAAATTTAAATTCTATAAAGATGGATTTTATTCTAAAAATCTACAATAGAATAAAAATTTTCTGCATATAAAGCATATTAAAATTGTTCTTATGTGTAAAAAATCATTGATAAAATGTTTCATGAATACTGATATAATTTGTACTTTTTGTACTATTTAATATAAAAAAATGTTCAGAATATCAGATATAGCAATAATGTTTAAAATAATAATGATATATATAATTAAAAAATTATTACATTTACTTATTGTGCGCAATATATTAAAATACAGTTATAATTATCAGTACCCTTGAAAAATGATGTGATGGTCAATTAATTTCCATATCCATTTTTAGACAGATTTTATATATATTTAAGAATTATGCATACATGTCAAACAATTCGGATCTAGCTTCCATTTTTATAAATAGTTATCTAAATATAATCTCTTTTTACTAAATATAATTTAAAAAAATATACTTCATCTTTCTTTTGAAATAAAAGATTTAATATAATAGCCTATTTGTATATGAAAAAAAATTAGTAGCTATAATTCTATAATTGCATACCATAAAATGGCATTATCGGAATTTTACTGAGAGCAAATAAATATTTGATTATAGTTCTGAAAAGCATGCTATTATAGGAAACCCGAACTACCAAATTTCATATACACAGACAGCTCGACCGAATCACATAAACAAAAGATATGTTTTTTAGAAGTAAAAATGACGATGAATTTATAGTAAACAATTAAGAATGCAGTTTTTTTGATTCCATAGAAAAATTCAAGAAATCAATAGTATAATAAATAAAGAATTTTCAATGCGAAATATTTTAAAAGAAGAGAAGAAACACAAAAAAACAAGTCCAACATATCGTTATTTTTATTCAAAAAATCAATAATGCAACGAATATCATAAAATATATAAATTTTCAGAAAGTCTAAGACAACTTTGACTACAAGATGATCGGAAAATAAAATATTTATCATCTAAAAATTGATTCTGTAGAGCATTAACATCAACTAAATTTTTTTCATAAATAAACTGCACATATATATACAAAAATTAGCATAACCCTTTCAAATCCAATATTAAATGAAATACATATTTAATCTGTCAGATTGGTTTCAAATTTCATTGTTATTAATAAAGCCATATGCCGTTAAAATATATATTCAGTGGATGAAAGTTCTATTAATATATAAAAAAGAAATATATTTAACAGAAATGAGGCGAATCAATGAGAAAAACGTAAAAAATTATAAATACACATTTTAAAGAGTATTGTGGCTTTTATGGCTTAATATGTGGATTTACAAATTTTATTTGATCTTTTAAATAGTATCGAATTTATTAAGATTTGATTGCGATATATTCAATTATAAATCTCTACATAAAATTATGATGAAAAACTCCATACAGCTCCGTAAATTTTTTAAAACTTTGTACTGCGTGCAAATTATATATAATGATATAAATCCAAAGATATTAAAATAATTATTTATTTTTAAAGCAATACGTATAAGTTCAATATTTTTTTGTGTTTATTGATTCAAAATATTTAAACCAGCGATTTTAATAAACAAATTTATTTGAAAGTAAACATTATAGCTTGTTATATTAACTAAATTGTTTGATCTTTTAAGATATAATGGTCATAAAAACTCTATTATTAATTTTCTAATATTTCGAATACCGCGTCTCGGTTTTTTTCAATTCACCCCTTTAAACAGCAATAAGACCGCCAGGATTTCATAATAAATACGCCAATTTTTTTTATGCAATTCATACGATTTAAACCAAATTATTCAATCTGTCATATTTTTGGTATTTTTTAGGATGCTTCTTTTAAATTAAGTATATTAAAATTTGCAATGAAATCTGTTTAGTGAAAATTATAAATTTACTACTATACTTTTAATTATAAGAATGTAATTTATATTATATTATTTGTATCCTTTAACTTTTTCGAATAAATTTATAACAGCAAATTTAAATTTCTAAACTAAGATCAAAATAGCCATAAACATATATTTATCTGCTTAATTAGATATATTTGCTGTCTGTTTCTTGTTATTTAAACCCTTTTCCTTTTTTTATGTCTTAATTTATAAATTTTACTTCGAAATACTGTATAATTCTTATCATTGTGCTTAATTAAATACTAAAAAGATTCGTATATTCATATAAGAATTAAACCCTAGCTGTTTCATCTACGTATCATTCTTAATACATGTACTAACGATACAGTAAAGACTTATCAAAAAAGGTTGTAATATATGAAATAAATTATAATACAATACTTATTTCGCCGTATATTTAATGCATAATTTTACTCTACATTTTCAGTTATCAATGATATATTTGAATTTACAATTTAATAAGATTGGCATATTGACAATTTAATTGCGACCATCTTATATAACTTACCTTATAATTCTTATAAACATATATTATTTACTACACATTAACTATCTCTTTAGCATTTTCCTTTTAATTGCATATAAATTATTAATTTTGGCAGTATGTATTGAACAAATTCACAACTTTACATAAATAATTATCGTTTAATCACATCAATGTACTTTACCCCATTAGAATAAATTAAAAAAAATATCACGTTTGGTTAATTAAGGTTTTCTAGTAATCAAAAAGCCGATGTACAACAAAAAATATTCACGAATAGTTTATGCCATAAAATTTGCAAGAAAACCCAATTAAAAATCAAATATTAACAATTAAAAATGATGAAATTAAAATAAATGCTAAATATATCTTAATAAACATAATTCTTGATATTATAAACATTTTTATAACAGAAAAATATTTACTATATGCATTCAAAACTAAAAGAATAATGAATCACACATTTTAATTTGTTAGTCATTTTATTAAAAACCTATAATGTGTAATAACAGAAAGAAACCCAAAAAGCTTATATGATATGAAAATTTGATTCCGATGAGATGGGAAAATTTATGGGGTTTATTTTTATGCTTTTTTCATTAATTTGTAATTAATAGTGTACGAAATTTAGGAGGTGCTGAAACCATGTTTTTTAAGATAGAAATCGCAATCTAAATTTAGAAATTTAAAGGTAAAAATTTAAACATATTCACATATAAATAACTAAATTCAGATGCACAAATATGTAAACCTAAAGGAGGTGAAATAGAGAAAAAGATAAATATGAAATTTATTTAAGTGTAATATAAAGGAAATATAATAAAACAAGATAATAAACATTTTTATTTGTAAATTTTTTATAGATACAAATTATGTTTCCAAAATAATATTTGCGTAATAATACTTAAAAATTAAAATTCCAATAAAAAAAATATTTATAGAAAGCATATCAAAAAATATCGTTTTTTATACACTAGTATCAATTTATTATTATATTCAAATTTTAAAAAACATTTTTTGTATTAGAGAATATATTAGGGTATTATAAACATATTTACATCTAATATTCATGGCTGGAACTTAAGATAATCCGACATATTAAAGACACGTGAATAGATGTATAAGTATATTTTTAACCAAGAAAAATTATTTTTACGGATTTTTTTTAGAGACAGGAAAATCTAGATAATTTTGCATTGGATTTTAGTTATCATTAGTTTCAATACAATTTAAAAAATAATTTATTGTGAAAAAAAATTTTAACACCCAAAATTTCCGTAAATTTCAGAGAAAGGAGTCTTAAATTTAGAATATAGACAGTTATGCTCTTCTCATAACGTTTTATTTATATCACTATTTGCAAGAACCATATAAACGGCATATTTTATATACTTTAAAAGTTTAAGAAAGCCAGAAATGTACCTTTTAGTTAGTTTACATTTTATTTAAATAAATTGAGAAGAGCTTATATGCCCTTTAAGCGTTTAAAAAAATTCATGGGTGGCTGTAGCAACATTTTTAATATATAAATCAAGCATGCACTTTGAACAATATTTATCACATTGATTTTTACTATAAAGAATTTATACTCAATGTGAATTAGATAAAATTTTAGAAAAAATTATTTTGTCTTCTGTTTACTAATTTATGCTATAAAATCTTTCCTAAGATTCTACTATCATGTATAAATTTACATCTTTATAATAATTAAAATATTGCCGATATAAATATTGTATTTTTTATTTATGGGCTAAAATTATTGTTGCAATTTTTATTTTTGTTCACTGGCACAGCTTGCTTGATTATTTTTGCCAACAGTGTATTTATACTTAAAGCTATTTTGAATTCTTCAATACCACAACTTCTTCCGTGAACTATGAATAGATGGGTTAATCTAAATCGCTGTTTTTAATATATGGCTCAACCTGGTTGGTGACATCTAGTTCCTTCATGCAACTTTATGATATCATGTCACCACACCGACCATGTGTTAAGAAATGTTAAAATTTTGTCGTGCACTTGTATATTAATGTCAGAAAAGACGCTAGCAGATCATATTATCATAATTATTATTTTCAACTATGTTTAAACTGTAATGTCTGTCACGCATATTTCGATAAGAGTAACGCTCTTCTTCTTTTTGTCGGATAGTAAATATCAGGTCTGTAATTCATTAAATTAATGTCTTTTTCATCTCTTGTATCTACTTTGATCTCCGCGAATTCTTTTTTCATTATTTCTTGTACAGAGTGTCTGCGCATTTTCTTGGTTTTTTTGAAATTATATTTTCTTCCCAACATAACTTGAAGACATCTTCAATCACGTTGTGTCTTCTTTTAGGGTCATGTCCAAGCTTTTTTTTATATCTGCTTGCTAAATGGTCAACATTTTTAGAAAAGTCGTTACATTGCTGACATCTTTATCTATCTCCATTTTATATTTTATTTTCCTAAAAAAATAACCTGATTCTTCTGATGGTCTTATATTTTCATATTGTAACACTTTGCTATCCAGATATTTCAAGCGACAAATTTTAATGAACATAAGAATTATTGAACTAGTGTTTTTTGTTGCATTTTTAACAAGAAACACCTTTTTTTATATAAATTCAAGCCAATGAAGATCTATGTAAAGAATATCGTATTTTGTTTTAAGGAATATATTAATTATGGGTAGGTTATGCATTTCATTTTCTAATTTTAATTTGCAGCTTTTGGGTTGATTGTCTTTTTTCTTAGCTCTGAGTTTTATATAGTTTGTAGTGTATTCTTTCGGATTTAAACTTCACATTAAACAATATAAGTTCTAGTTTACTTCTTTAAAATAAAATTTTTCTTGCGTAGATATTTGAAAGTGTATTCCATTTTCTCTTAGTATCCGCCTAATTTAAATTTCTAAGCAGATAAATCTTCTGGTTCTAGCTTTAATAAACCCAAGTAGTATTTTATGTGTGATTTTGCATATTCATTTATGGCTTTAACTATGTTTAAACCATTTGGTTTTTTTTTACATTTGCTGTTAACTCTTATAAACATTTCTTTTCTAATTTTATCTATTTTATGGGTTTAGTTCTCGATTTGGAATCTTCCAGTATCGCAGATATTTATATCTATCTTTACCTTCTATATCTGTGGCAATATCTTTGCAATTGATATTTCTAGTGGCTGGATAAGCCTCGTTAAATTCTATTCCGATACATCCGAAGAATTATGTTGCTTCATTGGATATAAGTTTTAAGTTAATTTCTTCTTTTGCTATAATATTTAATCGTCAACGAAAAGGAAATCATTAATTGTAAATGGGTTTAATAAGATAAATAAATATTGCTATGAACTTTCCATTTAATCGTTGGCTTAGCGGATCCATACAAAGAACAAACAATAGTGGAGATTGAATATTCGTATGTATAATCCCTTTTTTAATTTTTTTTTAAAATTTCTTCATTGTCTAATCTTAGAGTAACTTTTAGTTTTTTGTTAGTTTAGATATAAAGGCAATCATCCAACCTTGTATGTAAAGATTTTTTAAGCATACACAGAAAATACTCGTGGTCGATCGAGTCAAATGCTTTTTTATGTCGAAAAATGTTACATGTAATTTATTTTTATGATAACTGTTTATTGCAACGTATATCATTGCCTGCTCTTTAGCTTCCTGTACTCTTCTAACCGTCCTAAGTTCGTTTTCTGATATCTGAATCTGGGATTCAACGTCTTTATGTAATACCAAGATTACAGTTTTGGTTTTCAATTCGTATAAGTTTGACATATATGTTATAGGTCTTAATTCCGATCCATTAAAAACTTCATGTTTTGGTATGAGCTATTAGATACCAGAGTATGTTGAAACTTTTTACCTCTTCGTTTTCAACGCATACAGATTTTACTGTTACATATAATATGGGTGCAATTTTGTAATTTTTTTGATGAAGAAGTTGTATATACCATTACACTTAACAGCTTTTCAGTAAGATAGATAGTTGATGATCAGGAAGAAACACTGTTTTAGAGATAAAAACCATTTGCATATGTTTTCTAGCGCGTCTTTGCTCAGGTAAGTAACGAATATGATAATCTCTGTGCTTTATGTGCATATATTAGAACAGAAAGTTACGTTATTTTCTTTGTATGACTAGATTTTCGGTTTTACTGTATTTGCCACTACCATATAAAATTGTCATCTTTTGACTCCAACTGGCAATTTTCTAATGCAGCTCCCTTTTGTTTTTCATATTGCTCTATCTGTTTTTATACTATCCTTATCCTATCGTTATTTTTACTAATCACTCCAAGGACATCATTTTTTTGTCAAGTTATAAGTTTTATATTCTCATGACTTTTCTCTGAAGCCTTGTCTCACTTTCTGAAAGTTTTCCTATAAAACTTACGAAGGATTTGAACGTTGTGTTTATTTGATCGTAACTTTATATTTTTCTCTCTTTTATTAATGCATAGATTATTCTTTCATGGGCAGGCTTCGATGTTAATTCTTCGTAATATTTTTGAAAACTTGTAATATCTTTGCTATATCGCATATGCTTCTGTGCGGTGGTTTTAAATGTGCGCTCTAACCGCTATATTAAACCTTCAATTATATCGCTTTTAACTTTTGTAAGGGTATTTTTCTTGTTCTAGAATGAAATGTGTGGTCTGTATATTCTAAGTCCGTCAGTACTCTAAGATTTTTTTTTTGCATCTATCGAGGTTAATGCGATAACTTATTCTTTTATATTCTTCATCTTATCGCTTTGTTTTCTTCTTTCGTTTCTATTTCTTTGTACTTTGGAACTTGTCTTCTTTTCCTATCATTATTTTTTAGAACGTTTGATTATATTTTAATAGCATTCATACTCATATAATAGTTAAAAATATCATTGTGACTCTTTAGAAACTCTTGTCAGCCAGATCTTGGCATTCTTTCATATCGTTTTAGGATCGAGGTATAAGCCTCTTGAATTCATTTCTCTTTCCCGGCGGGTGTATTCTTGCAGATTGCTATGAGAGTAAGAATAGCCGTGTTATGAGTGCCTGTGCCGTGTGAGGTTGAGGAAAGTGTTCTGTATAGATTATCTTTACGGGATAGGTTTTTGAATGATTTTTTTTTGTAGTTCACATCTCCTGTTTTTTCTTAATCCCCATCTATTTTAAAGTGCTATATATTAATATCTAAATATATTTTCGCAACTTTTTTTTTGAAGACGCAAGTGGCCTTTTTAGATGTTTATTTAGATATATCACGAATTATATCATATAATATTCTTTAAGCACACATAAAATTTGTTCTTGCAAAATTATCATAGTTTTGTCCTCACAAAACATTGGCCAATTGATGCATTAAATAAAACCAAAAAAAGCATTAAATATCCACTCGCATATTTCAAAATGTATGTCTCAACTTTATATTAACAAATTTAATTTTTTTTGGCATTTAAATTTACTTTTGATATATATTTGACTTTTTAAAAGTTTCTCGAAGCAATATTAAGATTGTAAAATTTTAATTTAAAAAAATATTTTCATACATCGATTTCATCATCTTCAAGTAAACTACATATTATAAAAGTAAAAGAGCTAAATATATGGGTAATTTCAGTAGTTAGAAAGATTATATAATCAAGTCCTTATTATTTTTTTGTGTAGGATTTACAGATCTAGATAAAATAAATCAAAGTGAAAATTTTATTTTTACGATTATTTATAAAAAACTTTCTATGAATTGACTTTGACAACCTAAATCACACCACCATCACAAGGAAACATCCCCATCATACCGATAATAGCCTTTATTACTGACACTCGCATTCTTGAATCGTGTCAAGTAATTTAGCCCTTCATTTGAGCGTACGTTAAAGCTGAAATATTTATTTACAATAGTTTTGCCGAGCGTGTTTTCTGTATTTACAGCTGCTATGCGACATTAATTACCACTGGATAATTCAACAATGTCTTTGCGGATGGTTAATTCGAGCTTTAATCATTTAAAATAAAGATTTCAAAATATATTAGACATGAAATTATAAAAATTATAATATAGACCATTTTTGTATTCACTAGTATTATTTTTCAAGTTTTGAATACAGTTAATGGAACATAAATTTATTTTAAATGAAAAACATTAGTTACGTATAAAATATAAATATCTCTAGCTTTGTATAAAAAATATGTGCAGGAGTTAAAAATCCCTGGAGAAGTAGAAGTATATATGCAAGATCTAACACTTCCTAAGACACTTGAACTTATTTCATTTGATAGAAGTAGGGTACTCGATGAAGATGGATCCGGGGAATTTGCCGAAGATGTATCAAGGAGTTGTGCAATATTCACAATTGAATGAGTACATCACAAAAGATAAATTGATAAAAATAAACTTAACCCATAAATTTAATAAACTATAGCTTTTTATGCTATATGAATTCAGTTCCTAGCAGTTTATTTGAAGAGATGTCTGAAAAATTATATTTAAACCTATAAGGTAAATTATATTATTTTGAATATTCGGCAATTAAGATTTTAAAAGCCATTTGTAGTGAAACATTTCAGTAACTCATGGAGAACTTACTTTTTGATTAGAGATATAAAATGATGCTTTAAACAATCTTAAGATATATTTTATTTTAGAAATTCCCATTTCAATATATATAATCAATTATATTCACTACAGTATCTTTAAAGAGATAAATATGATATCTTTGTCCGAGCGCGACTCTAATTAGTAGAAAAAACATTGCTTCGAAGTATATATAACGTATGGATTACTTGTTATATTTAATGCTAAGAACTAGTTATTGCAATTAGAGGATTTCACAGACGTTGTGTAATTTAATTAAAAACCCCAATTAATATAAAAAACCACAAGAAAATATTGAGAAGAATTTAAAATACAAGCACGCACAATGAAGCAGTAGATACTCTAAATTAGCCAAATATATGGAAATATAATTTATCTAGAATATAAGAATATATTTAAAGGTTTTTTCTGATAGGAAAATCATGAAAAAATTATAATCCGAAAACCAAGATTAATAAAATATGGTTTTTGATTATAATTATTTTCTAGAAGAGATTAATGAAGAAATAACGCCTTAAAAAATGTAATAAAAATCCACACTTATCTAATCTAGGTATTTATAACAAAAATATCGATTAAAATGGGATATGAAAAGAATAATAATACCATCCAAGCCTAAAGCCTGCAATAAAAGTCTTAATTTGCTATAAAATTGCTATTTTTTTAACAAGAAAAAATGCAGAAATATGATCGTTGATAAAATAATATCATAATGAGGAGAAACTCATTATAATAAAATTATAGAATGTCGGCAGACTAAGGATTGGATTTATTTTAAACCTTAAAACCAGGGGCTTATAGTTACTACATTTGAAAAAAAGTCATTATATGCATCAACAGGTTTTTTATGCATAAATATATCTTATAATGATATTATTATTTATAAAAAAACTTTAACGTATAAGTATTGAGCGTAAAAAATGTATTTAGAAGACAGGAAGAATATTATGCGCTTTATAAGACACAGAAAATCTATAATTTATAACAATCTAAAGTTTTAGGCTAGCAAACATAAAAGTCTATTGAAATATTAGCTCTTACTTAAATAAATATATGATATAACAAATATACAAATGCAAAACAAGGATACTACCACAGGTCATAAATATGACTTTTGTCGTTACAATTGATATGAGTCGCATTTTAAGGAGTTAGAATAGCAAGTAGAGCCGAAGA
This sequence comes from Rhyacophila brunnea, assembly GCF_057557595.1. Classification (NCBI taxonomy): domain Eukaryota; kingdom Metazoa; phylum Arthropoda; class Insecta; order Trichoptera; family Rhyacophilidae; genus Rhyacophila; species Rhyacophila brunnea. The sequence goes on from NW_028233341.1 coordinate 1,675,328, forward strand.
TTAGGATTGAGGAAGAAAGCTGAATTTTTAAGCCTGAATTGAAAAATAATAATAAATAAACATTGTAAAGATGACGATTTTATAAGAAAAACTTCCGAATAAGTTCTAAATACAATCCCGAATTTTCGCTCGATTAAGATTAAATATCTAAAAACCAAATTAACCTATAATAAAAAAATTAGGCAAGATAAATTATGCGTTATAAATAATATTCTCCCGTTTTATCCATTTCATAACTATAAAATATACGTCAGATGCACAAAAATATACGATTTAATCATCAAATGACAAAAAATAATGAAAATCAGTCAAAATCGCTTATATCATTATTATTAGATCATCCATTTGTCATAATGAACATTATTTTCAGCATGTTTTGTTAAAACGACAGAAAAAATTATGATACTGGTATACTGGAAAGAATTATTGAGATACGTATCAATATTGTGCCATATAGAATCCATTTATACATAATACGTCTGCATGAGGCTTTAAACAAGTATGCATGGCTTGTATTCTAGTCACCGTTGCAAAATATCATTTTTTAGAATTAAGCATTAATTAAAGATATTCCGAACATTAAAATAATATACTTCAAAATCAATATTTTTTGATCGATAATAATTACAATAGACCTACTATATTTGGTATTTTAAAATAAAATATAGAAAACAAGGCCATTTGTGCATCATTTTGTTTTATATCATTATATTTAACACAATATTAACTTTTTTGAAGATCATAAAGGAAAAATTCAAGTAAAATAAACTTGATAGATTCAATAGTTTAAAATATCTTTCAGGGAAAAAAATAATTTATAAATTAGTATTGTACAAAGAATAAAATTAAAATAATCAATTACCCGAGTTGTTTATAATAATAGTGTATTAATCGAAATCTCAAAAATTTTCAGTTCACATTAAATAAGTGTAAATAATCAGATATTATTATATATAATTAAATATTTAATTTACTTATATCACACATATAGTATAAGTGCTTTATATGATACATTATCAAAAACCCAAATCTTAAATAACCTTTGCATATAAGATTCCAGAATTGTGTTATATAAACAGTATCACTTTTACTTTTTTTTATATAATGGTATCTTATTTTTTTAGGTGTTTTTGTATGGCTTTATATTTCTTATATTTTATTAAATGAGTATAATCATAAAATTTAATATTTATTCATCCGAAACTAAAAAAAATTGAAAAAAAAATTAAGATTTAAAATAAAATCAAAAAGTTTATGTTTTTGCCGAATTGTGTTTACACATTCTTCAATAAAAAAAAATGACAATTATAAAGAGTATTTATGCAATTATGCGCAAGGAAAAAATCTTTGATTATTGATGCTTCAAAAATAATAGAAAATTAGAAATTATCTATGCTTTTAAAATAATGGAAAATTTAAACTTATCTAGGCTCTTTACATAACGTAAATCCATATAGATAGACTTTGCTTTTCTAATTTCCATGATTAAAAAGGAATTATATAAAAATCAATTTTTTTTAGATTTGATATATTCTATATACAGCGTCGTATATTAAAGATTTAGGAAATTTTACTGCAGATTAACCTTCAAATACTATTAATACCACAAAGATCATGTGTTTATACCTCTAATATTGACATAATCCACTTAAAAATAAATCAAGCATTTACAACGTTTTAAAATTGACTTGAGGAAATTTCAAACAAACTTTGTAAATATTTTAATATAAATTGCATATTAACAGAATCTAAAACTAGAGCATCATTTACGTCCTATACTATAGCAATAAATTAAAAAAATATTTTGGTGTATCGATGTAATAATATAAATTTCTTTTATACATTCCAGTATTATTATTAGTATGAATATATAAAAATTCATACCAAGCAGTCTTTTCCCATTAAATATAATGATAGAAGTCTATAAAATTACAGCATATTGTTAGATTTGTTTAATTTTTGTACAAACAAAATATTTATTTCTTTACAATTATTGATTAGTTTTGTATTGTGATTTCAAATTTTTCTTTCAAGCATTTATGATTGGTTTTCCATCGGCAGAATATATCTTTATTCTAAGATACATCCTCTTGATACCTCTCCTTGTTCAATAACTATTATTTCAAAGTTTTTTCTCTATCCTATAGTTTGGATGTATGTCCTTAAGGTTTGTGACTTCGAGTTCTTTATGTAACTTTTTTTTAATTATGCTGCCACTTCATCACATTTTACGACGTGATAACAGAACAAGTGTAAATAAAACGTAAAATTGATATGCGAATTATTTTAGAATCTTATATACTACACATTTGAAGATTGAATTCACCAAAAACCTTATAGTGTATTATTTCTAACAATAGACATATAATAATATTTATTCTTTTATTATCCATTTATCTTAAATCATCATATATCAATTTATTTTATAATTTGAGAATATTAAGCAGCTAGGTTTTCACTATTTTTTTTTAAACATATCTTTCAAGGATAAAAATACTACAAATTTTATGTCCCTAATATATGTGACATAGTAATTTTAAAGCACATATTTTTTCAGTTTTAAAATATTTAATCAAAATAAATTGTGTCATTTTGATGACAAAATAATTTTACAATATTATGCTATACGACACGAAAAAGCAAGTTTCTTCGAACACACTAAATACTATAGATATATAATTTTTATTTATGCTGATAATAAACATGTTTTTATAACGAAATCAAAATGAAGATTAACTCGATATACTATTTAGATGCGGAAAATATTGTTATATATGCTTCAAATTTTAGAAAAATGTTTTAATGCATGATTTTAGCGCATTCCAATGAAAAAAATAAACATACACAATATCTTATAATTAAATTTATTTAAATTGTGATTTTAGCTAAAATACCTTAAAACCATTAAAAAAATATAATTATTTATAAAAAAATACTTGATGCATAAATGTAAGACAGAAAAACGGAAATTATTTAAAAATCTGATCAAATTTATTTTATATGCGTAATATTTTTAAGAAATAAATATTGATGTCACTAGATTACTATTTAGACCTAAAGATTTAATTTGTCTCTATAGGACCATTAAGGAAAGAATAAAATGGTTTTAAGTTAAATTTATCACAGTAAAAAAAAATTTCCAAAGATATTTTATTTGGGAATAGACGTAAAAACAAAAAAAAATTAAGCACATAATTCATTTTACAAGAAAACCAGTACATTTGAAAATATATTTATTTTTTATTTATAACATAAATTTATCTTTATCATGTATATCTATTTAGACGCATTCAGCCCATTGGAAATATTGCATAACTCCTTGATGCATCTTTTGAAACCTTAAACTGATCTATCTTCATGAACTGCTCTTCTTCTCTCAAATGAGATGAGTTCGAGTGTCTTGCGTTTGAAAATATAATAGTATTTTTTATATATATTTTAGCCAAAGAATTAATTTCTTCAAATATAGTTTATTAAAAAAAGTATCTAGCCGAAAAAATTCAGAAATAGCCATTTCTGGATTTAAAGGTTTATTAAACACAAATTATTTAGCTAATATTTTTCGATATTGAAATCAGATATAAATATTTGTATGCCATATATTATAATAAAATTTTTCTAGCCATGATATTTCAATATAATGGACCCATAAATATTTACATAATCAATCATCTAATCACTCTTCTATGGACTGAATCCAAAATATATTCAATCCCAGCATTGAATTTAAAAAATTATGGCGGAAGAAAAGAGATCCGAATGGAAAAAGGAGGAATTAGACAAGATATCAAGAAGTTTAGAGAAAAAACTATGGCCAGAATATATTTCTTACAGACAAGGATACGGCAACATGAAACTTTCATATGTGGAAGGCTGGCTTATAATGAGTCTTGCAAACCAAATATTCGGATTCAATGAATGGTCAACATAAATCAAATCGACCACAATAGATTACTTTGACTACAATTCAGAGAAGAAATCCTTTTCTGTGGGCGTCAGTGTAAGTGCAAGAATTATTTTAAAAGATGGTACTTTTAGAGAGGATATAGGATTTGGATCCGCCGAAAATTCGCGTAGAAAATCAGATGCATATGAAAAGGCTAAAAAAGAAGCAGCCACTGATGCTTTTAAAAGAGACTTAGGCAATTTGGAAACGCACTTGGAAATTGCTGCTACGATAAAGATTATTTGAAGGATATAATGTCAGTCAAAAAAAAGAAGAAAATTGAACTTGATGTTAATAACCTCTATAGAAAAGATTCAAAGAAGGATAAATTTCTTGAAGATAGTTTCGATATAGATGATTACGATTTGACACTCAGTAACGATAATAAAAAACACGAAACGAAAAATTACAGGGACTCGAGTGAAAATGTAAATTCAAAGAAAAAAAATTAAAGAAATACACATTTAAATTATATTAATTCTTATGGATATAATCATAAAAAATCATAGGACTATTCTGCAAGTTTACTTATATTAAATCAGAAATTGAACCTTAGGTAACCTTATCGTTTTTTTTGTAGTAATTTTCTAAATTGTATAATAATTAAATATCACAAAAATACGAAAGAAACAATATAAAAAGAAGTTTAACACTAAAAATCCCATTATTAGATGAATTTTTTAAGATTTAAAAGTTAAAATCGAGAAGCCGATCATAGGGTATATGTCCAAATATATAGAAAATTTAAAATCAAGTTAGGAATATTATTTCCAAAAATAATGAAAATCGTAGATTATTTCAGGTTTGTTGATCCTATGTTAGAAATCTGTACGTATGTATGGAACAAACTAAAGCTTTTGTTTTAATCAATTGCAATTGTATTAAATTATGAATATTTATGATCTAGGCCTTTTCTACAGTTATTAATTTTCATTAAGCCATTTCTATAGAATTACCGTTTTTTATTTCATTAATATTAAATAATTAAGCATTGACATCATACATTCAACATATATTTTGGAACTTTAATTAGAATAAAATACCTTTTATCTTGCAATATTATAGCCATAACATTACATCGGCACACTAAGCGGATTTTTGTAAAACAAAGAAAAAAAATATAGGATTAGCACGAAATGTGTATGTATGAGAAAGATTGAGAAAAAAAGCAAATAAATTATGTTTTCTTTGCGAAATCTTAACAAGAATATGAAAAAAACCCCATAAGTTTTTTTATTTGTTCAATTAAAGAAGTCATAATATATTTTATTATATTTAAAGCTACTGAGGTAAGTAAGATCTGGTCGTAAACATGTATTAAACAAAAAAATGGTCTAATAATAACTTCAAAATAAGCAGCTTATTTTTAAAGTAAAATTATTTTTTTATAAAAATCATAATTTTGGAGCATAATAATTTTTAGGCAAAAAATTATGATAACATACATAAGTAAACTGAGATTGTATTGAAACGCTAATATGGTACAAAATGCCATTTAAAAACCTTACTCACAATTTTCACATAAATAAAGTTGATTTCCTAAATAATTTTACTATATAAGACCGAGGTGAATATTCTCACACAAGCTTATTATTAAAAGCCGTTGAAAATCTATAGAATTGTTTTCTTTTCATTCAGAAGATTAACTACATGACAATTTCAGCAAAAAAAATTTAGTGGATTAAATTGCAGGTCATATTTTAAGTGTAAAATCTGCATTATAATATCAGATATGGTTGATTCTGAATACTAAAAGGACAGCTATTAAAAAAAAATTGAAATAAGAGTTCAAGACACAATTCATAAATTGAAATATATAGCTTTAATTGTTATTTAAAAATAAAATTAATAGATATATCCTAAATTTTTTCAAAAAATCAAACAGATGCACATAAATGTACGCTAATATTTGGCAACTGTCCAATAAATTTTTTATTTATGGGCTAAGTTTTTTCTTTTGTGAATTCTATCTACTGAAATTAGTCAGTCTATTAGAAATCATGACAACTTATTAATATATTTTTTGACACTTTTCATTATTGTGCATTCGATAACAGCTCTTGTTTAATCAATTGATATGAGTTCAAGTGTCTTGCGCAACCACTAAATATAATATTAATTATTAAAATAATGATAGTTTCACATATTTCCCCTGAAATTTAATTATGAGCTAACCAAAATGATTTTTACTACAATAATTGCAAAAACTAATAATATATACAAAATGCAGATATAATCTACGCCATAAAATTAGAACCTGAATTATAAAAAGACATCTTATTTGTGTATGGAAAGAAGCCAAAATGACAAAAAGGTCTACTTTTTGCATAAAAATGATCTAAAATTAGGTTCATAATGTAATGAAAGATAAATTTCGTGTACATATGTGTTGCATTTGATCTTTAGAAAGTTTTATAAATTTCATAATATCATCTGTGTTTTTAAATTCATATAATTTTTGGATTTCTCAAAAGATTATCAATATTTTAAAGTATCACAATCTTTCAAATATCTCACAAATAATAGGATTAATTTTAGGCACATGATTTAATTTTCTTCGAGCACTTATATCTATATATTATATTATATAAACATTAGACTAAAAAACTCATTTTATTGTCTTATATTTGGCATTTACTAATTTTTAGACAGCAAAAAATGAACATTTAACAGAAGGAAGCTAAAAATTATAGAGAAAAAATTTTCATAAGATTTATTGATATTTTTATAGGCATTTCTCATTTCCAATAAAAAAAATTACTTTTAAATTTTCTAATAATATATTAATTGGTTTTTAAGTTATTATATTTTTATAGCTTAAATTTTGGTTGCTCTATAAAACAATTTTTTTTTTGGTGCTTTTTCAGTCAAAAAATATTAAATTCCCCTTTAACGCAATCTTTTCTTCAAGACTTAGGAACTAGTATGTTTTACTAGATTATATTTCTTGTGTGGTGCTCCTTCTTCAGTTATACTGCCAACTTATTTTACACGAATTATGGGATTTCGGAAAACGAAAATATTTCTGAACCAAATTTGAAAAAAAGATATTTATGTAGTATTCTTAATAAAGACTCAATATATATTTTTGAAAAATTATATTTTAAATATAAGTTTTTATTGTTTCCATTATTCAGATCAGGTTTCCTTTTATAATACACAAGGGTATCTATTTCTTCTTTTGGAGTATGATGTTCATTTATTTCTAATTTTCAATTTATAAAAAAATAAATATTTTTTATTGAGATAGTTTCTTTCGATTTTCTTTGTATTATAGAGTCGAATTTTCTTACGAACACACTGAATTCTTATCTTGAAACTTCGTTATGTGCCTGTATGAACAAACGACAGAATTTTCTTTCACATCTAATTTCCAAGTAAATCATTTTTATCTGCCTTATCACAATATTTATACTTCATTTTTTTCCAGAAAAACTTATTCCTATCCATAAAGAATCACAATAATACTCATCACTTATATTTTTATTGCCCGCTTCTACGTACCTACAAGATACAACCATCTAAATGATCAAGTCGTTGGGAATGATAATGAGTTTGCGATGCAATTGTTTATTTTTTATTTTGCCCATAAAACATTCATTCTAGTCCACCATAATTAATCTAATGCATAGAATACATACGTAATGGTTGATAAAAAGGTATATATTATGCTGAAGGTGTGTTCTTTCTCCATTTATTATATATACATTAAAATGCTTGCTTTGTGATTATATTTTTCAGGGTTTAATTTATATTTTAGCCTTAAAAACGTATTTTTGTGATAGAAATATAATAAAGATATTATAGTTTAAAAAGATCGTTCCCGATTATAACATTTCTTATTTTGATAGCTGTAAATGCACTTATTGTTTTATTAAAACCTTCCTTGTACATTATCTATGAAGCAAAACCCTATATTTTTAGTTTAAAAACAATTATATAGTTGTATACAAAAAATATTGCATAGTTTTAAATAATTGAATGTACTTTATCAGTTAATATAAGTTTTTACTAGATTAAAAATTCCTGGAATAATTTAAACTCAAATTTAGCTAAATATTTTGTCTTTTTTGTATATACACTATCATACGGTTTATATAAAAATAATTTGCAGTCAAATAATAAAAAACCAGAACGTAACAGTGAAAGTCTTTTCATCAAAAGTGAAAACTTCCTAGGGAAGAATTGTAAATCTTAATTTAATTTATTATTTTTTCAGTTATTTAAATTTATATAACTTACGGATTATATTTTATTAAAAACAATTATACTACTTTTCAAAAATAAAAATACATTTTGCACAATTATATCTAAATAAGAAAAAATCTGATTTCAGAAAAAAATTTCGTTTAATCAGACTATTAAAACGAATTCAAAAATATAATTATTACAAAAACAAGTTAAAAATTTTTCATCACATACTTAATACAAAATTTATATTTTAAATAAAATTAATCTTATTAAAGCATTATAATATTACGCTAATGGCTTTTAAAAGCCTGAATAATTAATTACAATAAAATAAAACTACACAAAGAAAATAAAAATATAAGATATAGTGATAGTACCAAAGTCTATATAACTTTTAACCTGTCATTTCACCACTTTTCTTATATAAGCAGATTGTGTATTTTATAAATTTTATAAATATAACTATTAAATTTGGTCAAATATATGCACCTTAACTTGTTTTTCTAAGTGTGCTTGGTTGCAATTATTTGTATCGTAGATTTTAGAATGTGTTTTATGATTTAAAAGACTAATAAATTTTATTATAAATATATTATTTTTCATGTGTTGTACTTTCTTTATCTTAGGTTTTATTTGCTCAAGGCAACTTTCCGCGTAGTTTCTACTAAATTCTTGATTTTATGAATAACACACAGTTTTTTTATTCATTATCAATCTTATGTTCCAAAAGGATTCTAAGTTTACATCAGCTCAATTAATTCATCTTAAAATCGTTTATTCATAGTTTTATAGCCTAAAATCAAAATTTATATTAAAATCCACGGAATCTTTTTTTATTTTAGTATGACATATGATTGTATGCTTCTAGCTGTTTAATTCCCTGTTATTCATATGAAATGCGAATTTTATATTTACGATTATATAAAATATTTTTGCAAAAATAGGATTAACAGGATTCTTATGTATTAGGAGGTATGTTTTTGAACTGTTTATCTTTTTTTTAAAACCTATATTCTATCATATTTTATCTTTATAAGTGCGACCACATAGTATGCAATTAAATCATGTAGATAGAATAATCTCCAATTTTTAATTTTTTTATCAAAGATTCCGTTTTTAAAAATATTATAATAGTAAACTCGGCTTCCCTAGCTATTAGAACCTTTCTAAGGTACTGAGCTGTCAAATGTACAATTTATTAAAAGCTAGTGAACTAAAACGCAGTTTATAAGTTTGTTTCTAAATTAGTAACAGATATTATATAAGATTTTATATTAATCTGATACTCAATTATTCAAATCATAAAGACAGCATCTTAGTAATTGTCTATATATACCATACACAACATAATAGATCAAGTTTTAAAACTTCTTTCTCGCATTGCTTTTTTAAATATACATGAAAATTATAGCAAAGCGATACATTCCTTTTGCCGCAAATAGGTAAACAAGCGATAACCACTGAATATTACGCAATGTTTCATTAGACTAATTTAGAGTTGTATAAAATTTTAAGCACAAATACGTATTTTTATGCTATTAGAAATATGGTTCGAATTTTTTTTTGTTTTTATTTATAGCAAAAAAAAATTCTTTTGCCTTTTCACATTTTTAGGTATTAATAAGCCTTGAATTGAACGCAAAAAAATTAGAAACTCTAGTTTTCTAAAATTATTTCTTTTATATAAAAAAATTTTATTCTGAGCTATAATTTTTCTAATATATAAAATCCAAAAAAAAAATCGTAAGATACTCACCCATGTTAAAAATATCTTTCTATTGCATATATTATCTTTTGAGCAAAAAATCAACTCCTATAGAAACTATAGATATAAACGTATATTTTAAAATTCAGAGTTGATTTTCTGTTTATAAATAATCTATATTTAATGCTAAAAAATGTTTTGTTGCAAATTGGGTTTACTGTGATATTTACATCACAGAACGCTTTGTATTATAATGCAGATTCATCCTTTTTACAATAGCTTCTTGTCGAATTCGGATTAAAACAGATGCAATTCTAAAATACACTAAATGCTTCGAAAACCAAATATTATGTTATTTTTTGCATATCATTTATATCATAGGAGAATGTACATTAGTCTATAGACAGCAAATTACAACTAAAATTGGGGTGGAATGAATTAAAGACTTCAAATTGAGCTTAAATCTTCTTAACAGTAAGAATAAAGTAAATTCAGTTTACTTTTAGATATATGCGCTTATAAACTCTTATATTATTGCTCAAAAACAAGATTATTAGCTTAGATGCATAATATATAAAAAAGTCATATTAGGAAAGAAATCTTTTTTATATCCAGCAATTAAATAAAAAACTGTAATATAAAGAAGAAAAGTTGGAAAGAATGCAATGTAGCATTAGTTCTGATAGAATAAATGACCATTAGATAAATAAATTATTTACCATTTTAAATGAATATCAAAAAGAAAAATAGCTATAAATAAAATAGAGGTGGGGAAAAAACACGTATTAGACAAACTATCGAGCATAATAATATCTCGATTGGATAATAAAAATATGATTTATATGTAATTAGAAATAAAATACATAAATTTACGTTTCAAAAAGGCAAATCAATTGTATTCGCACCATATATAATCAATACGAAATTCATGATTTTAATAACAGAAAGAATTTATTTATAATTATAAAGAATCGCCAAGCCAAATTGAATCTAAAATTTGGTTTATATTTTATAACAATATGTTTTTAGAAAAATAGAAGCAAAAAAATTGAAGAATACATAAAAACATCATACTAGCCAGAACTTCTGCATGAATAATCTTATAACGGCTCAAACGAAGAAAAATCAGGAAAAATTTTTATAAATCTTTTTTTAAACACGTTGATTTCATATTTGCATCTTGATTAATCAGAAGGCTAACTTTCAAAAAATTACAAAAAAGAATATAGCAGAAAAATTTAATTTCTGTAATTCAAAAAGAATCAGATTATCCTATGAAAGACTGGTAATTTGTGTTTATGATGAAAATAAAAACTTTATAGCATCAAAGGAATAGGAGTCAATAGCATATATAATTTAATCCTGTTAGAAATTGTAAGCTAAAAAAATTATAATTCTCACAAAAGAATTTTCTATATTAATTAGTTTATGCGCTTATGTATCAAGTTTCATAGTATGGGATAATATGCTCATCTTATATAAAATACAATTTTTTTTAGCTCGAAATAAATGCTAAATCATAAGTGTATATAAAACACAAAATTTTTGAAAACACGTATATTTATAAGATCTCAATATAAATATCACAAATTTAGACGAATGAGATAGTAGGGCTGTGAGTATACTTAATTAACTTTTCTATAAGCAATATTAAAGTTCCATCACAAATTATATTAGTTGTAATTCAAATTAGCTAATACTAAATAATACAATAAAAAGCTTTTAAAAGAGATAGGCCTCAAAAATATAAAATTTACACAATAATATTAAAAATATATATGATTTATATTGTTTATCTACCTTGAGGATGACATACAGAGCATACACCAGAATGTATTTTTTTTTAGGTCCAAAAAAATAGTTATTAACGTTTTTTTATTCAGAGCACAACTTGTTTGATTTTCTGTGCATATAGCGTATTTAACTTTCATCTTGTTATGTCCTACTGGACACTCTATATTGAATGTGTCATTTTCATTGCAAAGTTTTGTAAGTATGCAACGACAGCATTCGTAGCTTTTAATTCTTATGGTATTATTTATCGATATTGTATCACCGCATATCCCAAGTTATAAAATATGGATTTGTATTTGCCTTGTAATGTACATCTATAGCGGTCTATATACTAGGAAATCATAATTTCCATATTTTTCTTCCTCAATATGTTTATATTATCAATTCTAGTTACACCAATTTAGATAAGAAAGATAGGTTCTTTTTTTATTATATGCAAAAATATTTAGCCTTTTATATATAAATTTGAGTTTTGTTGTATTCTTGTATCTATGTTAATTTCCACGAATTCTTTTTCTATTATTTCTAATACGGGTTGTTACGTATTTTTTTTTTGTACTAACATTATTTTAGTGAATTATAGTCGTTGTTTCTTCTTGTATACTCATGACTAAGCCTTTTCTTAATCTACTATGTAGTTGGTTGACGGTTTTTAAAGAAGTTTTAGGGTGGGAATCTTATTCTTAAACAAAAGAAAATATTTCAGTTCAGTATAAAACTTAAGCTATACTTTCTGAAGGTACTTTCGATCTATATTATACTTGAAATGAAGATGCTAGTATTTCAAGCGATCTATTTTATGGGTCGTTGAAGTGTTTTTGTGTAGCGTTTTAAAATAAATTAGACAGTCTAAACACTTTTTACTACTATTAGAGATCTGGTAGATAAGGTTTTTTAATTTTGCATTTCTTCATCAAAAATTCATTTTAAATGCCAGGAGTGCCGCGTTTTTTTTTTAAATTTTAGCATTTTTAATTTTCTGGAAATATACCTCTTTTTCTTTATAGCTAATTTTAGTAGCCGGCAGAGAATCTATTAGATTTTTTTTCTATACTTCCAAGTCCGTGACCTAGTTCATTTCTTAAATGATGTGGTTTTTTTTGGATGATTGCGCATATAATCTGTTTTTATATTAGAATGCGTCTAATGACAACAATAGCTCAAAATGCAGCAGTTTAAATTATTAATAAACAAACGCAGTAGTTTATTGGTGATTTTATGTTCATTTCTTCTAAAGAAAGCAATAATATGAAATATTTACAAAATTGTGCAATTAAACATCATATTATTTTCCGTGAATTAATTAATATTATTATCCTTTTTTATAAATATTTAATATAGTAATACTAAAAAGATCAGAACTCACTCAGTACAAGAGATCTGCGAAAACGAAAATGCAGAAATAAAAGTTGATACCCGAATTAAAACAGATATTTTAATCAAACAAAATAGACCTGATATTTTTCTATACGATAAAAAAGAAAATATGATTACGCTGATCGAAATAGGTATAACGAGCCTTGATAACTTGACTGAAGTTGAGAATGAAAAATATAGGAAATATGACATCTTAGCAAATGAAATTGGTTTAATTTACAAATGTAAAACAAGAATAATACCATATGTGATGACTTGGGATCGGGTGGTCACAAAATATCATAAAAAATATGTTAAGGAGTCAAAAATCCCGGACGAAGTAGAAGCATACATGCAAGCTCACACACTCCGCAAGACACTTGAACTCATCTCATTTGAAAGAAGAAGAGCAGTTGATGAAGATAGATCAGGGGAAGTTGTCAAAAGATGCATCAAGGAGTTGTGAAATATTCCCAACACGCTGAACACGTCTAAATATATAAAATCGATAAAAAGAAAATTAACCCATAAAATAATAAGAATAGTTTATATACCCTTATAATAATATAAAATCACGCAGTAGCCGACAAATGAATTTTCTATAAAATCATGCTGTATTTGAGATTTTAGTTGAATTATATATTTACGTGACGAACAGTGATAATAAACGAAAGTAGTATCTTCAATTTAGGTTGCTTGAGCGATCGTTTTCAAATATGAAAATATGTTCTTCTAGAAAAGTTTATAATTTCAAACAAATAAGACAATTATATTTATGATGTATTTTCAGGGGTAATGGATATAATTGCGCAAGAATTTATTGAATAGAGTTTCTATCAAATCAAATTACCAACTGTTATATTTCCATTATTTTGCACAAATATTACATCAATATTCCTTAAAAGCGTTTTACGTTTTAACATCATACTAAATTAACTAAGAAATACATCGAATTTGAATTTAAATTTCAGATATAAGTTACCCTTTGTAGTATAAATTAGCCTGATTAGCTTAGCAAAAGATCTGGAAATATGTTATATCCCACAGTATCAATATATAATGTTGTTATTTAGTGTTAACAATTTATATTATGGTTTAAATAGATTTCATAATTTGTGCTTACATTGAATTCATAATTTGGTCTGATATCCAATAATTAGTGGGAAATAGCAACCACGCATTTAGAATATCATAAACACAGTAAACGAATATTATCTGCAACTTTTGCGCTAACTGATGAATAATGACTAAATCAAGAAACTTAAAAACCGATTCAATCGTGGCTTCAATGAATTTCAGTCTGATACATGTATAATCTATATAAATGGTATAAGAGATAATATAAAGACAATTTATGGTAAAAGCGAAGGCACATTTTATATGCTTATCTGGGTTTCATATTCAGTGCAAAATAGACAGAAGAATCCATATTTATAAATATAGGGCATATTATTGTAAACCTACATTTTGATATGTGTGTATGACGGTGTTTAGATGCATATATGCATTGGATTAGAAAACAATCATTAATGAAAATGTTTTTAACAAATAATAAATTATTCTTTTACCGTTACTAGTTGACATAAGTACCAATCTATCTGAAAATTCCATACTGAAAACAATTTAGTGTCATAGATTGTTATTTAAAAATGTAATTTCAAAATAATTTTTGAAGTAATATAATATTTAGAATTAAATCCGGACTCGTAGAGTGGCCAGGAGTAGCAAATATAATCAAAAAAGGCTATACATATTTTAGAATTTATTACACAGTAAGTTATTTTTTATATGGTAAAATCCGACATTTTTTTATATTAAGGTCACATAAATATCTTTACAAACAAATTTACCAATTATAAGTTATTTATATATAATTTATTTAATCCTTAATTTTATTTAAATAATTGGTTTGTTTTTTTTATAGAATGCAGATCTTGCATTGTTTTACCAGTTTATATTAATTGCCATTGTATACTATTCTACTAAAATTCCATTCATTTTTTAGTTTAAAGCAACTCGCAAAAAGTTCTTTTATTTTTTTTATGCTAAATTAATCAATTTATCGATTTTTTTTTAGAAAATATTCTATATCACAAGCCATAAACAAAAAAATATTTGATACATACTAAAATAATAATAATCACAAATATATATAGCATTTTAATATTTTTTTATATCACCGACCCGTTTAATTTGTTTTGGTACATAAAAAAATTAATACTATAAATATCCAAAAAAACCTTATTGCACACGTCTAAGGTTAATAATATTTCATATATAGAAAAAAATTATAACGAAAAATAAGTAATTATGCATTAACCTTCACAAATATAGGCAAAAATCTAATGCTTTGATAAATTTTGTACGAAAAGATCATATATTTATCTGTTTGTTATAGTTTTAAAATATAGTGTTTTGTTATTTTGTGCACTTATTTCAAATTAATATATAATATATATTGATATTCATTCTTTGCACACAAAAATAAATGAATATAGATCAAGATCTTTTTTGTATTATAAAAAAAAATTAAAAATTTCTACATAAATTGCAAAAAAAAGCTAGAATTAAAAGAAAACTAAAAATTTCTTGTATAAAAAACGTTAAAGATTAGCACTCATAGTTTATAAGTAAATATTGTGCCATCTGAAAAACATTCTAAATTTCACAAATATAACTAATACACATTAAATCATGACTGAGATTTGCAATATAAAAACGTGATTAAAGCTGTTTAGATTTAAAAAAATTCAAATTGATGTATTCACATGTATATTTATAGAAATTTATCTCATAGCTCTAGGTTCTAAAAAAATATAAAAATATATAGGAAAGCGTATTTAATAATATCTACGCTAGTTGCAAGTGCTACATGTATTCAAAAAAAATGTTTGTTTGATATGATACGAAATATCCTAAAAACTATATATAAAAAAAATTTTAAATGCTAAAAAAGACAGTTGTATAGGCATCTTCAAAACAGCACAATTATATTTAAAAAATTCATATATTATAAATCATCTTCATGAGCATATAGAAAGAGCACAAATGCTGTTTACAGATTTATACCAAAATTAATTACTCTGAATCAAATAGGATCACCAATATATACCATAAAAATAAACTTAAGCCAAATATTCCATAAAATAATTCCGGTAAAAGTTTACTCAAGAATATGTGTGCTAATTAATTTGGCAAACAAATTTGTGGCGTGTATTTAAACCGTTATTTCCAATGTTTTTTGTGATTGATAGATGTTCTATCATGCTAAAAACAGATATTATATTTTAGCCTTCTTTAAAAAATTTAGATATTTCTCTAAAGCTTGTAATACACTTTTTGTATTGTATCTAGAGTATTTTCAAAGGCTTGTATACAATTTAATATAAACCTGTGTAGTGGCATTTTAGTCATATAAAAAATCTATGTTTTATATACGCTTAAATTTTAAAATTAATTTATGCATTCTCATGTACCAAAAATTTATGTTTTTGTTTTCTAATATTATTTATAGTATATAAAAGTTCTTTTGTAAAATCACTATTAACTATTATTCTATTAAGAGTTAGAAATCCCGGACGGTGTAGAAGCATATATGCAGGCTCTCACACTCTGCAAGACACTTGAATTCATCATATTTGAGAGAAAAAGTGCAGTTTATGAAGATAGATCAAGGATGATTGTTAAAAGATGCATTAAGGAGTTGTGCAATATTCTCAAAATGCTGATAACCTTTAAATAGATAAAATCTATAATGACAATTTACCCATCTATTTATAAATGTTTTTATTGAACGATATCCGCTAATTATATGCATTTAACCATAATTTTTTATTTATTTCTGATAGAGGCGCTAAGGAGTATATTGATCTATAAAGGTTTAATGTTTAAGATATATCGCTATTTTTATAATTTCATCAAGTAATATAAGACCAATATGGTTTCCTAAGTTCATGCATCACAATTCATTTTAAATTATTTATACCGATCATTATAAAATAGAATTCTTGAATTTTATAGAAGATATATTTTATTTATGAAATATTTTTTGTGTTTATTATTTGTAATAGACACAATGATTGATTGATTTCAAAAAATTATATTCAATTATCTTAAAGAAAGACGATTAATCCACTATAATAACCACTAATATATAAATGCATTATCTTTTATGTGTTTATTTTCAATACATAAAATAAAATTTGCATAAGGAACACACAAAAATATTACTTTCTGCCGTCTTTAACTATGATCCCCAAAAAATGTATTGATTTGTGCTGGTATATATTACAGTATTAGTAAATTATCTTAAATGTTCATTTAAGTAATAATTATTAATAAAACGATGCAAATATTTTTTTATATTGATTCTTTATCTTTAATAATACTCCATTTTATAGATCATCAAAAATGGAAAATCTGCTTTTCTTAATATTTTTAATCTTCTTCTAACCGCAAAGATTTTGGAGTATTATGTGCATAAAAATTTTGTGCTGTCATATAGCTAAAAATTTTGTGCCTACTTTATGATAGATGATCTGTTTTAATTTTTCTGCACTCAAAATATTTTGTATTATATATAAGAATTGATGGCTTTATCGTAGTGTTATAAATTACGCACTAAAACATTTCCGTCAGATGAAATTTATCCATGTTTTCACTCCCAACAAGAATATTATTATCCGTCTTCTACTATATACACAAGATAATTTATAAAATTCATGAAATTCGACTTTATTTCAAATAAAAAACGTAAAGTAACACGGCTTCTTAAAAAAATTTAATGTATAATTAATTTTTGCTTTAACCAAAAAAGGAATAAATTCCGCTGTTTTCAATTTTGGTGTGAATGTATGCTTTTATCTAACACGCTCATTCGGTTTGTATGGTTTCTATTTAAAAAAATTATGATTTTCACCAAATATGTGATCGGATTTCTACTATCCTTATTTTTAAATCTGTATTTATCGTAGAAATAATGTTAAACATAACAAATAAATACAAAAAACGCCTATAATACTTTAGAATGTTATATATTCAAAATATACTAAATATTTTGAATTGATATCAAGTAAACTATAAAAGACATATCATTCTATTACAAAACACAATAAAAGATAGAAACTTATAGCTTATAGATTTTTCAATAATTATATTGGTTTCGGATATAAGAACAAATCATAGAGATGTAACGCGAATGCGAGATTTGAGTGGACTAAATTTATATAAATTATGTGCTATACACAGATTTTTTAGTTATAGTTTGGCTTTTAACTGAAGCTTCCGTGTATTAGTATTTCGATGTGAATGAATGCTCATATACTGTTACGTGTATTTTTTTAAATACATTTATGAACGAAAAAAATGTAGATGCAATGTTCTCTTAGCAGTTAATACTAAAAAGTATACAAAAATTTAGATACATAGCTTTATTTTGACATATATGCGGTAAACTCTGTTTTAAAGTTAAAATTTAAAATAGATCTACAAAACAGGCGCTATTTTTTTGTGTTAAAACTTAGAATTAATTTTTTTAAAAGAATTTAGAAAATCTATAATCTATACAATATATGTTTTTTACTATTTAAAATTTAAATTTCTTATAATTTCTTTCTAGGTACTTATAGATTTGAAAACTAGCTGCTGTAAATTGAAAAAAAGGCATAAAGCCTAAAATAAATTATATTATGAACTAGATAATAGAAGGGAATATACAAATTAGATTTTAGTTAAGATTTTTGACTGGGCAGTAATTATCGACTTTTTTTGCCAGGTGAATTGTATTTTTATTTAATATAAAAAAATAAAATTTATTGTATTAAGTGTATGTTAAAAATTATATTGTTATGATACGGTCATGATATTTTAGATTAACTTGCTTATACAAAAAATTTCTTTGATAACTTACATTTACTTTCGCTAATCAAGTCAAAATGTATCAGCATCCGATAAAGTATATTCTATTCAAATTATAAGACTAAGAACTGTGTCTATACAATAATATTTGTTGGTTTGTTTTTATCAAACCAGTATGATTATCCCTTAGGACAAATTTAAAATTTATTTAAAAAATTTTTTTGAGCCTTCTATTATCTAAATTGCAGATTTATGTTATTAGTCTATCAAGTAGTGATTTTCACATGTTTAAAAAAAAATATGTGTATAAATTGAATTAATATGATATTAGAAAAAAAATTGCATCATATAAAAAACAGAGAAAATGCGTTTTTTTATGATTGATTGCTTTAAAATACGCTTTATTTATAATAAAATTTACAATATTTTTGCGGCAAGCCGAAATTTCTATACTAGGGTTTATGCCAGTAAGTATTAAAATCCTGTTACTATTTAACTTGTTATCATTTTTGCTTGAAAAGTCTGTCGTATAATTACGATTTATTTTTATTTATAATTTTAATTTGATTTCATTGTTCTTCGAAATGATTTTTTTAATTTTTATTGTAATAAAGCAAATGATTATGTTTATGAAAAACTGTAGTTGAAAACAGAAAAAACTACTAACTAATTCAAAATATGTGAAAAATTTATATATCAGTAAATACAAATTATTTTACAAATCTTTTATAAAGCATATCGTACTAAATTTAATATTTATTTCATAAAAATATATTTAACAGTTTAAATTCACATCTAAACGAGATAGAAATTTACAAAATAATAAAAATAACATATAAAATGCATTAAAAATTAATTTTTTGGTTATATCTGGTGGGATTATATTCATTTGATCAATTTGCATGTTTTCTAAGACATTGAATTATATTAAATCAAAGTTAGAAGAATTTCTATATATCTGCATGAAATGCTTTTTATATTGTTCTTTGAGATTTACCATAGTTATATCAACCAAAAATATTTTTTTCGAGCAATTATGTTTGTATTCATTGTATTCTATTGATACCCATTAAAAACTTACACAATATTTTTACCCAAAGTTTTACCACATTAATCTTTTTTTAGATAAAATATTAAAAATTTCTCGGCAAATAATTTGAACTATATATATGTATAAAAAATTAAAAGTAACAAAAAAAAGTTTGCATATCATAATATCATTGTAAAAAATTGAATTATAACGCAAGATCCTTTGCCTTTTGATTTTGTAGCACAAAATTGTACTTCATGTTAAAATAATCTTGTTAGCTACACAAAAAAATATTGTTTGGTTCATCTATACAATATAGAAAGCTATTATTTTTGCGTCGAAACTTAATAAAAGAAGTGCTTACAGAATAAATACATTGAATATGTTTTTTATCTGGGATAAAAACTGTTGGTTTAATCGTAAATACTTTTTTATAAAGTTATTCGTCAATATTTTAAAAAAAATAAAGTCTTCATGACATCTAAAACACAGATAATATCCAAGACTAATGTCATGCAAATATATGTCATATTATAATATAATATAAACGTTTTTTTCGTCTATTTACAACTAAATATATTGAGCCTACACAGTCATTTAGGATAAAACATGATTTTTTTATGTTTTTGTATCGTAAAAAAATACGCTCGAGCGAGAATTTTTGCTTTTTATATTCTATTTCGGTCATTTTAATACTTGGTTGACATATGTTAGGTCTATATTAAATTCATAAATTATAGAAAATATAGTTTTAATCACAGTTTGAATTTTCTTAAAGTGCACAGACATAATTGATATAACATGCATGTTTCTTTTGTCAATATTATACTTGCATTCGATATAATTAATCCATAACATTACAGCACAGAAACTAATCACAATATATACGGTAAAAAAACAAGCTTGTAATATGAAATGCAATTCTTGTATCTAATTATAAGATTATTATTGATATAAATAGTCTTTTGATGTATATGGAAATATCAAGCCGGGTTTTTTACGCCTTTATATCTCTAAACTATATTAAGACTTTTTATAGCATGAAGTAAGAGAAAACACATATGAAACACGCTCAATTTTTCGAAACAAAGAGTTGTCTGCACTTTAGCATTATTAAATATATCAAATGATTATAAATTATGCTCCTTAAATCCAAAAATTATATATAAAATTTTTAAAGGTAAAGACTAGTTTTTATGGTAAATAATAAAAGTTTTATATTTTTCATAACTCACCGTGATTTGCTGGTCGAAAAATCCCTGAAATTTTATTTGTATCTATGAGTAAGACTTTTTTTTCTATAAATTCCCATAAAAAAAATAATAAAAATCATCTATAAGTATCTTATTGTTTTCTTTTAAACCATATTATACTATATGAAAAAAAGAACGCCGTAGCTGATATTTTAATTTTCAACTTTTTGGATTCACAAGTGAGCTTATATCGATATTTACTCGGCAAGATGTCATCTTCAGTATATAAATTTATAAACCCTCGTATTTTTTAATCATATGTAGAAACTTGCATAATATGTAAAATTTAGCATTAAAGAATTTATAAATGTATTTTTGATTTATCGCGGTGTAAAATCATCCAATAAAAATGTATTTGTTTTTTAAATAAAAAAAAATTAGCCCAAGCTGTATGTTTACCATAAGAATTCATTTGCTAAAATACCCACAAATACAATTTAATGGGTATTTAAATAAATCCTTAGTATTAATAACCTTAATTTGGCAAAAGAATGTTTAATATGTAAGGTAAAATACAATTATTTTGCATCAAAATTTTGTTTCTTATAATATATTACACATTTTAACAAGAACAAAACAGGCAAATGTATTGGTTGATAACACGAAAAAGATTAAATAAAATTCTTTAGTGCATAAGGCTCACATTTGCCTTATACATGATTTTATAATATACAAAACGTGTCAAAATACCATTGATTCCTTAGATAGACAATATATCATAATACATAAAGAATAATGCGTTAATAATGGTTTAACAAAAATTTCTAACGTATTCACTTACATATTAACAATCTTAGTAGCTTTCTTTTATAATTAATGCATGAAATATTAGCAGAAATATTTATATGCCATCTTTAACTTTGAACAAAGATATAAATGCTAAATATTTTTAGTAATAAAAAAAAACTAATTTCCAAGCATAGTTTAAATATTTATAATGTGTTTACTTGCCATTTACCTGAATATAATGCTTTAACTGCTATTTATATTTAACCTATAAAATCCTACAGTCTACTTATTTCGTAAAATAATTAATAGATCAAAAAAACTACCGATTTCTGCACAATTATTTACTTATTCGTCTAAAATGCACAAAAAAACATTTTAAAAATGTAAATATAATTTAATATATATTCTTTTACTTGCCATCGCGAATTATTATATATAATGTAATAAAATAAAATATATTTTCCCAAAAATAGATAAATATATGATAATTTTATAAATTTCGTTTTTTACAATATCATTTTTTACTATTTGCATCAAAGGAAGTGATTAACAGATAAATATTAATTTTAAATATAGTTTGTGCGACTGATTAACAAATTATAACACCTTAACATATATTATTAAGACATCTTTTCATAAATAATACGCAACAAAATTTACTAAATTGGCATAATCTCGATTGTATTAACAGTTGCTGCATATAAAAAATGCATATATTTTTGTATAGGAACTGGAAAATATATGTGATAACAAAAAAAAATATTTACTTTTAAACATAATTTGTAATGATATATTATAAAATTTATTTTTTCTTTTATTTGTGAAATCAAAAGTTTGGCATCAAAGTGTCATACAATTCTGTTTTCTTACACGTGATGTAAAAGCTATATAGCCACGAAAGAATATTTATTTTGCAGTAAGTCAATGAATTTAATTTATATTTAATGTTATTTTCTGCAATTATCACTTAATGTGCTTATTTAGTGATAGAAGCGATTATGTGTGAGAATATTTTCTTGAAGCTAAATAGTTATAATTACTTAGATGGTTAATTAAATCTTTTTCAAATTTGCTTTTTTAAAATTATGTAAATGTATGATAAAAAATGTAAAATTCATGCACAAAAATTTTATAAAAATACTTTCAAAGTAAAAAAACGTAAATTAGAAATTTAAAATTTATGTTTATATTTATTTTCTTTTTTCATGTATGTATCATTTTATAATTCCAAAAGCCGCAATGTTTAATACGTATTAAACAGCAATACAATAATTAAAATATACAATATTGGTTTCTTTTATAAATATTTTATACATTTACTCAGCGTTACCTTTTTCTATTATTTTCGAACAAATATTAAATTCAATATAGATATACACTTAGACGTCGATAGATAGATACGGCTTGTAATCATATACAATTTGTATTTTAATTATAATAAACGGATGCAGAATAGATTAGATGTTATAATATATTTTCTATATATTTGTAATCTTTCGATATAAATTTTTAGACGATTATTAATCCTAGATACTTTAAATGCGTTGTCAGAGGTCTCATCATATTTTAAGACTTAATGTTCATCTCAAGCAATTCTTAAAAACCTTTATTCCGATAGCTAATATACGAAATTATTTTTTTTTGATCTTAGAAGCTTGAATAAACTTTCATCATATATAATATTTTGATTTTTTAATATTTCTATGATTTTTGATGTAAATATCAGACCATTTTTAAAGTTGACACACATAAATATAATTTTTCTTTTGTAAATTCTTTTCTATTTCGCATTCCATTTATGAGTAAAATATCAGCCCAAATTTTATGTATGAATATTTATTTTATATGTTTAAAAAGATCAAAACTCACTCAATAAAGATAATCGCAAAAACGAAAATGCAATAATAAAAGTTGATGCCGAATGATAACAATATTTTAATTAAAAAAAATCAGATCCTATATTTTACTATACAATAAAAAAGAAAATATGATTATGCTGATCTAAATAGGTACAACTAGCCTTTATAACATAACTGAAGTTGTGAATTAAAAATACAGGAAGTATGCTATCTTGGCGAATGAACTTGGTTATATTTACAAATGTATAACAAAAATAATACTAAATGTGATGGCTTTGGATGGAGGGGTCACAAAAAGTCATAAAAAATATGTTAAGGAGTTAAAAATCCCTGATGAATTAAAAGCATACATGCAATCTCTCACACTCAGCAAGACGCCTGAACTTATCTCATTTGAAAGAAGAAGAGCATTTGATGAATAAGGGTGTGGAGAGTGTCAAAAGATGCATCAAATTTTTTTGCAATATTCCCTGTAAATTAAGCCCGTCTAAATGGATAAAATCGATATAAAGAAAATAATACCGTTATAAATACCTAGTGGTTATATGTTTAAGTGTTCATTAGCTGAAAACAAAAGTTTCCATTTTTTATGCAAATAAATGTCTATATAATTTTTTGATTGCATGTTCTTTAAAATCATTTTTTCCGGTTCTGAATATATAAATCTTGTTTTCAATCGTTTTAAGATTCATTTTGTAAAATATTTTATAATTATTTTGCTATCCTTTTAATCCATGCTTGATCCCTTTAGACTTATCCTTGTTAACTATCCTAACTAAGCACATTTATAATTGCCAATAATATATAATTATGCGTCTATCAATATTTTATAATTTTTATAGATTTTCGAATCAGCCATTATATCCTTTTGATTATAGAAAGATTTATGTGTAATATATAACATTTATTTATTTAGGATTTATACATGACATCAACAATATTCTAATAAGATATTATATGATAAACTTTAAATTCAAACATTTTAAGTTAAAAAGATATAT
Organism: Rhyacophila brunnea; assembly: GCF_057557595.1. NCBI lineage: Eukaryota > Metazoa > Arthropoda > Insecta > Trichoptera > Rhyacophilidae > Rhyacophila > Rhyacophila brunnea. Next base: position 1,700,048 of record NW_028233341.1, read on the forward strand.
AAAAGGATTTAGGTGGGTATAGATAAATATTTAATGACAAGAAATGCAGAATAAAAAATGATAAATATGGCTATATTTTGTAGAAAATGTTTGTCTAATAAATAAGGCTTAGGTAATTGGTTTTAAAACTAAGTATCATTTAATAATGCAAAATTTTTAATAAACTAACAACTGGCCTGTGCGCAGAATTTATATAAAGAATTCGAATTTAAAAAAACATATTTTAGAGAATAAACTTTATATTTTATCTTTATGATTAATGATATTGGACAAATATAGTATGATTATTCTATACTTTCTTGTAATTATTATTATAGAGGCATGTCAGGTAGCTTGCTTGTTAAATTTAGTGAATTTTACACGGTATTTTTTGTTCTGGAAATAATCATTTTTTAATGTATAATAGAAACCTTTCAAAACATGTTCGGGCACTTTTATAAAAATAAATTGCGGAAATACTCTTAAGCTGTGCAGAAGAGCCCTTTCTTAACAAAAAAGTGAGTTTGAAGATATTTTAGCGGTCTTTAAATGTATTTAAATCTATTAATTTATTGTTTTTATAAGGTATATTTACAAAATCTTTTAAATTCTTTACTTACATGCATAGGTTTACTTTTTAATGCATATATTGAATAGATTCGTCATATGAAGTTCTATTTTTTATAAAATATTCAAAAGAGAATTTTTTGTAACATTTTGATTTTATGTATCATATGACCTATATATCCTGCTTTATATGAATTTATGAAATCAAAAACATAAAATTGTAATCCTTAAAAAAAATATTGTATACTTCTAAACACAAATATTATGCTTTTTATACAACAAACAGTGAACTATGTATTTTTATTCCATATTTTTTTCTTTACACGATTTATAATGCATTTTTAAATTGTTATACATGTATTTATCGCATTTTACAGCGAATCTAATCTAATAACCACATACATAATATCATAATAAAAAAATTTTCTCTGGAAGGCTTTTTTTTCAATGTAATATTTATTATTCATTATAAAATATATTAGATCAAGACGAAACTAGTTAAACCAATATGCACAATCAATTGTATCTATATTAAAAAAATATCAGCATGGTAAACGGAAAAAAAATGTGATTTTATTTTTAAATATTACTACAAATTTTAAATGTGTACTTGCGACAAATAGCGTCGCAAAAATGTGCGTTTATTTTTCTACTATTAGACATTATCTTTATTTTCACGAGTAATACTCAAATAAGCTTTTTTTTTCTAATTTTGATAGCCTCTATAAAATTTGTAATTTAAAAATTCTTTGAAGATCTAAAGACCACTTTCTGTTTTTCTATTTTTAACGGATGTTAACGAAGTAATATACCTCAAACACCTCAAAAATATTTGGCCATTGGATGCATGTTTTGACAAAATTTATAATTCTATATGATAATGTGTTAAATTCATATTATTTCTACTTTTACATATTTATATCTACAAAACTTATGTTTCACATTTTCTATGTATGATTTTCACCTTGAACTGCTCATGTTTTTTATTCATTTTTATATTATAATTTCATATTTAAATGCATTTTAAATATTTCACTTAAATATAATAACACTAAAGATGCACATGTCTTCATACTACATTAATAGGACATAGATTATATAATTTTCAAAACGCTTTTATATCAATTTTCATCTCAATAATTAGTTCATATTTTATTAAAATATATTGTAGATTACATTGGTATTTTCCTAGGTTAAATGTACATAGTTTTACTTCTATAAGACTAAATATGGTATCATTGGCCAAAGAAAATATTTCTTTACATAAATAACACTAGTTGTGTATTTTTAAAAATTTTAATACATGTGCCACGCATATAATCTTTAAATACCGTAATTTGGATTTTAGATATAGTTTAAAGTCTCAAGCCTATTATTAAAAGTAAGAAACACAGGCACTGCTTTTAGGATTATATTAATTGTAACCCCAGTTCTTAAGTAAATTGAATATTCTTGTTAATCTATATCCAGTTAGCAATAGACATGCTTGTAATTACATTTACGAGTAAAATCCGAAATAGTTTTATATGAGCAATTCAAAAATCATATACCAAAAAGAAACTTTACATTTAATAAATTACAGTATACGAAGCTTTATAATTATTATTTTTGATCCACTGAAAAAGATATTTCATTTACATCATAAATACAAATAAATTATAAAATCAATGCATAGTATTTATAATATAAAATTTAACATATATACAACATAATGGTTTTTGATTAATATTTGAACTTGCTTCTATAAATGGTTTATATTATGTGGTGCGTAACGTTAGGATTAAATATTCTATCATGAGTCTACTTGATGATTGATGAAAAAATTAGTTTCTTTGTGCAAAGAAAAACTGTTTTTTCGATGCCGTAATATATGCCGTCTATCTGCAAGACATACAGCTGGCACATTTAAGCAGACCCAATAAAAGAGAGCCTTTAACTTTGAAAATATACATGTTTTAGCGTGAAAATATACTTTAATTAATTCTTATACGTAGATTAGAGTAAATAAAGCAACAATGTTATTAATAGTGATTTTGGGTTGCTCAGCGATTGGCGTAGTTAACACCTTTTGTTTGAAATATCATTGCAACCTATAAGCGCTAAATTATATTAACTGATGAACTATGTTAATTATTATATTTTTGTCTAATTATACCAATTTTGCGTTATAGCATTTATTGTAGCGAAATTATATTTTAAATATACCCTATTTAGTTACATGGAATGGTGTAGTAACACAATACTATTAATGTTGCTAGAAAGAAAGTAAAAGTAATTTACAAATTTTGAGTTACATGAAAATAAGAGATACTTGAAGCATAATTACTTGAAGTTCTTAAAGGAGAAGAGGTATCGAGAAGATGCAAGATGAGTATATAGTTAAGATAAAAATATGATGTGCCAATGGGAATCAATCATGTTATAGGTGAAGAGAAATATGTATTGTAATATTAAAATCAAATAAATAGAAAAACAATATTAATTATAAATTTTGGATTGCATTTCCTTAAATTATTATTTGGTTTACTATGCGCATATTTTTAACACCGACTTTTTAAACTGATTTATATTTTTAAAAAAAAGACTTATAATGACACCATTACAACATAATCATATAAATACTAGAAATATTAACATGTCTTTAATGCAAAAATAATATTAAAAATAAAAAAAATATTGAATAATCTGTAAAAGCAGCATGAATGATCTTAAATAAAACATTTAGAACAAATATTATTTTGCATAAGAATTCCTGAATTTATATGCATATAGTTTTATAATAAATTACAATCCAAGTATCGATTAGATTATAAATTCATAAAGTTTTGTTATATAATATTAGTCTTTTCTGCGTATAGACATCCGACTTGAAAATTATTAATGTGTATATATGATTATGATAGATGGATTTTCAGCCTTTAAAGTTCTTCACAAAATGATATGGCACATTTGTATATATTCAATTTAAACCACATATATATACCCATTTTTCTTAAGCCAATAGAATAAATAAAAAACAAATTTGTTTATCGTATATAAAAAGAACATGTATTTTCGCTAATCGAAAAAAGTATAAGTAGCCCTGAAAACATAACTGAAGTTGGGAAAGGGATATCTATAAATTATTAAATCTTGGCATATGTACTTGGTCAAATAGATAAAAATATTAATACCATATGTAATGACTCGGCTGTGGAATGCAATTTATATAGAATATATTTTGGAAGATTCGAATTACAGATGAAGTAGGACTTACATGCAAGCTCATTTACTTAACAAAACATCCAAGTCGTATTATTTGACAGAAAAAGTGTATTCGAAGAGTTTTAAAAGATGCATTAAAGAGTTAAGCGATATCATATTGACATGTATACATTACAGCTGGTGGAAATGAAAACAAGAAGCAACTTAGCCCAATAATAACTAATGGTATATAAATCATTTTTAAATATATTTAAGTGCCAATATAATTAAAAGAGCGTTATGATTTTTAAATTTGTCCATGTTGTATTATGTAGCTCAATCAAAACAATATATGAACTTTTTATAATATCCCTTATTATGTTCTCTATAGGCATGTTTCTATTGCCATGATATTAAAAAAATGAAATCCACATATAATTACAAAAATTTCTAGTATTTACTTTCTAATAAATACAAAAGAAAATCATTTGTCCTTAATTTTAAACCCAAAAAATTGGCATGGTATCATATTACATGAGTAAGCTCAATTCAATATAAATTCATGTAAAAAACTCATACCTTTGTGCTTCTAAATCAATAAAACCAATAAATCCGCCTTATATGCATTAGAATCATCATACTAGTCAATTTTTCTACTTAATTATATTCTTTATGTGTCACACATTAGAAATGGAGATAAAAGTTTCATCATAGAAAGCAAGTTTGCATGTATAATATTAAAGAAAGTCGAGAAAATGTTTTATTATAAAGTTAATGCTAGAAAAACGTGTAATTAAATAACAAAAAAATAGAATTGTAAATCATCTATCTGTATTTTACTAAATTTTGAGCTGATCATATTAGTTTTGTTGATTATTATGTATTTGTACTTCTAAAACCACTTTTTATATACAATTTAAAGGTTCAACACTCATATATGTATTTATCTGGCGTAAAAAACCCTTCATTATTTTACATAATATAAATATTGGCTAGCATGGTGGTTGGATTTTATATTTAAATGTATTTTTTTATTATTTGTAAACAATTTTAAAAAAATTATATAAGACGTGGAAATACAAGATATTACATCACATGAGCATTTCTTATTTGCCATTTCTAATGTTCATTTCTTCTGTTATGAATTTTTAGAAAATTGTGAAATTCAAATGACAGATTATTAAACATACCATCTGATTTTCATTGTTGTAACGTATAAGCAAAATTTGTGAGATAAATATAAAATAATTATGTTCTGCAGAACGGTGACACCGAACTACGAAATAACCCAATAAAAATTGAAAGACACATGTAATTTGTTTTTTATAGTAGTCGGGTAGATTTCTATGAAATTTATCTTCGATTATCGTTTCCTTATATTGAAATATAACCATCAATAACCAATGTATTGTACTTATTTATAATCGACCCATTTGTTATTAAAACTAATGATGCTAATCCATAAAACCGATCACTCAAATAGTATGACCATAAAAATGGGATATTTAATGCGATTTTATACACTGATCAATATATTCAAAAATTATGTTCAATCGAGTAATTATTAGCATGTAATTCTATTAATTAGATTTTATGTGGAATAATCGTTGTTAAATCATGATTTCATAATAGCCATCTGATTTTAGTCCTTAAAAGGAATAGAATGCCATACTACGTTGACTATTCGCCATATATGACCGAATAATATGTATTCGTATATTACACAAATAGGTTGGGTTGTATATAAATAGCTTTGGATTAAAATTCTAAGATATCGTTAGAATATAAGTAAATGTGATTTAAAAAGATAAAGAACCTATTCAATATATAATGTTCAATTAATGGTATAAAGCTAGCTATTTGAGACGCTCTTATGGTACCATTTGATCTTTCGGTAAATATCAGAATAATATTTTTTTATTATAAAGTTTAGCTCAGAGATTTTTTTCCGGAAAGTCTTGTGTTTTATCTAAAAATAAATATAAAAAACAAAAATAGTTTCGTATTTGGGTTCCTTATTTTGCAATCTATATACAAAATCAATGAAAGTACAATAACCTGATTCTTTCTTTATGATAAGAGAGGGTCTTGCAGTTTAGACTAAAAATAAAGCACATGTTCGCATCATTTACCACATACAGTTTATAGCAGAAGAAATCAAATTCATCAGTTTAACAATATATATTATGGACTTTATATATAAAAATTGAAATAAAATACAAGATTAAAACAAAGAATAAATTGAAGAAAAAAATAAAACAATATTTGTGAGCAAATCAAAATTTCGATTTATTTTTGTAAACTAAAACGGATTTTATTTTTTGTATTCTATAGACTGCAAATAAAATATTTAACGAATTATAATGTTTATGCTTTAACTTCTGTATACATTTTCATGTTTCAAAATATTACAGCTCTTCCAAAAAAAAATTAAAACAATTGACAAGATGAGTACAATTAATTTTAAGATATTTTAACACAGACTTCTGGTATTTTAATTGTACTCTTTTGTAATAAAGGATGTTATTCCTGCTTGTATTTAGTAGAAAAACAGTTTTACGATGTTTCTGTGCGTATAAAAATCTTAAATTTATAAAAAATTTTTTATATATAAAGATTGTCAGACTTTTTTAGATTTTCCTAGATATAGAAGTATTATTTGGTTTTTTACCGAATTTTAAGTTTATACAAATACATAAAAAGATCTGACAATCGAATCAAAATAATATAATTCATCTCAAATATGAAAATAAAGTAATTTTATTAATTAAAACCAAAATACAGGAATACAGAACCTAGCGCATAATTTTCTTAGAATTCAAAAAGTTTTTTTACTCTCTAAAGTAAAAGCGAATCACGGCAAGAAACTACAACTAATAACGTATATCTTTTATGATGTTACAGTTTACGTTATAAAATATAAGCTATATATAATTGTTGTAAAATTTTTTTGATGAATATACGTAAATTCTTATATGTTAAAATAGCTAACGTAAGCTTATATAAAACCAATTTTAGATTTTATTGCATTTTTAGAAATCTTTTTTTACTTGTTGTATATTATTTGAATATATAAGCTAATTATGTTATTGGTTTTACTATTTTCAATTGGTAATTTTTATATAAAATTGCATTTTTGCAAATCAGGCATATTAAAACTTATAAACTAAGAATTTAATATCTTAAAATTTATATGTCTTTCTTTTTATAATTAAAATAAAGGTAAATTACTTTCTTTTTATATTATTTCACAACAAAAAGGTATACAAATAAATTTATTTACTGATTTATTATTTTATTAAGGCAGTTAGATGAAAATAGATGTTTATTTTTTTCTATGACCTCTGTGATTGTAAAGACAAATTATAAATATTTTTCAAAGGTTAAATGTTCAACCCAAAAGAAATTTTCATAATAATTAAATACAAATATAAGAATAATATATTATTATGCTAATAAAATATTTGAAAACAATCAAATATATGATAGTTTTGTATGCTTGAATTATAGTCCTGTATACATATAAAATGAACTGAATTTTTTTCATACAGTGTAATTAATTTATAAAATTTTTATTTGCTGTATGAATATCGCATATTTGGTTAGAAAATCTACTATAAGCATCAGGCCTTTCAAATTATCCATCTGAAAATTTTTATATATATAAAGAGCTTTCAAATTGTGTATTTTTCTTTACCTGATAATTTTTGACTATATTGCCCAAAAAAATTCTAAATGAAGTGTTTCGGTTCATTTTTTTAACAAATTAAATGGTTTAAGGTTTCCCTCTAATGAACTGGAATAAAAATCCGCCATTATGATCATACCGTGCCTAAATAATTTGTAAATTTGATAAAATAGTTATTTTTTTAACTTTTTATGTGCTCCAACTTGTATTTTTGACTGTTGAATATTTTTTAAAGGTTATATAGATTGCAAATTTAAAGTTAACGCCAATCTATTTCTTATAAATTTATATTTGCGGTTTTTGGCGTTTCTTATTTGCAAACCAAATCAAATAAGCCGTAAAATCTTCCCGATTTCGTTTATTGAGAGCAGAAAAATACTAGTCATAAAAATAAATCCAAACAATGCAAAAATGCTATTTACTTTTATTGCATTTCATTTTTGATTCGGTTAACCCAGTGCTGTGATAATATATTTTTATAAGTTAGGAAGCAGATTTTCTATGTATTTCTCATACAATAAAGTTCCTTAATGTCGTATTGAGTTTTAAAACTATTCATCTTAATTTTTTTTTGATCTTATGCCAAATCTTTTGCATTTTTTATGTTTAAGCTTAGACTCTTGTGACGATATGTCCTATAATAAATATAAATAAGAATATTAATCTAATTTTCATTTAACTCAAAGCTTTTTTATATGAAATTGGTTTCAATATACATAGAATATCCACTAAGGGTCAATATTTTTTAATAGCTTATGCATAATCTTCGCAGAACTTCTCTCTTATGCTTTTTATTTACATCTATCTTCTCATATTAGACAAGGGCACGTATTTTATAATGTTGGTACTACAAAAAATTCAAGAACAGAATATTTATGTATCATATAAAATAAGGTTGTGTGGCCAGAATTTTGTATTTATGCCACTTTTGGCAAAAAAAGTGAATTTTAAAGATCAAAAGAATTTACGAAAAAATAATAACGTTAAAAGATACTATTTATTAGGTTTTCGCAAAAAAATTCTTTGCCTGTAAAAATTTATGTGCTCGGTGTATTTACCGATAGAAAATTCACATAAGAAAATAAATAATATCCTTTGGCCACTTTTTATCTTATATAAGATAAAGGAACCCATTAGATTATAAAATGGAAAACACTAGTTATTAGACGACAAAAACACAAGGGTAAATAAAAATATTTGTTTTTTCACTGCATCCTAAGAAGATAATGAAGGCTTTTTAAGCCATTTAAGATAAATTAAAATAAATATATTAAAAAAAAGAATAAAAAAATTCAAATAATATATAGGCAAGCCTATTGATTATAATATGTTTTTAGATAACTTTAATTATTGTAATTCATATTATACAAAATAGCGAGAATAATAATCTTAGGTTTTCACAAATTAAAGATTACTTATTATATTCTATACACATAAAAATATAAAAAAACTTATAGGAATTCTGGTAAATATGGGACCATGTGGTGTAAATAAATCTAAATATCCTAGAATTACTGATTTTTGTACAAAAGAAATATTAATATTAAATAAATTTATAAGCTTATTCTGTAATTTTTTTTATTTAATACTAATTTTACATGATTCTTCTAATTTGAACGTATAAGATAAAATTGGAAAATTCCAATTTTAATTATATGATTGGCGTTAACGAAATAAATAAACTATTATGGTATGTAAAACTTTACATAAAAATATTTTATTATAGTTCTCTTAAAATTTTATATATTTAAATTATTTCAAGAGCACTTATAACTTACTCAAAACTATTCAATATTAAAAAATTCAAAGAACAAAAAAGCCTTTAAAGTCTTGAAATAATATTTATAAAGCATAAACTTTATTTAAGAGTATAAATTATTTAATTTTGTATCATGATTCTTGAAAAATCCAATATAAAGTACTAAAAATAAACCCTTATGTAAGATTTAAAGGGGTTTCTAAACAAATAAAAATGCGTAAATTCGTACATTCAGCATATACTTTAATACAATCATACATTTCAATCTTGCCTCTTTAATTTGCCTATACTTTTCATAGTTGAAAGTATTTAATAGTGGATAGATTTTTGAATATGAATGAGACGTTGAAAATGATCAATTGAAAAGGCTGTAAATATTTTTTACAAAGCCAATAGATATCTACATACGAAAGTATATCTAAATTTTTAAACGAAAAGTCGAAATTTTCAATATGATCACAAACTAAACACATTGCGAAATTATATAAAAATTTCAAATCTTTCAATATGCTACGCGTTTATTTCTATTACGTCAATTTTACATGAAGTAATATCCATCTATTTAAATCACCGAATTTTTAGTTATTTACTATTCGCAGAATATATATTATTGGATAAAAAAAGTTTAAACACTCATATATCTAGAAAAAATTATTTATATTAGCAAAAAAAATATCAGCATCAAATACTTATGTTTTAAGAGAGAATAGTAATAAGCCTACATGATTCTATACAAAGAGATATAATTTAACTCATGATGTTTACACATAAAAAAACGAAAAAAAGTAAGTAATTATAAAATACAAATATAAGATGATTTTCCATTTATGTTATATGTCTTTATAGATATTTTAAATAAAATTAAGTCTAATTAATTCTTTTAAGTTATGCTTTTAATTGAAATAAATAATAAAATATGAATTGCATTTACCATAAATAAATATTCATCCTTATTTACGATTACACAAATCATCGAATAAAGTAAATTAGATTTACAAAAATTTTTGATTATTTTGAAGCCTTTAATAATAAAATTGTATGTGATTCTAGGCTATAACCTTATTTCTCATTCGGTTGATGTATTATTTCAGCTCATGAATTAGATAAATTATATAACATGCATTAATTTCAACTAGGTATTCACATATAAATAAATTTAAATCATATAAAAAGGTCAGATAAAAGAATATAACGATGTTTTAAATTTAATATTATAAGTTTGTTTTTTAAAAAAATGTAATACTGCAGATGATACCGTTTAAACATTTGATTATACCGAGATTTTTATGGATTATGTGCCGATAGAATTATTTATGATATAATTTAAAACAAATGAAAGTCATTCTTAATTTAATTAGACTAATATCCGTGTATTCCAAATAGATTTATACAAATATCACCCTAAAATAATGTTTTTTATAATTTAAAGATTACAAATAAAACTAGTTTCTCAAAATATAAGCTAATTATCGTATTTTCATGATATTTAAATTTCAATAATATAAGAAAGTAATTGAAAAACAAAAAAATAATGATAGAAAAATTCAGAAATATAAACATGGATTTGTTAGCCTGTTATCTGAAGAAAGTATCGATTGATCTTTGCCGCAAATTATAATTATTTAAAATTATATTTTTATGATATAATGGCGATTCGGAAATTTCACATCAGTAAATGGTAAACTAATACTTGTATGTTTTATACTTAGTGTATTCATAATCTTATGGGTATTATTGATCAAAAAGATGTGAGTACAATAGTAAAATTACAAAAATATATTTAAATTCTGTAGTTTGTTACCCAAAAAAGACAGATAATTGGTATCTAAATGTTAAAAAAAATTTGATGTGACTAAAACAAAAATTTATATCTAAACTTAACCACAAAAACCATTGATAAACGTATAGAAAAAATTTAAAGCAAAAAACGAATGAATTGTTGTTCATATAAAAATTTGGTGATTCTGTTATCTGCAAAGAACAAAATCAATGGTTATGACGTCACTTTTTCATAATATATCTAAGCAAAGATTGAAAAATAGTAGACTATCAACCAATATTAATAATTGCTTTCTTGATGTAAAAATAAAAAATAGAACATATGTTTAAAGTTTATATAACGATGTGTTTTTCTATTAAATATACACATTATGGATTTCCTCCGAGTATATATTGCGTATTATCATTAATGTTCTCAAACCTTCAGAATTGTTATCAATCATATAGAAGAGAGTAAAATACTAAAAATACGGTGTGTAATTTAATGAATTTATATATATTCGGGATTTATATCTATAGAATTACAAGTACAAAATCTTTTTAAATTCTACCCAGTCGCATCTATAAAATATAGGGTTTTGGGTTAAGCATCTATGGTAATGATCATATATTTTATATTTTATGAATAGGTGTAGTTATCATCACAAGAATAAAAAGGTACAACATTACATAATTATTTCATCCATAGAAAAACGAAAAACAATAATCAATATTTAGGGGTTCATAATTTTTTAAAAGTATATTGACCATAAAGCGATAACTGTATGTTCATATTGATAGACCATAGAATACTATTATCGATTATAATTTGTAAAGAAAATCATATCAGAACTTAGACTCAATATAATGTTCTAAAGAAAAATCAAAAGCTCTAAAATTTCATGTTTTTATATAGTTAAGGAAGCGAAATGTCTGTGATTTGATTTCTAGATGGTTTTAATGGTAAAAAAAATGTTAAACATATTTACTTTTTTAGTTTATTGCGAAAGTTCTAGATCTGTTTGAATGCACATTTTTATCATAACAATATATAAAAATAATATTACTAAATTTGATTTTTTTATCTAAATTTGATTAATATTAATTTACTTCCAGTTTACAACAATTTTAACAAATTGGAACATATTTTATGGATCTAAATATTTAAGTGTTGATTTTGTATTATAATTGCGATATTCTTCCTCCTTTATAACGAGATTGATTTAATAAAGGTATATCATATATAAAATATTGGCCGTATCCGATTTTCTTTAATCATCTTTATTACCACTATTCACATCATTATTCGTAAAAGGTGTTTCTTCAATTTAGCATTTTCTTTTATCCCTTGATCTGGTTTGTGACTTCAAGTTCTTCTATTATCTTCTATATAATTGTGTTACCAAACCATTTATTACTACGACACATGTTGTAAATAGAATTTCTAATAAATATGGTTTGTGATAATAGTAGGGTAGATAAATGGTATTTTGACATACCATACTATTAATAAAATCTGGTGATACGGCCTTTAGATACTCGAAAACCATACTTTAATAACAAAAAAAGGCTGTTGTAATGATGATATAATTTCAAATTGTTTGTATTCAATCGTTCATTTTCATTTGCTTTTTATACCCTATCTGCATGCATATTATGCAGTTGATATATTATGATTAATCACTAGACATAAAAAAACAACAAACTTAAATTTTACATGGTTAAATTTATGTATGAACTAAATTCATGGAAATTAATTAAAGGGAAGCGATTTAAAATACAATTTTCTCATGATTTTCTACCTAAGATATTAAATCTTAATTTAAAAAAATTATTGCTTCATATATTTTCAGGAACTTATCGTAACAATGAATACAATTACCTATTGCGTGATTAACATAAAACTTCAGTAATTGATATTTATTGATCATAATTATTTTTTGTTAATAGGTTTGGTTTTTTTTAAAAGCATTATAATATTTAAACGTTTTATTTCACATATCGATTGTTTTATTTATTGTTCCTTTGATTACCTATTGTTCGTGAAAAAACCACACACACCAGATTCTATAAAATTTCGTGTGTATTTCTATTTATATATGCCACGGTCAAGTATGCAGCGTACACAATATATAATCTTTATTGCATTTTATATGGTTTTAATATCAGGCTATAGTTTAAATAGTATATTTTATTCAAACTACAAAATTTAATCTGTTTATTTATTTATAAAGACAATATTTAGACGAACCATATTATCTTAATTGAAAATTTTTGAAACATGTGTTTTTTTTTATAAAATAGTATCTAAAATTGCAATAAGTCTTACATCATAAAATCTATTTAATCATATTCTGTGACAAGCCTTTGAAGATATTATCAGATTCTATAGAAAAAAAATTTGTTGCTTCTTAATGACAGAAACTATCTACTTTAATCACAAAAAAAGTTATTTCTACTATAAATCCAAATAATTAAACATGTGCTATATAATATTTTTTTGGTCTTATTGCAGAATTTCAAGAAGCCATCTGCTATAATCAGCGAAAAATGATTATTAGTAACACAGCTAATAATATAACTCCCTTATGAATAATTTAAAGTTTTGTGTTTTTATGATTTAATGAAAATTTTTTTATTGGATATATTTACATGTAAATAATTATTTTTGTGACCAATATTTAGTATGCTTTTTACGTTTAATCGACAGTGAAAATTGCTTAATTTAAATGCAAAATCGATGTATATCCAGTATTATTGTTAATCAAGAAATTATAATTTTTGCCTAATATTTAATATTTCGCTTACTTAGCTTATTTTTAAAAATAATAAAATATATGTACTGTACAGTTTGCTATTCGAAAGAACAAAAATTTATAAAATTTTGCATGTTCTTTTAAAAAATATATGCCTGTCAAAACTATAAAAAGAATACCGAAAACCAATTCTTTTGTTTGACTTTACATTATAAAAAATACGTTTATCATATGAATTTTTTTTTAATATTAATACATCAAAATTTATTATGTATGCATGTTTTTTTTACCTCTGTTTAAAATAAAGACAAAATTCATATAAAACCTATATATTTGCAAAGAAATATTATATATTTTATATGAATTTTTTTTGTATTCGCTTACTATACTTATAATATGAAGTAATTTGTCTATACAACAAAAAATAATATTACAGTTTATGATAATTGTCGTTATCTTATATCTAATCTGCTTCATTTTCTGGAAATGTTTTTAAAATAAAATTAATTATTATAAATTATATTAGCAGACTAATTATACAGACAAGGCTATTTTCTTCCACTAAATTCATATTTTATGTAATTTTTGCACAAATAACGTTACTTATAGCTGAATTGTTGTTTTTTACGTATTTAGAATACGTATTAGAATAGTTTACCAACTTGTGTTTATACTTTTTGACTCATAAAATACCAATATAGTGATGTAAAATTGATTCATTGCACATTGCGCAAAAAAAGTATACAAGAAAGTGCCATGAATATTTTTTTCTGCTCATCAAACACATCAAATATACTCATCGTCGAATAAATTCCTATTTTAGTGTAAGAAGCCGTATAATTATTTTCACTTAAGAGAGATATAAAGCATTATATAAAAAAGATTTTTTCGATCTATCTATTTATTTTTGGTAATATTTATTTTTCATTTTATAGATTTACAAATAAAAGAAAGGTTGTTATTACATTTATACGGATTAAAAAAAAATACTTTTAGGAAGTGTGTATGATGCTGTATTTTCATAAACTATTTAAATAAACCTTTTTTATCCTCGCAATAAAATTAGTAAAAAGATTTCCACAGAATGTAAAGATGAAACTCAATACAGAAAATCAATTTTTTATCTGTATCATAAATGACATCAAAAAAAAATGTTTCGTGCTCTATATTTTATTTTACAAACGTATCCGATATTTATATGTGAAAATATATGTTATTCATCATTGTTTATGTTAAAACTAACATAATCTTCACATCAAACCATGAACCTTTTAACAGCAAAATGTTCAATAGCCGGTTTGATTCACTCGATATTACCGGTTATTATAATAATTAGAAACCTATTGTTAACCACTTTCTGTAAGCATAAATTTAACCTTCTAAAAACATCAAACACTCTTTTACATGCCAATAATGGAAATTCAGGACATGTGATTTGTTAGCAATTTTTCTATTCAGCATAGATTTGTATAAAATTATCCTTGAAGCTTCATAATTATATTTTTGAAACATTTGATAGTATTCTGTTGATCTTTGCCTTAAAAAATATGTATCAATGTTTTTTAAATATATTTTGTAACTAAATTCCTATTAAATTGATTTTTTGATGGATTTCTCAATATTGTAATCGTTTATCTCCACGTTATATTTGCTATTTATTCGCTAGATATATGCCTTTAATTTGAAATTATTTGTGCTTTAAAAATTATCAATAACATGCATTCGCTTTTGATCTTAACTTTAGGAAATCAACATCCTTTACTGAATATTTGTTGTTGAAAAAATTAGGATAGTTATAAACAATGTTTTCTTAAGAAACTTTATTGGTTTTAGATTTGGTTATCCAGAATTTACCTAAAAGTTTGGTATTACAAAGAAGTTCAGTAAAAGACATCGTATTTAAAGCTTCATTTTCCCATTTAGAATCGTTTATAAATAATCCCGAGTGCGGATTACTGTTTGAATACACCGATCTTTCACTACATATTTGACTTTCATTTAACAAGATCTCGATCATAATTTGAAATATTTATAATCATGAGCTTGTTTTAATGGGATAATTGGCTTCGTGTCGCATAAAAATTCTTTTGGTTTTCTGTGTTGTTCTGGACTAAGAGGATCATACATACCTTTATTTGAAAAATGAAAATTTCACAGGGTGTTAAATATTTTTGTTTATTTGAATTAAGATGTTGAAAAATGTTATAGCCGACAAAATTATATATTACTGCTAAAATAAAACAAAAAATTAATATAATTTATAATGCGATTTATATTTACATATCTTCAAAATTGCCACTGTATTTTAAATAATTTAGAATTCTTAATTTCTATTTTGAAATGATATTCAATCTAAACCACAAATATTGTTTATTTTTTATAATAAAATTTCAAATGTATTTTATTGTACCATTTCGATGGCTGATAATGAGATATTTTGATTTTATTTTTGGTCAAGTTAAAGTCCACATAAATCATTTCTTTTCTTTCACAAATTTAGAAGCATAAAATAGTTAATTTTTTTCAAAGAAAATATCTTTTGCTGATAGCTATAAAAGCACATAGTTCATATAATTATTATAAAGTTAATTTAATAGAATTATTAAGTATTTTTAACTTATAGTAATATATGCTTTTAAATTTTAGGAAAAAAATAATTTACTGTTGTCATATCTCCCATAATATGCATTTTTTTAGTTATAAAAAATGAAAATCAAAGTCACAATCTAATTCAGGCTTGTACCCAAACTATAGAATAAGAAAGCACTTGAACTAATAGGTTTTGAAAAAAGGTAGGTATCGAAGAAGATATAATCAAGTGTTTAGATATGATTAATTACAATTAATCAATTACGTTATGTTTTGGGGAAATTTTATGATAATAATACCAAAACTGACCCATAAATAAAAATGTAATATAAGTCATGGAGTTTTGTTTGAGATGAAAATTTATAATAATTCCAAAATTAACCCATATATAAAAATATTATAAATTTTTTTGAGTTGTTTCTAATGGGGATATCTAAAAATATATAATACCTAAATTAACCCATAGATAAAATATAATAAATTTTTTGAGTTGTTTCTAATGGGGATATCTAAAAATATATAATACCTAAATTAACCCATAGATAAAATATAATAAATTTTTTGAGTTGTTTCTAATGGGGATATCTAAAAATATATAATACCTAAATTAACCCATAGATAAAAATATAATTTAATTTAAGGAGACATGCTTGATATGATAATTGAAAGTTAAAATACCAAGATTGACTCATAAATAAACAGTTTACTACTTCAAATAAAGCATATGAAATCATATTTTTAATTTTAGAGCTATTCTTTAAGTTTATAAATACCCCATTGTTTTATTTAGTGAAAAATGATTAAATGATTAGAGCCTATAACATTATCTGTTGATTTATTATAAATGAAGAAATATATAATTTATAATTCTCAAGTTCTATAAATTTAATTTAAAATTTACAGTTACAAATATTTTTAGCATCTTTCTCTATCTATAAATCTAATGATTTTTAAAAAATAATAAATTTTCACTTTTTTATTTCCATAATCAAAAATATATTGTAATCTTAGATACCAATTTTACAGCTTTTCGACACAATTTTGTTTTAGGAACGTGGGCTTTTGCGATTTAAATTAAAATTTAATTGAAGTTTCAAATTTTCAGCGATTTGATATATAAAATCAATTAATGAATGCATAATTACAATGAATCAATCATTCTATGAGGACCTATACTTACACAAAGGATGCACAACAGAAGAAGTCAGAAAGCAATACTATACTCTGTCAAAAGAATTCCACCCAGACACAAAAAATGGAAGCAATGAAAAGTTTGATAGAATAGGGAGAGCCCATATGTTCCTTCGTGATAAAAAACGAAGATACTTTTACGACTCCTTTGGATCCAACGGATTATCACACTTAAAAGACGAAAAGAGCATATTTTTGTATGCACGACTCTTGTGTAAAACAAACTTGATTGCTATACTTGGGACGATTTCTTCCATGGTTTTATTATACTTTGTTACACCATGGGTAATCTTTTTAAAAGAAAATGATATTCTGAAAGTAAAGTACTCAATCATTTTCACACCATTAATTTTGCCAGCAGTATTATTATGTATGCTATGGATAAGAACCTTAAAAATACTCAGGGAATCAAAAGATGATTATTCAGAAGAAATATATAATTGCCTTGTTATAATTGGGAAAATAATGTTGGTAGTATCACAGTATGTTTTGGTGTTCCTAATTATAGACAATATTATAGCGATAAATCGTACACTTTGGCTATTACCTTACTTTATATTTGATGGCACTAAAACTATCAATTCTTTAGTTGAAGAATTTCGATATGGCGGATATAAATATAAAAAAAGATCTCTAAAAATAGCCTTGAATTTTCTATTACGACTGATATTCATGCTAGTATTTCTTTTAACAATAGATATGAAATGGAAAGCGGGCATCAGTTGCCTTATTTTAGCCATTGCTGCCGTTTTTGTCAAGAAACAAACACCAAGAAAAACGAAAGCAATGTTTGTCCTATTAATAACATTTTATGTAATAGGATGCCTTAGTTTTGGTCAAATAAAGACAGACTTGCTTTTGAAACTGGGCTTAATACCGCCTTTCATAATTGCTATTCTAGCCATAGCAAAGGGGTTACATGAATGGATAAAACTAATGCCTAAATCCATCTATCTATGGCAGAAGATGATTACTTTCGAAACACGAGAAGACTATTCATTGGTTGTCTAATAAAAATCGAAATCCAAAAATATTCATATAACGTTTTAATAATTTACCATTAATTAACTTTCTTTATCCTATTAGGAAAATTAAATAATTATTTAGAAGCACAATTTATGAAAATTAATGAAAAAATTTAGTTTATGGTCTAATATATGTATTGTAAGTTTAGATTCTCTCTTTGAGTATAAGTATAATTTTTATACATACATCATATCTATACTCTTGGCTATATCCTCTTTTCTTACAATTTCTTTTATATATTTAATTAAAAATAGGGACATTTATAAATATTAGCGTGAATACAAAAATGATTTTATTTATATTATGTTTATAGGTATTTAACCATAATCTACAAAAATATTAATATATCTTTTTATTATTAACTTAAAATTGAATTTATACGTACAAAAATTAAAAAAAACCTTTATGATAATATTTAATAAATTGAAATTGTATTTATAAACATTAAATTAGAAATAAAAATTATATAGTTATTTGATATTATAGCGTATGTCTTAGCGTGGGTTGGAGTGATGGCACAATACCATAAAAGGTGCCATGAAGAACTCGAATTTACAAAACAAATTGTTACATATGTAAAAACTATATAATTAAAGAAAACCTTATACTAATAGGTATTGAGAAGTGGATAGGTATGGAAGAAGATGGGAAAATATCATATAGACTGGAGTATATATTATACTTTCATAGTAAATCGATTGCCTAAACTAAAAAAGAGAAATAAAAAATTATAATGCCAAAACTAGCCCAACCCGTAAAAAAATATGATATAAATTATGGTATTAGGCTTGAAACGAAAATCCAAAAAATTACAATACCAAAATTACCCTCTTTAATATAAATATATGATATTGAGTTATGCTTATAGAGAAATCAAAATTTGCCTTGCCAAAATTAACACAATTCAAGAATAAAAAAGTTATATAATTTAAGGAGTTAAGAATGAAAAGAAAATGCAAAACTATATAATAAAATAACCCATGAATATTAAAAGCTGTATTTAATATCCATATTTATAATTAAAATGTTTGTCTTCTATTAAAGATATAGGAATTTCAATTGAGGCATACATACAAACATTAGGATTGAGAAAGACTTTGTTTCTAAAAAGTCTGGAAAGAAGAAATTTTATCTTAAAAAATTAAAATAATGAGGTGGGATGAAGTATCATCGAATATGTTCTAGAATCGTGCATATATTTAATTCATTAAGATTTATTTTTTTAAATAACAAAAACATATAAAAATATTATCATTTAATGCAACACTTGAGAAATTTATTTTATGCTTCTAAGTTTATATCATATATTTTTAATTATATAGATACTTTAAAAAAAATTATGAAGTTTTAAACATAGAATATGTATTGAGAAAGACTGTAAGATTATGTGTTTATGATTATACAGCGGGTCTGTCATGTGTAAAAATCCAAAGTTTGTCGCAAGCAAACACAAAAATCAAAAGAAAAATTAGACCTTTTATAAGCAAAAGATTTTATTAATGTAAATCGAAGTCACAAATGAAATTGGGTCTATATTCCAACTATAGAATTAAATTTAACCCTCGAATAATAGGCCTTGAAAAGAAGAGAGATATCAATAAGATGTAAGAGAAGAGAATATAAAAAAGATTAATAGAATTTATGTAACAATGGGGGAAAATCCTGCTATGTTAAAAGAAAAAATCCAAAATTACTGTACGGAAAATAACACATGAATTAAAAAATCCGTAGTGTATATCAAATTCCATGAATTTAAATTTGAAAAAGAAAATATTTTTTTATGAATCTAAATTTTCAGCATATAAATTTTTAGATTATAAATAGCTGCATATTATAACAAATAAATTTTATGTCATATGTATGCCATTCTAAGAAAAAAAGAAAAGCATGATTATTTAAATAAATAAAGTTTATTATAACATTACATTAGCAAAGTTAATAAAATATGTTTTTAAAAACAGCGCATTCATACCTCGATAATTAAAAATAAACTGCTGAAAATTAATAACCTAGAAATATAAGATATACAAATATGTATTTATCTGCATATTTTTTAACTCATTGCACACGAAATAACAATATTAAGATTTATGTACCAAGAGTTATGTGAGAAATTTTGATTGTTTTAATTAATGTTTTTTGCATTGCGAAAATGCATGATCAAATTTTTGAGGAATTCAAAAACTTCATATAGCAACATATTCGAAAAAAAACCATGAGAGTGATAATAATTAAAGATAAATAAGTGGTTTTGGACAAATAACAACTAGAAATATATTCTAGCAAATTTATTCTTCTAGTAATATTAATTACAATATTTAAATAATAAAAATTAACCTTTAAAAATCTATGCACCCACAAAATAAAAATTTAAGTGAAAATATCAGAAAATTAAAATAATATTTATATGCGCTTAAACAAATAGTCATGAGAAAAAACATCAATTATGATTTCATCTTGGTTGAAATATATGTTGATTTAAATTCAAATCACATATTAGTTAAACATAAGAAAAAATATGAATTATGACCTCGCATAAGTTAAAGTAAAATATATATTTTGGTTAAAATTAGTACAATCAAATACAAACGTAATTTAGTCCCACCATATTTGAAATATAAAAAAAAGAAAAAAAAATAGAAATTAATGATATGTAAATGCTAAACTGCTGGGAATGCACAGTAAAAATTACAATTTCGTATTAATATAGGCGAAAAAATCTTTATGTATCTAGAAATAGGGGTAAAATTGCAGAATTCGTCAGTATTACAGATAAATAAGTATATCGAGCATATAATAATCAGATAAATCTTTAAAATATTTATTATAATCATAAGAGAGCCCCTACTTTCTCATGATTTTTAAAAGCGATTTAAAGCATTGAAAGAAAACTATAAATTAATATTGCCAGTATTTGTGTTGTTGATGCTTATTTTTTTTGATGTTAAACCAACCACTTTATAACATTTCATATTTGAAAACTTTTGTAAATAATAAGATATGCAATTATACCGATGTTTATCTTTGTTAATCTTATAAAAACATATAATGTCGGGATAGACTATTAATAAACTTTATGATTAAAAACCCTTACTTTATTCGTTCTAATTCACTGTCAAATTTTTTTTCAATATATATTTATTTTACCTGCAGTAAAATAATTTTCTTCTACAATATATAAATTTATTCCTCTCTAAGTTCTAGCATAAACATGTTCAAAAGTAATTTGAAATTGATTTTCTTGTGTACCTAGTAGAATTATTTTAAAATTCAAATCTCTTCCTATTTACGTATTATTTTATTATCTATTTAAGTATATAAATATTATACTTTCAGGAATGTATATGATTATGTTTATATATTTTTATAAAATTTCATGGTTTAAATACGTATTCAAGATTTAAATCAACAGGAATATACTTCACTTTCATTCTACAAAAATATTAATAAGCAAATGAAAGTATATCCTAGAATTTATAAGGAAACATAAAATACACAAAATAGACCTAACATTTTTTTATAAGATAAAAAAGAAAATATTATCCCGTTGATTAAAACAGATCCCTTCAGCCTTAACAATTCTAATTAACATTAAAATAATGAATACAGAAAGTTTGTAATCTTTGAAAATGAAATAAGTATAATATACCAATAAAAAAATAAATATTTCATACGTAATTACCCGTTATAGGGACGTAATTACATAAAAATATGTAAAGGAGTTAAGAATCACAGATGAAGTAATACCATACTGCGAGCTCTCACATTATAAAAGACACTCTAACACATATAGCTTGTAAGAAAAAGAGCAGTATACAAAATAATATCAGGGGAGGGTGCAAAAATATATAAAAAGGTGATGTGAAATGTTTTTAACGGTCTGTTTACACACAGTAAATAAATTTTTATCAAATAAAAGCAAAACCTAATAAAAAAACCAAACTATTCTAAGGACTCTATGCAAAAATAATTAAGCTAAAATAAAATTGACCGATTTTATTTTTTAATGATCATATAGTATTTTTATAGTGAAAGAAAAAAATCTAAATACATTATAATTAGGTGAAAAATATTTTTTTTTGCAAATCTATCATTGGTTAAATTTTTATAGAAATTCTAAAAAAATTTCTCCAAACTTAACTTGATAAATGTCCGACGGGCCCATCATATTTATTCAATTGGTTATGTCCACTTTTCTTATATTTCGTGATAATTTTTTACTTATCAAGTACTGTTAACTTAGGGCTGTATTAAAATGATAAGGTCTTCTTATGCTTCAGTTTCCTTGTGAATTCAAGTTCTTGAGGTAAATTATATTTATTAGATGCGACATAGCCTTGAATAAAAATAACTTAAATAATAGCATATTTTGCAAGAAAATAAATAAAAATTTTAACTTAGGATTTTTCTATAAAAAACCTTTAAATTATTAGAAAAAAAATATTTTATGGATTAGTAATAAAACCAATTGAAATAAAGACAAGATAGAAAAAAATTTGAATTAATAACTAGAGATACGATTTTTTGCCTTTAATATAACCACTTTTTTTAAAATGGGCAGAATTTCATCGTTTAAAACATTTTTAAAAATTTGAGTTGTTCAAATACAAAATTACTCTAAAAAATAGATAGTAAACGATTCAAAAATTTTGATGATCATACTTTATATTATTGATGAACATAAATTTTTTTATAATTTTATTTTTCATCGATTTTTTTAAATGTAATCCATTTTTTCAATTCAACAACATTAATGCATAAAAATTATATGAAAAAAGGTGCCCTAAATATTTTTTTTATTATACATCTAATGAATATATAAGCTCTACGTAAAACTCTTGTCTGTTAAAATATTTTGAGTTTCTCAGATGCAATTTAATGCCGAGAAAATCCTCGATTTTTTAAGTTTGTATAAAAAAATATAAATTTCCTCTGTATTATTAAAGATTTTATATTTGACTACAAAACTAAAATTTTTATTTCAATATAGCATGAAAATCAATGAATATTTTAACATGTTTGCAAGGTTTATTTTTTAATTTGGTTTTATTTTTATAAAACACGGGAGATATATAATAAAATAAAAATCGTGCAATAAATATTTTCTAAACAAGCTAAGATGTATATATAAACTGCATAAAAGATATCACTTTTTTTTTAATGCATAAACGCGGGCAAAATTATATTTTCGATTTCTTAAGCTATTACAATCTCTCCCCTAAAAACACATTTTCAATTACGTGGTAAAGATAAATTTAGCATCATATTAGAACACAATAACCCTGGAATAGACACATTTAATATAAATTTATTTACAAGGTTTTTGTTCTATATTAGAAATTTTGAAATATTGTCATATTTTAAAGTTTTTATTTTATTATATTTACCAATTGTTTCATTACTTTTCTGCGTAATTAGAGAAATAGCGACGATTAAAATTTGTATATATAATATTGTTACCCATCAGAAGATCATATAATTTACTTATGAAGACGGTATAATAAAGAAAAAACGGGGATAAAACTATAGAATGCATTGAATACATAAGCCTTCTCTTACATAACCTAAGAAGAAATTATACGAAAGTATAATATTTTTTTATGAAAGCATTATATAACTTTCGATAACCCCAATTTATATAATAACTTGCAAAAAATCTTATTTAAATACCTTTAGAAAGTCAAATATTATCTAAATATTTTTTAGTCTGAAAATGTTCTTATTTGAAAGATTTTTATCCTGCTATAAATATCCTGCAACACACTAGAAAGTAGAAACAAAATGCTTTATTAAAGGTATGGTTTCTCAAAAGATTATATTTAACACAAAATCATTTTATAAATGGTCATACTTTGAATAAAAACACGTTAATATTAAAAAATTTACACATGAGCATATCTAAATACTTATTCAAAAATTTTGAAGATTATATATTTGGATATTTTAGACAAAAAATATATTTAATTTCTTTTACCTGCTAATCATGGTTTTCCTCAAATATTTTTGTAAATCTTGCCTGAAATATGCATTTTTTTTCATTTTAAAATGGAATAAGAAACCAAAAATATTTTTATTTAATTATAACCAAATAAAATTAGCTCTATATGTTTATTTTAGCCCAATACACATTGCAAAAGAAGTGCATATATGTTAAACATCACAATATCAATAAACCACGATGATTTATCCGTTCATGTTGAATCTAAAAGTATTAGACGATTTCGAATTTAGAGGGGCATTGGAGTTGTATTTCATTCCCGTCTTCCTTTTAATAGTAGTTACAAAGTCAAGACACATATAAACAATAAAATAGTTTATAAACCAAAAAAAAACACAAAACTAGATGGTATATAAGTAGTGAAATAATGAAATTATTTATTAGTCGGAAAAATAAAGTCGTATTGGTTTTTCTTATTATCTACTTGGTTTTAGTTTATTAATAAATTCATTTAGCCATACCGTCAATGAATTCTAGTTTAAGTATATATAATCGATACAACCAGTTCAAAACGATATAACACGTGCTTAGTCACGGATAAATTAATAACTCAATTTGATACCGATATCATAATCACCGCAAATCATATGTAAAAATAAATGCACTTTCCATGAA
Source organism: Rhyacophila brunnea (assembly GCF_057557595.1). Taxonomy (NCBI): domain Eukaryota; kingdom Metazoa; phylum Arthropoda; class Insecta; order Trichoptera; family Rhyacophilidae; genus Rhyacophila; species Rhyacophila brunnea. Next base: position 1,725,157 of record NW_028233341.1, read on the forward strand.
TGTAATTCTGTTACAAAGATCGAATTGGATGATTGGATGTTTTGCTGGCATCCAAATATATAGTTTATTCTGGTTATATAACAGCATTCATGTTATTATATAAAGAATTAAAAGAAAAATTTAATTATAGGTTGACTTGGATTCCATGGTTTTTAAACGAGCAGTGTACAAAACCATTGATCGTAGAATAATTGTTATGGATGCAATATAAACAAAAGAGATTTAAAAAAAATGCTGAACTTAGCAGGACAGATAAAACAATAAAATATCACGAGAAGAAGCATATATGCATTTTAAAGCTAAAATTATGTGATTTAGAGTAACATATTTCTTCAAAACTTTATATTCCATGTATAATGCGAGATTCTGCTCTAATTAAAGCCATAAAATACGTCTATATCAAATCTTGCAATTATTTAAAATTTTGACATTAATTATCGTATTTTATTTTTTAATAAAACTTATGACAAGGTAATCCTATTCTATTTTGAATATTTAGGTCTTTATAGTGTCGACAGCTAGGAAATAATATAGAATTCTTAAAATACAATACTTAAATGCACAATACTCTGCGGTACCGATTATGATACAAAGTTCTGAGGATTATTTTATTTACATATCCACGTATTTGATTTTTAAAAAATATAATTATATCACAAGCTCTAAATGAAACTAAATTTATATTGGCATAGAAAATAAAAACAATAGAATAGAAACTAAATATGAGATAAAAAATATATTTTTGCCAAATTAAAAGATAAAACTGGTGTTGTATAAAAAAAGCGAATATTTCAAGTAATATTACAAAATCAGCTTCTTTTGTCTAGACATATGATGATTTTTATTAAAAATTCAACACAAAAAAAAATAAAGACTAAAATAAATATTAGATTTCCAATTTTCATATAAATATCACAAATTTTTATGAAACAGAATTTAGTTTTCGCTAAAAATATTGGATTTCATGTTTTTTAATATAACAAAGTGGTTCTTTTGTCGAGATTATAAAATATAAAAAACCGCTAAATTCAATATCACTATGGGATTGAGAAAATCCCTTAAACTAATAATTGTTGAAAAGATAAGAGGTATCAAAGAAGAGATAGCTAAGAGTATGGCTATCAAGTGTCTTAGGTAAATTAATAACCTTATTCTTAAAAAAATCCATATTTTAAATATTTTCAGCAATAAATTATCTTGTTCTGATATCTATTCCATATAATTAAAAAGAAATAACAGAATTTAGATCTTTAATTATATTTAAAGACAGATTAAAGGGCGAAATAAAATTTATAAATATACATAAGATTTGAATAGATAAAATATAAACATTATGTAATAATAGATAATACATAATTAAATATAGCTGATTTGTTTTCTTATATTTGGAATACAAAATGTTTTTGTTTACACAGAAGATGAACAATTTTATAAAGCAAAGATAACGATATAAAAAGCTCAAAAAATTTTAAAGCATGAAAAGTGATTTTCGACTATCCTTTATATACAAAAACCAAAGGAAAAAAAAATTAACATATAAAATAAACGATCTCATAAATATTATTTAACCATATTTCTTAAGCTACAAGCCCATAATCAGATAAAAATGCACATACTCTAAACACTATAAATCTTGCAATTTTATATGAGGAAATGAATTTTTTATGAGCTTGCCAAAAAAGCCCACCCTTTTTCGGAGTATTACAATATTACGAGACCCTACCCCTTGTAAATATGCGCTATTGAAACGAAGAAAATCTTAAAGTACTACTTAAAAATCATTTAAATTGATGTAGATTGTGTTTTTTAGCATTAAGGTAAAATATAAAATTTTTAACTTTTGAATGCCTTAACATAATAGTATCATGTTGTAATGGTCAACATACTGTTCCTAAGCCAAAAAATAAAAAAAAATATTTTTTATATAGCTTTCTAAAGGAGAATACAATTTCTATATAGCCATAAAGCCAGATAATCCTTTTCTAATACAAATTTATATCATTAAAAAGCCACAATAAAAGATCAAACATATTTAACCTCTCTTTACCAAGTAAAACATATATAATTTTGATATTTATGTATCCAGACTCTGTTTTATTTATATCCTTTTAGATACATTCTAGCTTCGTACAATGTTTTTTTTCCTTTTTCTATTTGTAACAAAATGAGTAAACAATTATATATAAAATACCGATCACTTTTTACTATAAAGGCAAGTAAACAGGTCTATATAAATATAAAATGGTGCTAAAAGCCTAGGAAATATATAAACTGACAATCTAACATAAGCATTTAATATGTCATGAAAAAGCGTAAATTAATAATTTAAAGTTGACATACATTATGCATATACCAGCTTTATTTGATTTAAACTCGATACAAAGACATCTAGAGCATCATGAATCAATATAATATAGCATTATATAAAAATATAATGGTATTACGTCAATAAAAGCATATCTTTATTATATGTTATAAGCTTTTCTGCTGTGAAATTATGTTGTTAAATATTCTCGATAATTATGCTTTAATATTAAAAAAAATCTTTACATTCGAAAAAAAGAGAATTATATTTTAACATAAAATAAGCACCTTAAGGTATCTAGAAATTAATGCTAATTTATATATGTACGATGTTTTTTATATTATTTTTTAGTGGTTTTTTAAATAATTGTGATTTAATAAAAATTTTATATGGTTTTATATATAAAGCAGTATCTTTTTTCAAAGACTCTTTACGTATATTTTATTAAATTAAAACTAACGATTCTTTTATAAGTATACTTTGTGTGACGATATGTCAAAAACCATAATTCAATATATATTAGTATTAAATATATGCTTTTGAATTTTTGATTATTTATATCGTTTTTTTGTGCAACTCAAAGTTTTTATTTCCCAAAGTGCAAATTGTATCAAAAATTCAAAATTAGTTACGCACTAAATCAGATACAAAAATATATGCTATTTTTATTTTGTAACACGCTAAATCAAGTGGCTTTGTTAATAAAATATTTTTATAAAAAAATAATGATATACCCCCTTTTTTCATATACGACATAGCTTTTCATATTATTTTGTATAACTCAGTAATGCATTTAATGTATATTTATTATTTTCTATAAAAAGTAAATATATTACGGTAAAAAATCAATAGAAAAATATCGCATGCATTATGTTTTAATCTAAATTCTTATTTGTGTGTAAGTTAACTTTTTTTAATTCGGCCTGGTTTTAAACTTACACGTAAAAAATTAAAAAAATAATTTTTCAATTAAAGCTATAGCATATTCTACTAGAGAATTTCTTATATATATATTTATTGATATAGCCATACCTCATTTTTTTCTACAAATAAATCTATCAATAAATGCATTTAATGTTTTTGAGTATACTCTTCACTACCAGTGGAAAACGTTTACCATATAAATATTTATGTCCAAAACATATTTACTCAATTTTTATTTACATTAAGATAATAAAAGAATACACTTTATGCATTGAATAGAAAAAATAGATAATGTAATGAACATTTATGGCTATTCTTGCGTGAAATCAATATTTTTAATAAGCTGAAAAAAAAATACTTTAAATTTTTTAAAAATAGTTTTGCTGTAAATGGATTTTTTTGCCCATATAAAATTATATTTTTGCCACTTCATGTGGGTGACTATCTTCGGCAGGAACTTTTTATATTTATTGTAGATCAAATATCTAAATGAATACGAAAAGATTGAAGGTCGACTTTAATATAAAAGACATTTCATCATAGTAAACAAATCTTAATATTTGAAATAAAAAAATAGACGAATATCAGAAAAAGGTTTCCATGTTTTCAAGAATTATAAAGAATTTATTTATCATATTTATTATATAAAACTTGCAAAGAAATATTACAACAAAATAATAACTTTAATTTATTTTATTATATTTTTATTTATAAAATTTGTGTGAATGTTTTTTTTATATAATGTAATAGTCAGGTAAATTAATATTAAGTTTTATTTTTAAAAAGTTATTTGCATATTTAAGAAAAACATTAAATTATTTCATTTTCATATTAAAATAAAGATTAATCAATAGAAAGCAAGAAAATACATAAAAAAGAGTCGAGTAATATATAACATCCTATTATAAAGATGTAAATTTTTTGAAAATACCATTCAAATTACTCCCTTTTTACGTGTACATATTAAATACATTGTTTCTTTTGATACTAAGCAAAGAAAAAATATAAAATAAACAAATTGCAAAAGTAGTGCATTTAATGTCAAATAAAAAAAAAAGTGATATGTGTCTAAATTTTATAATATCTATTATACGCACTTCAGAAAATTTTTTATAATTTTTAAAAATAATTTAAGAGAAAGGATTGTAAATCTTGAGGACATTGAGTTCAAAAATTTCTAAAACACTTATATTAGAGAAGTATCAAATTTTTAAAAATGTATAGATAATGATAATTATAAAATATATGTTAAAATACGCTTAAACCTTGACCTAATCATTTTGTTCGACTTTATTTTATGTCATATGGTTTAATTTTCGGAAGATAAGCATATCGATTTATAAAGTGTCATAAAACTAATAAAGTAAAATAGTATTCCAAAACAATCAACTAACGGCAAATTTTGCTTAATTAATCAAAAAATTACGTGTAACCCAATCAAAAAAACGTGTAAAACATAAAAAGTGCTTAGATTGGCACATTTATAATGCAAGTAATATTTAAAATATGTTTAAACAAACACTAAAAAAATAAAACTTGTTTTTTTATTCGGAATTTTATTTCTGTATAGTTTGTATTTAGCAACGACGGGTTTTTTTTAATATTTTCCAAAAAAAGAAAAATTGACTTATTAGAAATTATAATTCATTTTGCATTTTATATTTCATCAAAAAGGTGAGACGTATCTATATATATTTTTATACTACAACTATCATAACAGAATTACACGACAAAATTCTTTTGTAGTCTTTCTGATGACAATATATAAAAACTAAATTGTATACATTCTACAATTTATGATCGAAATGTAATGGTATATATATTCACATGTAAATAATCTTACATTTTAGTATTTAAAAAACATAAAAAAAATGATTTTTAAACAAGATTTAACATCCGTAATATTCCACTTTACTCATTTTTCTAACATGTTAAATATATTTGGAATTTTTCGATTTATATCTGAAAATTAAAATTTATTATATGTGTAATGTTAACTCTAAAAAACAAAACTTTAGTATTTAAAACAAATAATATAATTAAAATTTTTAGATTATCAAGATTTCTTTATAACAGTAGAATTTAATGTAATTTTTTTTCTATACTAAATTATTTTTTCTAATAATTATTAATTTTTTGCCAATGCTCATTGAAAGCTTTTATATATTCATTGTCATATTTTTTCTACCAATTGATGTAAGTCAATCTAAAATACGTTATCAAACTGTAAAAAGATGAATGAATATGATCACTGTCATTGTTTTTCAAATATGAACATCGAAAATGTATTAAAATATTTTGATAAATGATCCAAAGTTTTTATAAAATACAGCAGTCTCAGTTTTATTTTTGTAATTTCTACAATAAAACGCAAAATATCTATTCTAGATAAAAAAACAGTCATGATTTCAATTAAAAAATACTTTATTTTCACCATTAAAAAAGTTAACAATGAAATAATTTTCTTTAATTAGCTTTGAAAATTCATGAAAATATTTAGAAATTATATCCTATCATTACGATTTTATCTATATGCAAATGAGATTCAATGCAAATACTGTTTTACGCAACAAAATAAACCAATTAACGTGTTTATTTATAGCCTTTATACCTCAATTAATTTTGAAATTATCACGGCTAAAATCCATTATCTAATAGTTTAAAACTAAAAAATCTAGCCGTTATGTCAATAAAATAACAAATATCTATTCTCGAACTTTTTTTTTGTTTAAATAATAAAAAAATTATAAACCATGATAGAAAAACAAATTTAACTATCATTTAAAAGATTTTTTATTAAAGAAGTACACAAATTATGCAATAAATATATTAAAAATAATAAAATAAATATACTTATTTAAGGCAAATATAAGAAATTGAGAACAACGTAAAACAATAAAAAAAACTTGATATAAAAAACATAAAAAAAGGCAATATACTAAATTTTAACAACAAAAATTAAACATAAGATTTTTCTCAGTAATATACATATTTTTACAATGTTATTTCGGTGTAAATTTATCAACACATGATATTGCCGAAATCATAAGCGATTTATAATTTCTATACAGTCTAGATTTAAATGACACAGTAGACAAAGCGTAAAAAAGGAATGATGATTAAGATCGTTATAAATTTTAATAACATTTAATGTTCACAAATGATATTATGTAGTAAAAATATACGAGATATGCAAAAAGAGCTCTTATTACGATATAATATCGTAAAACATAAATGCGATTATCTCTAAAACCTGAAAATATTCTTATGCATGTGTTTACTGGAATAGTCTAAGAATAGAAATACAAACATATTAATAAGATGATTGATATTATTGTTTATAGAACGAATGAACATAGATTAAATTCGATTACATACTATATGGGGTAAAAATATATATATATATATATCAATTTCAGTATTAAGACACCACACGAGGCTTTTAAGAAGCTTATTACACAAAAAGGCACTGAAAACCACTTTTTATAAAAAAATATACTGATAATTAGTTCTATATTTATATGTGATTTTTTTTATAAAGTCACGTCGTAATATAAACAGATAAAAGCAATATAAATTCAATTTTTCATAAAATTCTGATGTCGATGGTTCATCTAGATGATTAGATATATAGGCTTATAAAAATATATATTTTAGAGGTAAATCATTTTTGTATTTATTTTAAGTTATTTGCCAGGAATTTTCGCTATTGATTTACGGATTATATAACTGATTTAAAATTTATTAATATGTAAGAATTGATTTGTGTTTTCATTTAGAAAGATGCAAATTTTTTATTATAACAAGAATTTTTTTTAAGCTTTAGATAAATTTCTATAAGCGTAACAAGAATTTTTTCATATGTACATTCTCATATACTGATACTACTGTTAAATACACAAAAAATCTATTTTTGAAATTAATCTATATAAAAAATTATGTTTTCATAGTTTACATTCATGCAATCAACCAATTTAATTTTTTAAATTTTCTGATTCTTTGTGATTTCTTCTACCCTCATAATTACACACAAAACCACAATTAAAAATTTTATTGGTCATATATTGTGGAACAATATAGGCGCTAGCAGTATATACTTTCTAAAAATATATAAATTTTTATCTACGTCTAATTTATTATTACATATAAATAATACGTTGCAATTATCCCATAAATTGCAGTTTCTTATGTTTTTGAAGATGTCAAATATGAAACATGATGTTTTTTTCGTCATTATTTATCATTTATTATACTTTGCTCTCTGTATTTTGATATTCAAACTTTATTTATAAAATTGTGCCAAGTTACTTATATTTTTATTCAATAAATTTCTGAAACGATATAAAAATTCACATAGTTCATTTACATTTGCTTTCTTATAATTTTTTACGTTATATCGTTTTGAATCTAGTAACAGTCGTTCGACCGATTTTAAGGATGGATTGCAATATGAGATTTTATTTACATTATATAGTAGGTCCTTAAAAAAGTAAACTGAATTATTCCATGGGTGTGTTGTTTATTTATTTTGAGATATTAATATCTATCAGGTGCAATACTTCATTAAATCTTAGAGTTTTAGATGTATTTTTTATTTTGAGTTATGAAATAGGAATATTCGTTATTTAGATGCCACCTTTATATGTATATATCATAAGTATATCCTTTTGTGTGCTTAGATTACCCGGGTCATTGTTTTTTGCAATTATTTTTATTTTGGCATTTGTGATATTATGTGCAATAACAAAAATTTGTCATTATTATTTAATTATGCATGTGTAAAATTTTATATATTTCATCTGATTTTTTGATCCACTTGCAACTTGATCTATTTTTTACAAGGTTGTGGATGTAAGATTTCTTTAGGGTGAATATATTTCTTAATTAAATAACCAATTTATTAAATCTTACTACTTTGTTTTAAGAAATATTTTTCTCCGACTATAATTTGGTAATTTCATGGTAAATTCATTTATTATTAATCTTGCTTTTGTATATATACTGCAAAAATATGATCACTTTCTTGGTAACATTATATATTTTGATATTTGTTGCAGGATTTCAGACTTATTTGAAATATTTTTATGTATTTGAGCATTTAAAATATCCTATAAGGTATAATATGCATGTTAAATACAGTTTATATAATTGTTGGTGCCTGTTTAAAACCTTTATTCTAATCCTCCGTTTCAGTAAACTTGCAGTTTCTTCAAAGATTAATTTTAATTATATATTTTGCTTTGTAAAGGGGTGGTGTGGTTGAGTGGTTTACAAGTCTGACCCCTAGGTCAGGGGTCGCGGGTTCCATTTCCACCCACCCCACTAGTTTCCGAAACGAATTTACTCTAAAGAAAAATACCCAAGGGGGCGGCCAGTGGACCGTAAAAGATAAACCATAAAGCACTGACAAGCCATGAGAAAAAGGAGGTTGCTGTGTAAGCCGTTGAACTGTGCCTTCAGTATTGAAAAAGATCCCACACCGTTCAGCAAGGATATAGGTAAGTGTAGAGTGTGGTTGTAGCTTGTAACTTGTAGCGATGAACAGTAGACAGAATCTCATTCCCTCCACATAATGACTGCCGCCTATGAGAAAGGGCCCAATCCACGGTGATTACGGGTGACAAGAAGTGCTGGAGGAGTCCCACAGAGAGACGCAGCAGTTAAGCAATAGTTCCTATGTATATAAAGCGAACTTCCTAAATGTAATAGAAGTAAAACATAAATAAATAAAGTAAATTCGATTAGAATTTGCTTTGTAAATGTATTAAACAAGTAAATAATTATGAACATAATGATTCTCAATAAAAGGGTTCTAATTAGATATATTCTGCTTAGGTTTAAGATTTAGTTTTAACTAGTGTATCAAAACACATATGGAAACATTAGTGAAATCAAATATACTAAGATTTTAACCTGCAATAATTTTCTTGTAAAGTATGTTGATATGTAATTTAAAATATCAGTTTATATTTAATTGAGAAACATATAAAGGTATCACCTATTCATATATGATCTGACTTTTAAACCAAAAATCAAATTTCCGGTAATTGAATCAATTAATTGCTTTGTCTGAAAACCTTTTTTACATACATTTACTTTATATATTGTGTTTAAATTATCTAAAATTGTTTTTTCGTTTATTGTTTGTCATTTTATGTTTTTGTTCTCATTTAGTTTTCACGATTTGTTTTTCACACTAATTTATTAAAACATCTTAGTTACTGCTACTAGCGTTTTTTGAATAAGATATGCTTTTAGAATATAAACCAGTATGATTTCTAGTATTTTTGATCCATAAACTTCAAATTATATCTTACATGTAGAAATTGGTGATTTTATTTATATAGGATTTTATATTTCTGAAATCTGGTGCTCTAAAAACAAATTGAAACGTTTAAAATATAGATATTTTTTCTTATGTAAATATTGCGGCTTTCTTATATATCATCTCTATTTTATTGGGGTTTTAATTTCATTTTTGGCTATGAATTATAAATTATATTTACAAAGGTTTTTTGTTGTTCAAATTTCTTTTTAATTATTCTTAAAGTGTCTTCTATTGGCCTCAAATTAGATATTTAGAAAACATAAACTTTCGTAAATAACACTTCAAAGTTTTTTCATTCTTTGTTTTTCGTTATATATCTAAAAAATCACGTCTCTAGAACATCGTATTAATATATTCAAAAATATGTCAATTTCTATACATATTTGAGTTGTATACAATTCTTTCAAAATTTTTTTTAAAACTATGGTTTTTCTATTTAAATTCATTATAAAAATGGTGGTGTTGGCTTTGCTGATGTGGATATTCTATAACTTTTTTCTTGGTTCTGACTGCTTTATGATAGTTAGGAATCGTCCAGCCGATATGAAGGATGGTCTCTGTATAAACACTAACTCGTTTTGAGGCCAAAATTATCGTTCTTAGAACCTTTTTGTAATGAATTTGCATTTTATTTAAAATTTACGACTATAATCTAAAAAATGAATAAATTATTAAAAAAAGTTTGCATATAAGTAATTAAGTATGTATACTATATTTATATTGTAAATAATTTACTCCATTTAACTAGCTTCTATTAAGTCTTTGTATTCTAACCTATGTACTCCTCTAAAAATACTTTGTCACTTTTAATATATTTTTAGTATCCCTCTAATTTGATATCTCCTATTTTACTAATATTCACATAAAGCGGGTTCAATAGAAATCTCGTACACCACATTAGAACGCTTCAATATATTTGATTAATCATTAGTCTTTTTACCTATTGAAGTTTACATATAATAATACTTGCGAGGATTGCTTCGAGCACGTTAAGAGTTAATATTTGATGGCTAGCGGTGAAACGAAAGAATTTTAGCCAATACCCGTTTATTCCACCATAAAAATAATACCAGATAGTTTATATATATGAAGTATATTTTTTTATCACATCTGAATTTGTGGTTTATATATACATCTTAATCTGTATTCCTTACTTCAATCAAGAATTTTTAATTTAGCATTTGAAGTATTAATCTATATAAAATAGACTTAACTGGAAAGATCGGAACAACTATAGGAGATACTTTTGACATTTTAAATAAAATTACGTATCATATTTTGAAATAAAAAGTGGAAAAATCTATCGGTACAATATACTTCGTGTGATCTTTCTAAATAGAGAGTCTAAAGTACAAACATTTTTTAAAAACTATTCATCACTGTTTTATTCCCTCCAATTATTTATAATAATACTTATTACCTTTTATTTGTTTTAACTCGTATTTACGTTCATTTACATTTTTATTTTATCTAACATATTCAAATTTAATTTCTCCAAGGTGATATAATCATAAATTTAATGTTTATAAAAGATGATCCAGCTTATCATAATACTTTACTCTTTGAAATGTGTAGAACTACAGATGGATCTATAGTCAATTTTTCGACCGTGCTATTTTTTTTCCAAGAACATCTACTCTACACCATCTAACTTGAGTTTAAACACATATACTTGTATATTTAAGTTTTTTAATAAAACTAGTGTTTCTGGGTTCTAACTTCTTGTGTAATATTACCAATTTTTATGCGTACAAATCCTGCTATTTTTATCTATAAATTCATACTTCATAACGTATCAATGCATGATATTATTTTTAGTAATATAGGCACAGCCAATCGCAAATGTGAATATTTTCATGGTTCCCCTGTTATATCACATATAAAATTTACAAAGTTATACTTAAGATTAAATCTAGTTTAATTGTCGTCTTTATATATCTGAAGATGTAAATGGTTATCATTTTTAAGTTTGATGTTCAATTTTATATATTTAAATTTATTAAATTACTAAATGTCAAGTGAAGCATTTGCTCACGCACAAACAATATGTTTGAGGAGGGTGTTTTAACCAATCAGTTCTAAGGGAAGAAGATGCATCTGGAAAGATTGTAAATATGATGAGGTGAATAGAATATTAGGTAAAATCTGTTCAATAGAATAGAGTAATCTAAATTTCGGCTTTTACAAAGATAAAAAGTTAAAAATCAAATTTGATGATATAAAAATCAAATAATCAATCAAATTAAAAAATAAGAAAACTAAAGAGACTGTATATAAAATATTGCTCAAAATATTGTCAAATAAAAAATATTTATATTATGTTTCGTCTTTAATTGTTTGTCGTAAATCATTAACTCGTGACCAAAGAATGTAATTTCCTTATTTAAATATATATGCTTCATAAAATATAATTCATCATCAATTGCAGTATTCGGGACCTTTTCTATATATAAAAATGAAATATATAAATTGAAAATAAATACCTATGTGTGGATTTTATAATTTAAAGGTAATTATTCATTTGGGTATATTTATAGCATGTGAATATAATATATATTGCGAGATATAATGAATTTTTTTTAATGAATATTAATTTTTCAAAATTTCATTTTATCCATTCATGAGATATTAAAAAATGTAAGATTGCTGAGATCACTATAATTGCAAAATTAAAATATATAAACACAATAAATAGAAATAAAATTTTTATTTATGCAAATAAAAAAATATGTTCTATCAGAAATGATGAAATATTTAATTCAAATGGAACTAGGTTTGATATATTTAGAATCCAAAAGATTAGCATCTAGCATAAAGAAAATAAAGTTTAGATCAAGCGCCTTTAAATATATTTTTTAATACGAATAAAAGCACGCATTTATGGTTTCAAATATGTTGATGATTTTCAGCTATTTGCAACTATTTAGGATGGTTTGGTGCGAAAATCATCACAAGTTTTATTATTTCTAGTTTAATGTATATTATTTTTAGAATTTATAATTTTTACAACAATTTGAGTTGTTTTTACTAAAAATTAAAGATTTTTTATAATTTAGCGCATAAAATGAGAAAAAATGTTTATAAAGGTATGGGTTTAGATGTTTTTTTACGCTTCTCAATATGTTTAAAAATATGGATTTATAGAATGAATATTACAGTTCAAAAAAGATTAGGCTTTAACACAAACTAAGTATATTAACAATTTTAAAAATAATAATCAAGAAATAAAAGGATAAAAAACCAATTTATTAGCTTCAAAGAAATATAATATAATTTTATAGTATAATATTCTTATTTTTAAATACATTTTAGATGTTAAAACACAATAAATTATATCAATGTGTGCTATATTGTAGTACATATTAAGATAATTTGGTACAATAATCAGTAAATGTTTAATATTTTATACTATATATGATCTATAATGCAATGTCTCAAAGATTTTTAAATATTATGCAGATGCGAAATATTCACTGATCTATATTAAATAAGATATAATATTTAATAAAAATATAAGAAAGATTCAAATTTTAAACTATATATTGTTTTAGCTAAATTTTTATTTTATTATAATTTTTTAATAATATTAATTTTATTGGTGCTAATATTGTTTTACTACGACTGATTTTATTTCATGCATAATATGTATTTTTCTTAATACTCATCACGATGTTTTTTACTATTTTATGTATATTATACCATCGAAAGCCATAAAACAGATCCATATGAATGATAATGAGAAATCAAGCATGTAAATATGATTTCAAAAGGGCAGTTTCTATATTTATATCCATAAAAACTTATTTCAAAATGGTACCGGATGTCTAATAGCCTTGGATAGTTATGATTGAATTTTTTAGGTTTTTATTTTTAATAAAAAATTTGACTTCTATGAAACTTTCCATTTAGTACCTAAATATGATATAATTACCCATAGACAGCAAGTGAATGCTGATTGTGTTTCGATATTTTGTAAAATTATATCCCAATGTTTTGTAAAAATCTATTCTTTACATACCGACTATTGCTTAGTTTTGCGTTTGTTTCCTTTTAGATTAAAACTGAAATAATTTACTTTCGAATTTTAAAATGTTGATAGATTAAGAACTTCTGTATATTATCTAAAATATTTTATATAACACATACATTACAGAAATCATTGCGGTAATACGTACCTATTTTAATTTATTTGTAAAAAACTTATTATTTATAAATTTTCCATAACCTATTAAAGAAAAGGGACTAATTTAATCTTTAGTTCTACTACAAAAAATATTTTATTTGAAAATATAAATTTTTTTCTGTGTATATAGCTATGTTATTTGCTCTAGCATATATCAATAATTTCAGAGACCATAGAATGGATTATTCTCAGTAACACAGAAAATTTAGGAAGAGCTTCTTTTAGTACGGTTCAAATTAAACACATGTATTTCCGTTCTTGATTCTAGCATGTTTTACTGATTATTATATTTAAATAAAAAAAGCAATGGTTTTTATTGGAAATATAAGTATTTTTTATAATAAATTCTTGTTTTCGAATTAATATTCGCATTATCGATTTCTCGCATGATAACGCTTGTCATAGCTTTTTATTTTTTTTATGTGTTTTTGTCTTTCTGTAGGTTTATTCAAGAGCACATTATATGCTGCTTTACTATTGAAGCTTGGGTCTTTTATGCTTAAGTGACATAATGCTTTACTATTAATACGAAATAATTATCTATACTAAATAATTTTTGGATAATCTACTGTTTAAATTGCATACATAGGTATATCATTAAACCGATCTTAGTTTTATTTTTTCACGAATCCTTCATAAAATTATTTATTTAGGAATTGAATTTCAAGTAAGCAATACTAGAATCTTTTACGACAAAGAATTATCAGATACGTTTAACTTGATTTATGATACCAAATTTATGACGCATATAGATATTTATATGTCGATTTTTAATTGTCATATGTATTCGATCTAGATAATAAATTAAAATAATCTTAGGTTTAAATCCTCTATGCACAAGGGATACAGAAAAACCGGTGGAATTAAATTTTTTTTAATATCGTTTTTCATCATATATATAATTTTTATAGTGCTATAATATTTTGATTCATTTTGATAAAGCAATGTATGTAAATATATACAAATTTTACGATGCTTTTTTTCGTGACGATAGTCCGATTGACATGTCAAATTATCACAATACATCATTTTATCACAATTTGTATTATACTTCATGGCACTAAATGTAAATTCACGAGAGCTTATGAAATATATTTTTTGGTAATTAAATAACTAAAATGCTACGCGGACAATCTTTTCACCTGCATATTCTTTTTATGAGCAGTCGTACGCAAATGTAAATATTTTCTTTTGTTTTTATGATTTATTATGACAAAATTCATACCTTTGAAATAAAAGTAAACAAATTTTCTCTAAACTCATGTTTGACATGTATGCAAACCGATACAATATTATTTAAGCAACAAATTTATTTTTAAAATCTAGGTAAAGCTGAACATTTTAAAAGACCAAAATCAACAGAATATTCCTTGCTAATAATTTTATATGTAAATATAATATCATAATATATCTCCACTTTATAGTATTTTTTCTAGATTTTTAAAATAAAATTATTGTGATAACATGCTTATATTATACGAGTATGTTAATATTATGCAAAGTACGTAAAAAAAATTATTATTTAATTGTATGTTTGCATACTTACAGTCGGTTTCAAAAAACATTAGTTCTACAATTATTACTAGTTCCTTATTAAATTAATGTTTATAAAAAAAATGGACGATAAATTTTAAAAGATACAATCTAAAAAATGAACTAAATTTAAGCGCGCAAAATAATTTAGTAACACGTATTTAAACTCGAATTTATCTGTAAAATACTGTCATTCGTGCTTAAAATTATATGTAAAAGTAATAAATAGAGCTTACATAGTGTTTCAGCGATTTTTTTTTATAAATTTGTATTTATTGATTTTTAAAGATAAACGAATTTCCAAAAACCTTTAATTTAATAATATAAAGCTTGCATTTTATTTATCATATTTTAAATGGTGTATATAAAGTTTCTTTCCATACATATATTGAATTATTTTGGTATATTATAAAAATTCCAAACTATTATACATTTCGTGCATATCAAAACACCCATTTTTACAGTGTATTGGAGATAATTTTTTACTTATCGGTCAAGTTTATTTTTATCAATTTTGTCTATTATAACATGGTCTGCTCATTTGAAATATTGCACAACACCTTGATGCATCTTTTGACACCTCCCCTGATCTATCTTCATGTACTGCTCTTCTTCTCTCAAACGAGACGAGTTCAAGTGTCTTGCCTAGTGTAAAAGCTTACATGCATGCTTCTAATTCGTCTGGGATTATTAACATCTTAACATATTTTTATGGAATTTTTCAAATACTTCATTCCATTTCATTAAATAGCATTTAAATTTATATATTTATATTTTTTTAAAATGTTTGCACTTTCAAAAATTTTGATGGTGATTTTCTGATTTTGTAATTATACATAGAATATATGGTAGCTTAATAACCCGTCTAGTTTTTTAAATATCACCCTCGCAACTTTTTTTTTGTCTAGATCATTTGTTAAACACCGTATAAATATTTATAGGTATCTTTGGAATTGTAAGTATAGATTTCTTCTATATAAAAAACGTAAACGATTACCCGTGTGCTGATAAAGGGTAAACTTGGATGTATACCCTTATGGATATCTATTCTAAAATAATTTACGATTCCATGCGATGACTTCATTCAGATATTTTGTTACATGTCTCTATTTGGATTTTTATTTCGAGCTCTTTCTTTTTTTCTGATTGATTCTGTTACCACTATTTCCTAAGCATAGACAATAACAATAAAATTGCCACAAATATAATTATACATTACAATGACTAAATCCTAACAGTTTATATAAAATTATGGCTATTATCAAAAACATTATATATAGTTTATAAATGTAATTTTAATATAAAAAAATAAATATTTAAAGGAAAATCAACGAATAAATTTTAAAAGTAATAAACATTTTATATTGGGTTTACATTCTTAGAATATATCAAACAGTTTTTCTTTTTCTAAGCATTAATTTTATCAGATCAGAAATTCTATAGAGATGAATAGATAACGTTGATATTTTTCTTTTACAAGTAAGCACAATCATATACCGTATTTTCTAAATTTTGATTATATCTAAGATAGATTTACTTAATGGGTTTTCATTTAGTTTGACTATTATATTTTGTCAAATAGATTTTGTAAAAGAATTCTGGTTGTAAAACTTATCAATACTTTTAATTATATATATCACTGCTAAAGATAGATCAAAAATCTTTTTATAGAAGACTTGAATTATAAGTTTTAAACATTATAATATAAATATCATATTTTATGCTTTGTGTATATAAAAATAGATATCAAATCTGGTTTAATCACGACAAATTAAAGCTTAATAATGTTATTACACAGAAAATTTTCTTTTATTCGTATAAAATTGTGAAAGACATCCGTATTTGTTTTCATTCTTTAATCTATATTTCGTAATTTTGATACTTTTATTTAAATATTTATAAGTGTGATTATGACACAAACATAAAGTAAATATTGTTTGAACTTGAAATAATCTTTTTTTTGATTATCATAATATACCTTGATTTGCTCTTATATTTGTAAATGATTATTTATACCATATGAAACTTAAATAGTAATAAATTTTTGATACTTTTTGAGCGAATTATATGTTTTTCAATTAGTTTCAAACCTTTTAGTATGTTTATATGTCAATATGAATGTGCATTTCCACCTTAAAAAAATAAAATAATCAATAGAATTGACATATATTAACTACCTTGAATGTTGAATTTGTTTCCTAAATTATTTAACAACTGATCCAGTTAATATAAATAAAAAAATATACTATCATAGAATCAAATATTGTAATTTTATATTCTGATTTTAGATCATTTTAAATATTATATTTTTTTAGTGTGCACATCGATGGGTTAATACATGAATGCTCTTAAATTAAGAAAAAAAGCATTCATTTTATATTAATGTTTTTACACATTATATTGGCGGGTTTATGAAAAATTGTGCTTTAATTATTGTACCATTGGTTTTTGATATACATGTATGGTTGTAAAAAAAATCAGTATTTAAGGAAAAGGAAATAATGCAAGATACATATACAAATGCAGGGCCATTTTTATTTAAGAACTAAATTTAGTTGTTAATATCAATTTTTATAGTGATCTGAATTTTTTGTGTTCGTTAGATTAATTTCCGATTTTTTAGTAACATCTAGCTCTGTGCGATAGATTTCATTTAAAAAATATGCAAAACGAAGAAAACCGATTATTTGAAATCTTAGTAAAGTCATTTATAATAAATAAAATTCAAATTTTTTTTCACATATAACTTCAAAAATGTTTAGCTTATTAGTAGTTTAATACACTTATATTAAAGAATAATACAAAAACAAAACTAATAATTTTTTTCGTTTTTCGTAGTCTAATATATTTTCATACAGATTATGCCAAAATAAATTGTTAGAAAAAGATTACATGTTTTTGTTGTTTTATACTATTAAGTATCAACATTAGAATCTTTATAAATATATTTTCAATTATGATAATTTGCTAACAGTATTTTTTTCAAACAAGAAGTAAAAAAAATGTGATATTTTTTGGTCCAAAATATACTAGGCATATTCAAAGATATCAAATATGCTTTGATAAACAATTAATAAAAGTAAGTTGATTATAAAGTTTGATAAAAGTTGCTTTTGAGCATAATAAATAATTGAATATTTTTTCATACATTCCACTAAGTCGAGACAATAGAAAACAAAAGTTTATTTTTTACTTTTTTATATATAATAAATACTCAAACAATTTTAATATATTTTATAGATACATCTTTATATATATATGAAAGATTAGCATTTGAAATACGCCTATAAAGCGAGAAGAAAAATTAGATGATTGTATGTTTTTTAAAAAAAAAGGAATGATCTACTATAGATTCTTGCATAAAAAAAGTGAAATTAATTCCTTTTAATTCTTATATGCCTTCGTGATATTTATCTTTCTTCATATTAAACAGGATTTTATCTATAAAATTAAAAAACAGTTCTAAACCATAAAGATAAAAAAATAAAACTATAACATGTGAAATATAATGAACGAATTATTATTATTAAGTCGCTAGATATTTATTATAATAAACGTCTAATTAGTTAGCAGAAATATTAATTATCGAAATTACTGTCATAGCCCTAAAATTAAGAAAACAATACATTTTTGATATATAATGTTTGTCATATAAAGTATAATAGGGCTTGCCGCATTTAAATTATTAAAAAGACAGGTAAAACCTTTTAACTATTATTTGCCAAAATTTTAAAATAAATATAATTTTAATGAGTTTATATTTTTTATAATCTAGCTAAATATATGAAATATACGATACCTTTTTAAAAAATTGAGAAAATATATTAACACACGACAACAACGCTAGGATTATTATTTGACAAAATTTTCTATTGATTTAATAGAAAGTTAATTACGAAATGAAAGTGTTGAATCTGACATAATAAGCAAGGTAGTGGTGAGTATGCAATCAAATGAACAGAAACGGATAATGGTACTATTCATCATAGACGAATCATTTCAAACAATAATGGTAGACGGATATCAATATTGAAATAAGCATCCTGCAATAACGAGGATAAATATATTAAAAATATAGATAAGTTTTATAATTGAATTTTACGCTTTCTGAAGCAAATCCAACCAATAGTAATGCAGTATAGAAGAATTTCCATATTTATAAAGGAGTATGTATAATCTGGTAAGGAGAAAAATGCAACAAGTATTTAGAGAATACAAATTCTATTTTTACGATTTAAAATAATAAGTTAAAGTTTAAATTTTAGATTTATATTGGAGTTCGCGAAATTTCAAGTGGTTTTGTAGATATCCATTCCCGAATTTATACATATAAATAATATCAATCATGTTAGAAACGGTTTATGTCATATTTTATTCTAATAATTATCCTCAAATTCAAGCTTATGACCATATGAAGAAAAATGAAACAGAAAATATAATTAAAAATTCATTCTTTTTTAGCCAGCAGAATATTTATTTAGAGATAAAACTATAAAATAGGGTATTACTATTATTATTTATGGGTTAATTTTATTTTTATCGATTTATCTATTTAGACATGTTCAGCGTGTTGGGAATATTGCACAACTCCTTGATGCATCTTTTGACACCTTCTGATCTATCTTCATCAACTGCTCTTCTTCTCTCAAATGAGATGAGTTCAAGTGTCTTGCGGAGTGTGAGAGCTTGCATGTATGCTTCTACTTCGTCCGGTATTTTTAACTCCTTAACATATTTTTTATGATATTTTGTGACCACCCCATCCCAAGTCATCACATATGGTATTATTCTTGTTTTACATTTGTAAATTAAACCAAGTTCATTTTCCAAGATGTCATATTTTCTATATTTTTCATTCTCAACTTCAGTCAAGTTATCAAGGCTCGTTATACCTATTTCGATCAGCGTAATCATATTTTCTTTTTTATCGTATAGAAAAATATCTGGTCTATTTTGTTTGATTAAAATATCTGTTTTTATTCGGGTATCAATTTTTATTCTGCATTTTTGTTTTCGCAGATCTCTTGTACTGAGTGAGTTCTGATCTTTTTGGTTTTCTTGAAGTTCTATCGTCTTGATAGGAGAAAATGAAAACATCTTACTATTTCATTATGTCTTCGCGTGTAATCATGCCCTAACATTTTCTTGCATCTTGTTGCAAGGTGATCAATTGTTTTCATAGCTTCATTACAGTGTGGGCATTTTATCCTCTCACCGAAAAACACATTTCTAACTTGAATAAAACATAATTTTCCTTCTTCACTTGGTTTAATGTTGCCATCTTTTATCCATCTTGATGATCCAACAATATCAACCATATCATTATTCTTAGCTTCAAAAAGTTTTTGGTGTAATGGTTTTTCTTTTATTTTACACAATAAACTTTCTTGCTGCTTTTTGTCCAGTTTTACGGAGTCGGTGATATTAGCATGATATTTATTTTTAAGATATTTTCAATCAGTGAGAGATGTGTCTTGTTATCTTTTTAGTGGGATGATATATTCTATTTTATATGAAACTCAAAGCTTTTATAAGAAATTGGTTTCAATGCAAAGAATATCAAGATAGGGTCGGATTTTACACTACCTTCAGCTTAATCTTCGCTATACATATCTCCTATGTTTTTAATTTATCTCCAACTTATCTTACATTAGATAAAATCACGTATTTTATTCTAGTGGTTTTACACAAAAATTGGAAAGCAGAATACTTTAGTAATATATAAAAAATGATTGTTTAGGCAGAATCAAAGATGTATACCCTTTTTTAGCCCAAAATAATGAAATTTAAAGATCAAAATAATGTAGGAAAATAAACCACAATAATAAAAGATATAATTTATTAGCATTAGAAAAAAATTTCTGCCTGTTATATTGTATTTTTAGGTGTATTTGCTAAGTACAAAAATATCATAAGCAAAGAAATAATATTCTTTGACCACTTTTTATTTTATATAAATCAAAGATACCTATTGGATTAGAAAATAAAAACAAAAATTATGGAGAAAACAACACAGATGTATTATAAATATCTTTGCTATTCCACTGAATTCACGCATAGAGATTATGGGCGTTATAAGCCATATAACATTAATTTATATTTATAAATTAGAAAAGAAGATCAATAAATTCAAATGATATAATTGCGAGCCTATTGTTGTGAATATGTTTACAGTTGATCTAAATATGTGCGTTCAAATTAAGCGCAATTTCCTACATAAATCATAGGTTCTCTAAAATTATAAGTGTATTATTATATTCTATACACATAATTATCAATAAATTATATAACGTATATAAATTCTGGTTAATATGCGACTTTATGGAGTATAAAAATTAAATAACTTTATTTATAGATTTTTTTAATAAAGTTCAATTAATAATAGATTAAATCCAAAAGCTTTTACTTCAATATTTTATATTTTAATAAAGTTTAGATATCAATAAAACATATTATTTTAATAATAATAATTTATATTTAGAATCCTAATTTACATGAATCTTCTGATTTACACGTATAAGATAGAATAGGAAAATTCTAATTTCTAAAAGATATGTTATATAAAGACAAATAAACTATTACGGTATGCTATACGTTGCATGAAAGTATTTTTACGTGGTTTTCTCAATACTTTAATCGTTTCAATTATTTAAAGAGTACATATAAATACAAAAAACCATTTCAATATTAAAGAATGAACGAAAAAGCCAAAAAAGTCGTGACTAAATAATTTAAAATCAAGAAAACTCTTTTTTAGAGTTGAATTTTTTTTATTTTAAATTACGATTCCTGAAAAATCCAATACAATATAAAAGTCTTAAAATAAACCCTTATGTAAGATTGAAAATCATTTTAAAGCAAATAAAAATATAAAAAGCGTACATTAAGCATTAGTGTTATACATTCATACACACCCATCAAGCTTCTTAAATTTGCCTAAACTTTTTATAGTTGAAAGTATTCAATAGTGGAAAGGTTAAACGAAAATGAATGACACGACAAAGATTATTCGGTGGAAAGGCTGAGATTATATGTTAAATAAGCTTATAAAATATCCATACTATTAAAATTATACAAAAATTGTTAAAAAGAAATTCAAATTTTTTATATGATCAAAAACTGAAGATGGAAAGAGATATCATATCAAAATATACTATATGCTATGCTACATTTCTATTTCGTATATTTTACATGAAGTAAAATCCATCTGATAAATCTCCGAATTTTTTAGTTATTTACCATAAGTAGAAAAATTTTAGTTTACAAAAAAAGTTGAAACATATTTAGATCTTGAAAAAATTTTATATATGTAACAAATTAACATTTCACCACCAAATACTTTTGTTTAAACTTTTTTTTTGAGAAAATATTTATTAGCCTTAATGATTTTTTGCAAAGAGATTTAATTTATTTCTTGATGTTTGTATAAAAAATAAACGAAAACCTGTAAGCAACTAAAAAATACTTTGATAATATAGTTTTTGATTTATTTTATATATCTTTATAGATATTTTAAATATTATTAAGTCTAATAAATTCGTATAAGCTATGCTTTTAATTGGAATAAGAGGAAAAGTATAATATATTCTGAAAAAATGATTATCTTGGGTTTTTTTAATATGAATAACATTTGCAAATAATAAATTTTCATCTTTATTTACGATGACACAAATAAATAAATGAAGTAATGTTTAAATGTATAGTGATCTTATATTATTTTAAGCCTTTCAAAATTAAATCACATGAAATTTCCGTGCTAAAAACTTGAATTTTATATATTTATTATATTATTACAGCACATGAATTGGATTAATTTCATAAAATGCATTGATTTAAACTAGGTTTTCTTGTATAAAATAAATTTAATTTATTTAAAAATGTTAGATAATAAGATCAAAAATGTTTTAAATTTAAAATTATAATTTTTTTCATTTTGTTGGGCGAATAATCGTAATAATACAGATGATAGCGTTAAAATATTTGATTATACCGTAAGTTTTTTGGATTATGTGTCGATAGAATTATTTATGATATAATTTAAAACAAAAAAAAGTGATCTTAATTTAATTATAATTAATATCCGTGAATTTTAAATATATTTATACATGACCCATCCCTAAAATAATGTTTTCTATAATTTAAAAATTACATATAATACTATTTTCTTAAAAATATTATGGCGAGAATTGTATTTTCATGATATTTAGAACTAATAATATAAGAAAGTAATTAACAAAACAAAAAAATGATGATAGAAAAATTCAGAAATATAATCATGGATTTGTTAACCTGTTATCGGAAGAAATTATCAATTCAATCTCTAATGCGAATAATAAAATCAAAATCATATTCTTATAATATAAAAAGCCATTTCAGGAATTTTACATCAGTAAATGGTATACCAATACTTGTATGTTTTGTACTTAGTGTATATAATCTTATGGATATTAATGATCAAAAAAGTGTGATTGCAAAAGTAAAATTACATAATATATTTATATGCTCTAGAGCGATAGATAAGAAAAAAACATAGATGATTGATATCTAATTATTTAAACAAATTTTTATGTGACTAAAACCAAAATTAAAATATTAAATGAACCACAAAAACTATTAAATAGAATTTCGAAAAAATTCTAAGCAACTAAAAAATCGGATGAATTATTGATCATTTTGTAATTACGGTAAACTTTCACTTCGTAAAGAACCAAATAAATGGTTATGACATCATTTTTCCTTGTTAATATTTCAGTAAAAATTGAAAAAAATAGAACCATTCACTTATATTAATAGTAGCTTTCCCAAGTAATCACAAAAAGAAGAACATATGTGAAAAAGTTTATATAAAGATGTGTTTCTCTATAAAAGCTTCACATTATAGATTTGCTCCGAGTATATTTTGCGTATTTACATTAATGACCACATTCATTAAATAGAGAGTAAAAGACTAAGATAACTTTGTTAATATAATCATTTTTTTTTGATATATTTTGATTTACTTTTTATAGAATTCCAAGTGCATATACGCTTTTTAAATTCTACCCTGTCATAACTATAAATGTTAGGGTTTTGAGTTAAGCATCTATCGTAATGATCATATATTTTATATTTGGGTCTAGTATACAGCACAAGAATAAAGAAGCGCATCAGGACAAAATTATTTCATTCATAGAAAAACATGCAACAATAATCAATATTTTATCAATCCGAATATTTTTTAAAAGTGTATTGACTAAAAAGCGATAACTTTAAGGCATACATTAATGGGCCCCAGAATACTATTATCGATTATAATTCGTATAGAAAATCATATCAGAGCTTATACTCAATATAATGTTCTAACTAAAAATAAAAGGTGTGAAATTTTCATGTTTTTATACAATTAAAAAAGCGAAATATCTGAGAATAGATTTCTAGATGATTTTAATCGTAAAAAAAATGTTTTAATATTCACTTTTTTCGTTTATTGAATAAGATCTTTATTTGTTTGAATGCTCATTTTTTTCATAAAAATATTACTACGATTGAATATATCTTTTATCTACATTTGATATATATCAATTTACTTCCGGCTTACGACAATGTTAACAATTCGGACAATAATTTATAGATAGAAAGCATTTATGTGAAATTTTGTATTGAAATCTGCGATTTTCTCTTCCTTTATAACGATATTGATTAATTTCGATACATCATATATATAATATTGGCCATATCCACTTTTCTTAAATCTTCTTCATTATATCTATTCAGATCTTTAGTATTAAAAAGGTTTTCTTCAATGTAATATTTGTATATATGCCTTGTCTGGTTTGAGACTTCGAGTTTTATCGTTATCTTTTATGAATCTGTGTTATCAAACCATCCACTACATGACACATGCTATAAATATAATTTTTAATAAATATTAATTGGGATAAATATAAAAAGGATAATAGATGGATAAATGGTATTTTAACATAGCAGACTATTATCAAAATCTGGTAATACGCTTTTAGATATTCGAAAACCATACTTTAATAACAAAAAACGGCTATTATAATGATAATATAATATAATTAGTTTATTTTATTTGTTTTTATGGCCTATCTACTAGCATATTATGCAGTCGATATATTATGATAAATCACTTACTTCATAAAATATCAATTTTTTAAAGTTTCTATAATTTGATGTATATATTAGCTAAATTGACAGAGATAAATTACAGGCAATCCAATCGCTTATTCTATTTTTTGCCTAAAATATTTAATCTTAATTCCAAAAAAAAATATTCTCTGCATAACATTTCAAAACTTATCGTAACAATAAAAAAAAAATTACCTACATTAGGGTTTAAATATGACTTCTACCATTTACATTTATTGATGAGAGTTGTTTTTTTTGTTGATAGGTTTGGTTTTCTTAAAAAAGCAAAATGAAATTTCAAATCGAAAATCAGTTGTTTTATTTATTATTTCCTTTTATTGCCTATTTTACGTATTAAGCCATAAACTTCTGTATTGCTATTTATCTATGCAACAACTAAGAATGGTGTCTCATAATATAGAACCTCAGTTCAAATTATTGTCGTTTAAATTCCAGGGTATAGTTTGAGTAGGTAACTTTTATCCCAACTAGAAAATTTATTCTGTTTTATTGAATAAGAAAATTTTTAGATGATTCATATAATCTTGATTTTAAATTTTAGAACATCAGTATTACTTTTATAAAAATATTATATAAAATGCCAATAAGTCTTATATCAAATTATCTATCTATCAGTTTATGTGATAAGCCTTTGGAAATATTATCAGATTCCAATATAAAAAAAGTTGTTGCTCCTTAATGACAAAAACTATCTACTACAATTTACAAAAAAAGATTTTTCTACGATAAATCCAAATAAATTAAACATGTGCTATCTAATATTTATTTGGCCTTAATATATGAAATCAAGAAATTATTTCCTATAATTAGAATAAAAATGATTCTTAGTAACACAGCTGGACTCCCTTTGATCAATTTAAAGTTTTATATATGTATTTTTATGTTTTTTTTATATTGGATGTATATACATGTAAATAATTATTTTTGTGGCCATTTCTTAAGTATGTTTTTACGTTCAATCGATAGTAAAAATTGCTTACTTTTTTGCAAACTTTATGAAACAAATTTATTTGTGTTACAAGTAATTATTATTTTTGCCTGTTATTTTCTATTTCGCTTGTTGCGCTTATTTTTAATAATAATAAAATATATATATATGCGCAGTCTTGGTGTTTGAGAGAACAAAATTTATAATATTTGCATTTCTGCAGAAAATATTAGCAAATAAATACAACAATAAGAATAACGAAAAACAATTCTATTTTTTTAAACTTTATATTATAAAAAAATAAATTTATCATGTGAATTTTCTAAACTATAATATATTAAAATATATATTTGCAAATAAATTTGATTTTTTCTCATGAATTTATTTGTATTCGCTGTTTATACTTATAAATATGAAATGATTTGTCTATATATCAAAAAATAATATTACATTCTATGATAAGTTGTCTTTCTCCTGCATGCAACCCACTTCATTTGCTGGAAATTTCTTTTTTGGATAATATTGATTATTATAAATTACATTGGCAGACTAATTAAACCGACATGTTATTTTTTTTAAAAAAAACTGGCTATAGGGATTTTAATCCTACTAAAATCCTATTTTATCTAATTTTTGCACAATTCAAGTTACTCATAGCAGAAAAATTGATTTTTACGTTTTAATTACAAATATTAGAATAGTTTGCTGGCTTGTGTTTATTGTTTTTGAGCATGTAATGAAATTGATTCATTTAAAATTATGTAATACAAGTATAAAAAAAGACCCATCCCAATTTTTTTTTCGTTCATAGACGCATCAAAGGTACTCATCGTCATATTAATTTTAGTTATAGCGTGTAAAGATGTATTAACAATTTTTACTAAAGATTAAATGTAAAGGATAATAGTAAATAAAAAGATAGGGTTTATAAAAATCTTATTTCTTAAAGTAGAATTTATTTTTTATTTTATAAATTTTCAGAGAGAAAAATAATTGCACCGAAATAAAATTCGATATTAGATTTATATATATCATATCAAAAGACTTTTGGATTTGTTCGTATAATGCGGTATTTTTCATACACTATTTATAAAAACCATTTTATTCACGTAATAAAATTCATAAGAAATTTTCACATAAAATGTGAAGATGGAACTCAATATGGAAAAAAAATTATACCTGGATTATAAATAACAAAAAAAAGTTCCTTATTTATTATTTTATTTTACATCGGTCTTCGAAATTTATTTGTGATCGTATATGTCATTTATCATCATTCGTTTTTAAAAAATCAATGATATAAGGGTCTGATTGAAAAAAATATAAAACTATTTTTCACATCTATTTATAAAGTTAATATTTAATTTTCGAAGATTCAATAAAATATTCATAAAAATCAAATTTATTTTTCTTCTATAACGTTTGAAAACATAAAAATTCACTATACAGATTAAGACATAGTAAAAAAATTTTCTTACCATCATATGATTATCGATGGGTGATAGAAAAATTTAAAATATATATTTTTGCAGCTATAATTTTTATATTTATTATTCCCCCATTATCAAATTTCACATTCACCCATAAGATATGAATCGCAAGGTGATATGAAAACAAAAAATTATATCAAGAGGAAAGTAGCATCAGTAAACTCGAAGCGGTAAAAGATGCTGTTAGCTAATTAAAATATCAAATTTATTCTTTTTGTTTGATCCACGATATTCTTTCGATAACAAATTTTTAGCACGTAATTCAATTATAAAGTATAAAAACATGAATATTCTTCAAATATTAACTTATAATACGAGTAAAGGCCAACGTAAATCATAATTCAAATCAACATAAATGGTGATGTGGTATTTAAAAATGAGTTACTTTAAAAAAAATTGCAATATCAAGCAGATTTCAGAATACATAAAAGAAACAATCAAACACCTCGTTGTTATGTAAGTATTCAAATTATATTTTACTTTGATATTTTCGTCTTAAATATGTTTTAATGAATTAATTTTTAAAATTTTGGAGCGCAAAAAAATAAACTACCTTTTCATGTATTTTTAAGAAACTTATAATATATCGAGAATATCTGACAAGCGAATGTTACCATAATAGCTAATAAAAACAAAAAAATAGTATTTTTAGTTCCAATGGAATGGTTTATGATTTTACATTAAATAGAATATTTATAATTTTTTATCTGTCAAAATAAAAAAAATCCTATCGTTTATAACGAAACAAATAAGAATTTTGTCATACGACTTTTTTTATCATTATAAATTTATTTTAGAATGTTGAAATATACAAAAAAAAATAAAAATTCATCACACGTAACTTATATATTATTAGCATTAAAAATACAAGAAAAGATTAAGATAAAATGTAAAAATATATCTTAAGTCTGATAAGAATCACAATTAAATACTTTTATTACTTTTACTTTAGCGCATAATATTTATATAAGTCTAATTAATACCAATTTGTTTGTATAAAAATTAGTTTAGTAATTATTTATGAGCATAGAAATTATATGATAATATCTGCAATAAAATGGGTGATTCAAATATGCCTTTTATTTTTTAAGAATTATTTTATGATGATAAATGAAAATCTGCTGTTTCTTATGACTCAAAAAATCATTATGTTGAAAAAGATCACGATATACAATCTATACATGTTTTTATATACATTTAATTAATTATGTGATTATATTTCAAATTTAGTAGATATTTTATACGAAATGGTAGAATGAAATAAGTTCAAAGAATTAATAAATATAACTAGATTGACCAAACGCATTTATTTAATATTAAAATGATTATGAGGATAGAAATTGCTTAAAAAAGGTGCACTAAGAATATATTGTTCGTATAAAGAAATATCGCAAAAATAAGTAAATAAATATTAAGTGCATTTTAGAATATTTAGGTATAAGAAGTACGCAGATAAATGTAATTGCCAATTGTAGTAGAAGATTTCAGAGTGTAACGTTTTTATTATATTTTATTTAATTCTGTAGACTTTAAAGAACTAGAAAAAGGAAATTTTTATTTCGTATATATGTTATGACAATCAAAGTTATATATAATGCTTGTAATTAGAGAATATATAAGATAAACCCTATTAACAATACAAATTGCGTTTTCATGCTGTAAAGTCAATCTAATTCAACATAGAATTTTGCATTAGTTCTAATTATATTATTCTATAAAAAGTATGATGTGTAAATAATTTATGACCATTTTATCTAATTGATATGTTCAATACATTTTGAGTCTAAATGCATAAAATAGACCATCTGTATTTTTTTCAGGTATATAAAGTTTCTGCTATTAATGCTCCATACAGACATTTTTAGTAAATTTGGCATCGAAAAAAATGCATTTCTCGATTTAATATGATATATTCATAGCATTTAGCGTATAAATAAATAGTTTTTTTCTGTATAAAAATCACAAATAGATTGTCTTTTATGTTAAGATACTGCACATACGTAAAATTTACAAATTTTAAATATTTTGTATATTTTTTTATTGCGGCGCGTACCATTTTTTCTAAATTTATATTTTTAAGTTGTTTAGTTAGCAAAATTTATTCGCATTTTTATTATAACTAAAAGTATAAATACCATAGTACTATTGAAAATAACAATATAATTATGATTATTGTGATGGTTTTCATTCCAATAAATGATTCTTTTTCTTTCTATGTCAATCTGATCTAGTAACTTAGCCAAACTGGTTTGGAATAGGTGGAAAATATTTAAATAATATATGTAAATAAAAATACACTGAGATATGCCTCACAAAGTTTTATCGATTTTGTAATGGATATCATTAAATAAAAAAACAACATTTATGTCAGTGCAAAGCAATATTATATGTTTTCATGATGAAAAAAAATCATATTCACATATGAACTTAAAAATGGTTTTATGTACACTTATATTTTATATTTTACAATAATAATAGAAAAAATTTGTAAAATAGACGATAAACTATAAAATATTATAAATAATTGATATTGGCATAAATGAAATAGCTATAGTCACATTAAACATCTAGAGATATAAAAATATACACATAAGATTACATACATATAAATTTACAATCCAAGTATTAGATAATCGATTATGATTTCTTTACGGGGAAAATTCTGTATACTGTTTAAAAGCAATAAAATGGTAAATATGTGCATAATAAAAACGGAAATAATTTCATCATTTATCGATCTATATTAATGGTCATATTTAAAATAGCCGCATATGTAAAAACGATGTATTTGTTTATATTGTTTTCTATTTAGATTTTTTTTCTGATATAATTATAGATAATGCAAAGATTATATATTTGAAAATAAACCAAAGAAAATAATATACTATTGTCTCATAAAAGGTTCGACAATGTAAAGATCCGCAAGTATCTTTGAAAGAACGTTGATTTTTTCGTTAATGTTCCACCATTAAAAAAGAATATTTACCGATAATATTGTTTATAAAATATTAATACTAAATGGAACCTAAGGGTCTAACCAAGTAAATTATAATAATAGAGCAGAAATATGTAGCTAATCCTATAATATATAAAGTGCATAGTATAAACTGGAAGTAAAGTAGCACACGATTTCTTTATAAACGATTTCATATTGCAGGTTTCGTCTGTCTTTATAAACTAGCACATATAAAAATAAAGTTCCTACTATAACTTATACTTCAAACTTGGCCCACATACTAGATATTTATAAAAAATGACATTAAGAGGTAATTGAACATATAAAATATGATTTGATCGTTTCCAATTAGTTCATAACATATAATTTTATAAATGGCATTTAAAAATTTGTGACATAGTCAGTAAAAGGTATACTCGAGTAAGAAAATCCCTCTTCATATTTTAATACACAAGATCCGATTTTACTTTATATTTTTTATTTTATATTGCATAATCTAAAAACCTCTAGAAATTTTGTTTAAAAGCAAATCGGCTAATAAAGGCAATATTTAGAATGTATTTAAATCTAAATCTGCTATTTCTAAATTTTAAGCCCTGTCATATTCGGACTGATTGCATTTTAGCATAAAACGACAGGATTTTATTCGCATACAAGAATAAAGGTATTATATTCCGGAAAAGCATAAGCAGCAGATATATACATGCCATATTTTGTGAATCAATTTTGTTCTTCAACTATTTTTTGGACGCAAGGCAAAAATTCGATTTCACTGATAGTTTAATCCGAAATTTTGTAATTAAGTTGACCTATTTGAAATATAAATTTATAATGTCTTTTCCTTTTTATTATTACACATTTTTTAAATAATTAAGCAGATTAGTGAATACAAAATGCCAAATATATTTATTTAAATCAACGGAATTAAAAATTTAAAGAATTATGTGATGAAATTACTGTCTTGACTAAGTAATTTACTAGCACATGATATCTGGTATGTTTTTGTTAGTGTTTTTTTCATTTATATTGATGGGATTAGCTTTATTTCTATGGCATAATATTTAATTAAGAAAATAAATAGGCGCCCAAGACTTTCTTTCACTAAAAATTATATACAAAATAATATTATAAACGATTTTTTAATTCCTTTATGCTGATATTAAAAAAAAAATTCGATTGCAGTGAGCTTTAGTAACGCATGATTTAACAGAATGAAGCACTTTAGTTATCATACATATATTGTTTATATTCAATGTGCTGTAAAGATGAATCTTCCTAAATTTTTATGATGTTGTGTATTTTTTCATATATCGAAATGATCAACGGTAAAACATTTGAGAACAGCCATATATAATAAAATTCTGATTTAAATATATAATTTGTATAAAAATGCATATAATTAAAAAATATATTTTTTTATATTAGAAGCTATTAAAGAATTCGTTTACCCTAAAATTTATATCAAGACATATTATACGAAATTTAGAGAATCGTATTATAATTAAACCATTGTAATCATGCTTTTAAATTTATAATTAAGATTATGTTGCATCTTTAATTATTTTTTTGTTCAAGATAAATCGAATATCAACTTAAAATTTTTAATAAAGTCAATAGTTCTGGACTGAAATGTTTAATCCATATTTATAATAAAAGTATGTTATATTCCCATAAACAGGGAAATAAAAGCAAATCTATTTTTTAAGTTTTTTTCAAAAACTTAGTCAATATGACAAAGAAAATGTTTTTATTTAAAAAAATATAAAATTGATAGACTACTATCTCTCGAAGAAAAGATTATATTTGATTTAATATAACAAAAAAATTTTACTGGAATTAAAAATCCATAGGATTTTATATATTGTCTATAAATCATAATAGGAAAGATAAATTTTCTGTTGAATTTAATATACACTTATAGTCGCACATATTGCATTTAAAACACAGCACACAAAAACCTTATTTTAATATAAAAGCCAAATGTCTTGATCCATCAATATATGCAGAAAAAAAATTAATTATAACAAAAATTTAGTCAAGAAACACAATCATATTTTTAATGCTAAATTATCAAATATTTTGTGTGTACTTATGAAAATAATTTTATTTTCATTTCTTGTAACTTATTTTATGATATAATTGTGCAATAATGCATGTTTTTCAATGATCTAAAAGTTACCCATAATTTACAACAAATTGCTTTTATTTAAAATGAGCGGAAAATGATATTTTAAAAAGAAAAATCATTTCAAAATTTTTTTGTAGATAAAACGAATCATAAGATATAGTGATGTTGTGATGTATTAAATCAAATTATTTTCATACTTCTGATATATAAAGCTAGCGCTGGTCTATTAGATAACTTATAATTTACTTCATTTTTGTATAAAGTAAATATATTTTTTGATATACATTTTAAAAACCATGCGATCGATAAAAACCCTTGAATTAGTAATTCTTGAACGGAGGAGAAGTATTGAAAATGACTTTGGAGAGGAGAAAATACCAGAAAGTATTAATAAGTCTTGAACGGAGGAGAGGATTGAAGATGACTTTGGAGAGGAGAAAATACCAGAAACTATTTATAAGTCTTGAACGGAGTAGAGATTAAGCAAGTTATGCTCGAGAACAAAACTAAAAACATAACTATAAATTTAGCCCTAAAATATACAGATGCAATTTCTATAAATATGGCCATCAAAAGATATTATATAGATTAAAAAGTTATTTCAAATTTTATTTCTATAAATATAATATGACCAATGAAAGATATTATATTTAATACATATGTAATTTCTAATTTAATTTTTAATAATTTAAACATGCTTATGAAAATAGTCAGGTCAATATGGACTATATTCCCGCAATAATAAATGGTTACACTGACAGAATCTTCACTCCGAACCATTAACCGAAACTGTAAATGTTCAATAGCCGGTTAATTCTCTCGATATTACCGGCTATTATACGAATTTACAATCTATTGTTAATCACCTTTCTGAAACGTAAATTTTTAAAAACATCAAACACTCTTTTACAGGCTAATAATGGAAATCTAGTACATGTGATTTGTTATCATTTTTCTATTCACCATAGATTTATATAAATTATCCTTGTAGCATCTTAAATTATATTTTTGAAACATTTGATAGTACTCTGTTGATATTAGTTCTAAAAAATCATAAATGTTTTTCTTATATATTTTGTTTCCCCATTCCCATTCTATTGATTTTTAAGTGGATTTCTGCATATTGAAATTGTATTTCCTCCACTTTATATTGTTTTTAATTCGCTAAATGCAAGCCTTTAATTTAAAATTTTTTGTGCTTTAAATATTCTCGAAAACATTTATTCGCTTTTGATTTTAATTCCGAGAAATTGGCATCTTTTACAAAATATTTATTGTTAAAAAGATCTAAATAGTTATATACAGAATTTTCTTCAGAAACTCTAATAGTTTTAGATTTGGTCATTCAAAATTTATCTATTCGTTTGGTATTATAAAGAAGTTCAGCAAAAGACATCGCATTCAAAGTTCCATTTTCCCATATATTATCGTTTACAAATAATTCTATGTGCGGATTACTGTTTGAATAAACCGATCTTTCACTACATATTTGACTTTCATTTAACAAGAACTCGATCATAATTTCGAATGTGTATATGATGAGCTTATTTTAGTTAAAAGATTGGTTTCGTGTCGCGAAAAAAGTTCTTTTGGTTTTTTGTGTTGTTCTGGACTAAGAGCATCATAAATAACTTTATATAAAAATTCTAAATTTCTTAGGGTATTAAATATTTTTCTTTATTTGAATCAAGATGCTCTAAAATGGTATAGCCAATAAAATTATATATATTACCGTTAAAATAAAACAAAAAATATATATAATTTATAATATGTATTATATATTTACCAAATCTTCAAAATTATCACTGTAGTTTAAATGATTTTAGAATCCCAACTTTCTTTTTTCAGATGTTATTCAATCTAAGCCACAAATATTGTTTATTTTTAATAATAAAATTGAAAATGCATTTTTTTATGCAAATAAGTGGTGCTAATGAAACTATTTGATTTAATTGTTGTCAAGTTAAAGTGCACATATATTATTTCGCTCTTTCACAAATTTAAAAGCATATAATAGTTAATTTTGTAAAAATAAATATCTTTCTGCCAATATTTATATAAACCCTATGTTCAGGTAAAAATTATGAGGTTGATTTAATTAAATTATTATGTATTTTTAAATTATAGTAATATATGAATTTAAAATTTGGGAAAATAATAACTTACTGTTATCATATCTTCCATAATAAGCATTTATTAATTATAAAAAATGTAAATCAAAGTCACAAATCAAAATCAGGCATGTACCCAAACAAAAAGATTAAGGAAGCACTTGAACTCATAGGTTTTGAAAAAAGTTAGGTATCGAAGAGAATATAACCAAGAGTGTAGATATGATGTATCTACGGTAAATAAATTACGCTATGTTTGCGGTTAAAATCAATACTGCCAAGATTAATACATAAATATAAATATGATATAAGTTGTAAGGCTATGCTTAGAGAAAGTTAAAAAAGTTATTATACCAAAATAAATACATAAATAAAAACATAATATAAGTTATATAGTTATGATTTATGGGAAAATCTAGAAAATTATAATATCAACATTAACCTATGAATATAAATATAATAGAAGTTATTTAGTATTGCTTCGTGAAAAATCTAGAAATGTAAGATGCCAAAATTAACCCATAAATTTGAATATATGAGTAGTCATGTAGTTTTGAACGATGAATTTTCAAAAACTTATAACACTAAAATTGGCCCATAAAGAAAAATATAATATAAATTATCTGGTTTTGTTCGAAGATAAAATCTAAACAATTATAATACCAAGATTAACGCATAAATAAACAGTTAACAGCTTCAATTAAAACATATATAATCATATTTTTAATTTTAGAGCTATTTTTTAACTTAAAAAAGTCCTATTATTTATTTGTGGGAAACACAGATTAATTACTAAAGCATATAACATTTTCTGTAATTTGATACAATACATATAATTTAAAATTCCCATATTCTTTAATTTAATTTATAATATACTCTTACAAATATTTTAATCCTCGTTCTCTATCATACATCTAATAATATTTGAAAAATAATAAATTATCTATTTTTATTTCTATAATCAAAAATATCTTGTAATCTTAGATACCAACCTTTCCAGTTTTCAATACAAATTTGTTTTAGCAACGTGGGCTTTTGCGATATAATTTAAAATTTGATTAAAGTTTTAAATTTTCAGCGATTACATATATAAAATCAATTATTGAATGCATAATTACAATGAATCAATCATTCTATGAAGATCTTTACTTACACAAAGGATGCACGACAGAAGAAGTCAGAAAACAATACTATACTTGTCGAAAGAATTCCATCCAGATACAAAAAATGGAAGCAATGAAAAGTTTGATAGAATAGGGAAAGCCTATATGTTTCTTCGTGATAAAAAAAGAAGAGACTTTTATGACTCTTTCGGATACAACGGATTATCCCATTTAAAAGATGAAAAGAGTATATTTTTATATACAAGACTGTTGTGTAGAACAGACATAATTGCTATGATCGGGACAATTTTTTTCATAGCCTTATTATATTTTGTTACTCCATTGATAAATTTTTTAAGAGAAAATGATATTCTGACACTAAAGTACTCGACTATTTTTACACCATGAAGTGTACCAGCTGTATTATTATGCATTCTATAGATAAGAACCTTGGGAATACTAAAGAAATCAAAAGAAGATTATTCAGGAGAAATATACAATTGCCTTATTATAATTGCAAAGATAATATTGGTAGTATCACAGTATGTCTTAGTGTTCTTGATTATAGACAACATCATAGATATAAATCGAACACTTTGGTTATTACCTTACTTTATCTTTGATGGCACTAAAACTATCAATTCTTTAGTTGAAGAGTTCCGATATGGCGGATATAAATATAAAAAAGAATTGGGGAAAATAGCCATGAATTTTCTATTAAGACTATTGTTAATGCTAGTTTTGGTTTTAAAGATTAATATGAAATGAAAAACGGGCATCGGTTGTCTTATTTTAGCGATTGCTGCCGCCTTTGTCTAGAAAAAAACACCCAAAAAAACGAAAGCGATGTGTGTCCTATTAGTAATATTTTATGTAATAGGATGTCTCAGCAAGGTCAAATAAAGACAGACTTGCTTTTAAAACTGAGCTTAATACCGCCTTTCATAATTGCTGTTTTAGCTATAGCAAAGGGATTACATGAGTGGACAAAATTAATGCCTAAATCTATCTATCTAAAACAGAAGATGATTTCCCAGGAAACGCAAGAAGACTATTCAGGGGTTGTTTAATAAAAATGGAAATCTATACATTCTCATATAACTTATTTGAAAATTTATCATGATTAACTTTCTTAATCCCATTATGAATATTCAATAAGTATATTTTTAAAACACAATTTTTGAAAAAACTTTAGTATATGGGCTAATATATACATTGTAAATATATATTTTCTTTTTGAGTATAACGTAATTGATTTTCGTACGGACATCGTATTTATACTTTTGCTATATCCTTTTCTATTACAGTTTCTTCTATAGACATTCAATTAAAACTAGGTATATATATAAATATTAGCGGGAATACAAAAATTATTTTATTTCAATTATATTTGAAAGTATTTAGCCATTATCAAAAAAAAAAATATAAATTTTCGTATCGAGTTAAAATTACATTTATATGTACAAAAATTCAAAAAAACACTTACAATAGTATGAAAAAATTAATTGAAAATTTTTTTATAAACATTAAATTACAAATGAAAATTATATAGTTATTTGATCTTATAGCGTGGGATGGAGTGATGACACAATATCTTAAAACAACCATGAACTACTCGAAGTTACAAACCGAATCGAGGCATATATACAAACCATAGAATTTAAGAAAACCTTATACTAATAGGTATTGATAAGAGGATAGGTATCGAAGAAGATCGAAAAAATAGGATATAGGCTAGAGTATAGATATGATATATTCACAGTTAATCAATTACTTATGCTTAAAGTCAAATCAAAAATTATTTTGCCAAAATTAGCCCAGCCCATGAATTTGAATATAATATAAATTTTGGAGTTATGCTTGAAGCGAAAATAAAAATCCGAATACTTAACAAACGCATAAATAATAATAATTATATTTGACAAGGTGTTATAAATGATAAGAAAATCCAAAAAAATTCAAGACCAAGAATATTCCCCATAAATATAATATAAGATATGGAGTTATGCTTTAAGAGTAAATCAAGATTTGCGCTTCCAAATTTCACCTATTTCAAGAATAAAAAACTTATATAATTTAAGGAGTTAAGAATTCAAATAAAATGCAAAACTACGTAATATAAAAAAACCCATGAATAAAATATTTTGTATTGAATATTCATATATAATTTAAACATATATCTAATATTAAAGATTTAGGAATGTCAATTGAAACATACACACAAACATAAGGATTGAGGAAGACATTTTCTCTAAAGAGTCTGGAAAGAAGAAGGTTTATCGGAAAGATCATAAAATAATGTGTTAGAATGTAGTATTCATCGGAAATGTTATAAAAGCATTCATAACAGTGATTCAATGTGATTTTATAATACTTTAAATAACATTAACTAATGTAAAAAATTATCATTTGAATGCAAAACTCCGGAAATTTTTTAGAAAGCAACTACGTTTTTATCATATATTTTACATTTTACAAATACTTTAAAAAAAAATTAATAAGTTATAAACGTAGAATATGTATTTAGAAAGACTGTAAGATCATATGCTTATTAAGAGTATACACCGAATCTGTAATATTGAGAAATCTAAAGTTTTGCGCAAGCTTACACGAAACCAAAAGAAAAATTAGACCTTGTATAAGATGAATATTTATAGAATGAATAACGAAGTCACAAACCAAATAGGTTCATATCCCAACTATAGAATTATGGGTAACCCTTGAACTAATAGGTCTTGAACAGAAGAGAGGTTACAATAAGATGTATGAGAAGAGTATATAGCCTATAGTAATAGATTTGATGTCACATGACGGCAAAATGACGCTATGTTTGAAGAAAAATCAAAAATTTCTTTGTTGAAAATAACCTACGAATAAAAAAATTGGTATTGTATATCAAAATACATGAATTCAAATTTAAAAAAAAAATATTATTTATGAATCCAAATTTTCAGCATATTTATTTTTGGATTACAAAGAACTTAACATTCTAAAAAATAAATTTTAATTATTGTGTATGCCATTCAAAAAAAAAGAAGCATGATTAATTGAATAAATAAAGTTTGTTTTATACATTAAATTAAATAAATTTATTTCAATATGTTCTTAAAAATAATTTACGGAAAACAATAATCCAAAAATATACGATGAACAAAAATTAATTTATATGCATTTTATTTAACTTATTTAAAATAGAAATAAAAATATTGAAATTAATATACCAAGAGTTAGGCGATAAATGTTGATTATTTTAATTAATGTGTTTTGCATTGCGAAAATACATGATCGACTTTTTGAGAAATTTAGAAGCAATCATACAGCAAAATATTCGAAAAAAATATAAGAGTAACAATAAACAAAGATTAATATGTGGTTTTTGACAAATAATTTCTAAAAAAATGGTCTAGCAAATTAAAATATTCTAGTAATATTAATTAAAATATTTTTATAAACAAAATCACCCATAAAAAATCTATGCACCCAGAAAATAAACATTTGGGTGAAAATATCAAAAAAAAAAATATTTATTTGTGCTGAAACAAATAGTGAAGAGAATAAATATCAATTATGATTTTTATTAGTTTTAATATAAGTAAATAATAATTCATATCACATATTAGTTTAAATTGAAAAAAAACATAGATTATGACTTCCATTAGCAAAGGATTAGGGTAAAATATGGTTAAAATTAATTTAATCAAAGACAAACGTAATTTAGTTCACATATATTTGAAACATAAAAAAAAGAAAAAAGAATTAGAAATTAATGAGAGATGAATGCTAAACTGCAAATAAAGCGCAGTGAAAATATAAATTGTGAATTGGTATAAACGAAAAATTCTATTTTCATATAGAAACAGGTGTTAAATTGCGGAATTAAATAGTATTACATATAAATAAATCCATCGAACATATGATAATTATTAGATTTTGTATGATATTTTTTTTCACTTTAAGTGAGCCCAAGATTCTCTTGATTTGTAAAAGCGATTTTAGAGCATTGAACGAAAAATATAAATCTATAAAGCTAATACTTGTGTTTCTGATGCAGATTTTATTTGATATTTTACAAACTACTTTTTAACATTTTATATTTGAAAATTATGATTAATTATACGATCCACAATTATATCATCTAAATCGTTTTATAATCCTAAGAAAAAATATAGTGTAAAAATTAAACTATATATGAACTTTATGATTAGAAACCACTACTTTATTCGTTCTGATTCATTGTTAAATATTTTAGAAATAAAATTTATTTTACTTGCACAAAAAAAATTCTTTTAAAAATACAAATGTTTTTTCTCTAAGCTCTAGCATAATTATTTTTATAGTAATCTAAAATTATTATTAATTAATCTGGTAGAATAACCTTAAAATTCAAATCACTTAAAACTACTCATAAAATTTCATAATCTATTTAGTTTCATATAAATATCGTATTTCTAGACAAGTATTATAATTAGTTTATATATTTCGATAAAAAATTCATATTTTAAATACTTATTCAAAGATTAAAATCAATAAAAATATACATCACTTTCATTCTACAAAAATTTCAATAAATAAATAGAATGTATTATTGAAATTTTAGAAGTGTTTAAAAATGCACAAATAGGCCATGTATTTTCTTATATGATAAAAAAAAAATTTCATCACGTGATTAAAAAAGGTATAATCAGCCTTGACACTTCTAATGAACTTTAAAATGAGAAATTTAATTATTAGTTAATTTTGAAGAATGTATTTGCTTTTATATACTAATAAAAGAATACATATGACATATGTCATGACTCTTTATAGTGACGTTTTTAATTTAAAATATGTAAAGGAGGTAAGAATCCCTGATGAATTAGAAACATACATGCAAGCTCTCACAATTCATAAGACACTCGAACACATATAATTTTTTCGAAAAAGAGCAGTTGACGTAATTAAAATAAGGGAAGGTATAAAAAGATATATAAAAGAGATTTGAAATATTTATTAAGGGTTGTTTGCAATTCTGTAATTGGAATATGTGAAAAGAAAAAACAAAACTATTAAAAAAAACCAAATTATATCAAGGACGCCAAGCAACGATCAATTAAGCTAAATCGAAAAAACAGATTTTTATTTTTTAATGATCATATTTTATTTTTTAGGAAAAGAGAAAAGAACATACATTATAATTTAATGCAATATTTTTTAGCAAGTCTTTTATTTGTATAATTTTTTAAATATAATTCTAAAATTTTCAGCAAACGCAACTTGATAAATGTTTCTTTGACACATCATTTTTATAGTATTGGTCTGTTCCGATTTTCTTTTATTATTCCGAACATTTTTTACATGTTAAGGTCTATTAACTTAGGATATTATCAAAATGATAATTCTTATTATGCTTCAGTTTTGTTGTGACTTCGAGTTCTTATATGTCAATTATATTATATTAGTTGCGACATAACCTTAAATAAATCAATACTCCGAACAATAAAATATTTTGCGAATATACAATTTTTTTAAACCTAGGATTTATAATTGACAAACTCTAAAAAGCATTGGAAAAATTTTTATTTTACAGATTGGAAATAAAACTTAAATAAAAAATTGTATTTTATTGTATATATGTATTTTGAACAAATAATTTTATTTTTTTAGCTATCAGTAGTTCCTTGTTTAACTTCCAATGTGTAGAGTGTCCACAATTTTTACAGTTCTAAAAATCCAAGTTGCTCAAATAAAAAATCACACTAAATTACAGTATAATAAATTTTTTATATTTTTTCTATTATTTAACTTTTGTTTATGATTATTAAAAAAAATTTGCATGTAATTTTAAATCTATTTTTTTCTTCTAAATGTAATCCATTTTATAATTAAACAGCCTAATAAAATGCATAAAAATAATATAAAAAAAGCATCCCAAAATAATTTCTATTTTTATACATCCAGAAAATAATCATAAGATCTATGTATAACTTTGCCCTTGTTAGATTTTTTGTTTTTCGGACATATTTTAATGTCAAAAAAATGCTCGATTATATATTTTTATGCAAAAAATAGAAGTGCTCCTGTATTATTAAAGATTTTATATTCGGAGGACAAGAATGAAATTTTTATCCCAATAAAACATGAAAATTAAAATATTTTGACCTATTTGCAAAGCTTATTCCTTTGATTTATATTTATTCTTATCTTTTTAAAACACAGGAGATATATAATAAAATAAAATCGTACAATAAATATTTTTATTTTCAACTAAAATAAATATATAACCTTTAAAAGAAGTTACATTATATTTAATGTCTAAAATGGTGGCAAAACTATATTTTCGATTTCTTAAGCTATTACGATTCCTCAACTATAAGCACGTTCCATATAGGTGAAATATAATTTTACATCATATAAAAACACTATAATCCTGAAATGGATAAATTTAATATAAATGTATTTACAAAGATTTTGTTATATATTGAAATTTTAAAATACTTTCACTTATTATTAAGTCTATATTTTATTATATATTACCAATTGTTTTATTAGTTTTCTGCGTAATTAGAGAAATAACCTACAATTAAAATTTATATATTTAATATTGATACCTATTAGAAGATCATAAAATTTTACTTGCAGATGACGGTACGATAAAGAAAGAGCAGGAGTTCAACTATAGAATGTATTAAATACGTAATTTTGGTCAAAAAAAACCTGACAAGAAATTCTTTGAAAGTATGATATTTTTTTATAAAAGCATTATAAAACTTTCGATAACCCCAATCAATATAATAGCTTGCAAAAACATCAAATTTAAATACCTTTAGAAAGTCAAATATTTTAATCTTTATTTTAGCCTGAAAATGTTCTTATTTTAAAGATTTTTATTATACTATATATCCTGCAACACAATAGAAAGTAGAAACAAGGGCCGCCTTATTTAAAGTATGGTTTCTCAGGGGATTACATTTAACGCAAAATCATATTTATAAATGCTCATACTTTA
Organism: Rhyacophila brunnea; assembly: GCF_057557595.1. NCBI lineage: Eukaryota > Metazoa > Arthropoda > Insecta > Trichoptera > Rhyacophilidae > Rhyacophila > Rhyacophila brunnea. The sequence goes on from NW_028233341.1 coordinate 1,768,280, forward strand.
CATAAGATTAATATAAGTAAAAAAAATATCACATGAGCATTATTAAATTTATATTCCATAATTTTAAAGATTATATATTTGATAATATTAGACATAAAATATATTTTATTTTTTTACCTGCCAGTTATGGTTTTCCATAAATATTTTTGTAAATCTTGGATGAAGTATGCGTTTTTTACATGGTAAAATGGAATAAGGAACTAAAAATATTTTAAATTAATTGTACCCAAATCGAACTAGCTCTATATGTTCATATCCCTTCATGTTTGAATCTAAAGTTATTAGACGATTTCGAATTTTAATCGTGCTATAGAGTTGTACTTCTTTACCGTCTTTCTTTTAATAATAGTTCAAAAGTAAAGACACACATATAACCAATAAAATAGTTTATAAACCAAAAAAACTTAAAACTAGATGGTATATAAGAGTGAAACAAGGTGATTATTTATTAGTCGGCAAATAAAGTCGAACTGTTTTTTCTTAGTATCTACTCAGTTTCAGTTTATTTATAAAATTTATTTAGCCGAACCGTCAATGAATGCTAATTTAGGTATATATAATTGATACAACCAATTCAAAACGATATAACACGTGCTTATTCACGGATAAATTAATGGCTCAATTTAATATTCACCGCATAAAATATGTATAAATATATGCAATTTCAATGAATGTAATTCTGTTGCAAGGATTAAATTAGATGATTGGATGTTTAGCTGGCATTCAAATGCATGGTTTATTCTGGTTATATAACAGCATCCATGTTATTATATAAAGAATTAAAAGAAAAAATTAATTATAGTTTGACTTAATTCTACGGTTTCTAAACGAACAGCATACAAAACCATTGATCGTAGAATAATTGTTATGGATGCAATATAAACAAAAGGATTTAAAAAAAATTACTGAGATTAGCAGGATAGAGAATTAAATAAAATATCACGAGATGAAGCAGTATTTATGTATTTTAGAGCTTAACTTATGTGATTTAGAGTTTCATAATTCTTCAAAACTTTATATTACATTAATAAATCGAGATTTTGTTCTAATTAAAGTCATAAAATATGTTCTATATCAAATCTTGCAATTATATAGAATTTCAACATTAATTATCGTATTTTATTTTTTCATAAAACTTTATGATAAGGTAATTCGATTCTTTTTATAGATTATAATCTTCTATAGTCTTGACAGCTAGGAACTAATTTAGAAATCATAAAATACAATACATTAATGCACAATTTTCTACTTTACCAATTAGGATAATAAGTTCTGAGGATTATTTTATTTACATATCCACTAATTTGATTTTTAAAGTATAAATAATATAATTATACTACAAGCTCTAAAAGAACTAATTTATATTGGCACAGAAAATAAAATCTGTAGTAAGAAACTAAAATAGTGATAAAAAAAATATTTTTGCCCAAATTAAAGTATAAATATGTTGTTTTATATAAAAAAGCGATGAAATATATCAATATTACAAAATCAACTTCTTTTGTCTACTCATATGATGATTGTTATATAAAATTTAAACACAAAAAAATAAAGACTAAAAGAATCATTAGATTTTCAATTTTTATAAAGATATCACAAATTTTTATAAATCTGAATTTAGTTTTTACGATAAAAACATTGGATTTTCAGTTTATTAAACAACAAAGTGGTGCTTTTGTAAAGATTACAAAATTTAAAAAACCACAAAATTTAATATCACTATAGGATTGAGGAAAACCCTTAAATTAATAGGGTTTAAAAAGATAAGAGGTATCAAAGAAGAGATAGCTAAGAGTATAGTTATGAAGCTTCTTAGAGAAATTAATAACTTTTTTCTTAAAAAACTTATATATTTTCATGAATTAAATCTTCATGCACTGATATCTATTCCCTATAATACAAAGAAATGACGAAATGTATATCTTAAATTATATTTAAAGGCTGATAAAAAGGTAAAATAAAATCTATAAATATACATTAATTTTGAATAGATATAATATACACATTATATAATAATAGAGAATACAGTATACAAATAGTTGACGGAATTACTTATATTTAGATATAGAAAATGTTTTTGATTACATATGAGAAGAACAATTTTATGATTAAAGGGTATCGACCTATGAAGTTATAAGAAAAATAAGCATTCAGGGTATTTTTTCGACTATATTTCATATATAAACAGCATAAAAAAACAATATTCGCACATAAAAATACATTTTAACATAAATATCATAAAAAAATTTTCTTTATCTCCAAGCAAATGATCAGATCTAAAATACACATACCACCAAACTCCATAAATCATTTAATTTTATATGATAAAATGAATCTTTTATGAGCATGATTATAATAGCATATTTTTTTTTGCGGAGTATTACAATATTATCAGACCCTAGTCCTTTTAAAAATGCGCTATTGCAATGAAGAACATCTTAAAGTACTAATTAAAAATTATGCTCAAAAATATTGATTGTTTCTGTCTAGTATTAAGGTAAAAAATATAAAATTTTTAACTTTTGAATACCTTAACATATTAGTATTATGTTGGATGTGCAAAATGTTTTTTCTACGTCAAACAATACAAAAAAAACATTGTTTATTACGCTTTCTAAAAACGATTACTTTTTTCGTATCACCTTAAAGCTTTATAAACCTCTACTTATGCAAATTTATATAATTTAAAAGCCACAATAATAGATTACACAAGTTTATACCCTCTTCATTAAGTTATAAAAATAATAATTTTTTCTTTTCAATCGAATATTACTTTTTTGATATCTTTAAACCCTGATTCTAGCTTTTCAAATTTAGTTTTTTCACCATTTTCTATTTGTAACAAAATGAGTTAACAGTTATATATATAAAATACCGATAAATTTAAACTATCAAGGCAAGTAAAATTGGTCTATATAAACCTAAAAAAGTCCCTAAAGCTTAGAAAAATATTAATTTACATCCTCAATAAAGCATTTAATATGTCTTGAAAATGCGTAAATTAATATTAAAAAGTTGGCACACATAAAACATGAACTAGTTTTATATAATTGAAACTCGAATAGAAAATTATCGAATGCATCATGAATCTATATAATACAGTAAAATATAAACAATTATGGCAATACGTCAATCTATGCCCATTAAATATATAAATATGTTATAAGGTTTTCTGTTGTGAAATCATTTTGTCAAATATTCCCGATAATTGTGCTTAAAAAATAAAAAAAAATCTTTACATTTGAAAAATATATAATTTTTTATTGACATAAAATAAGCACCTCAAGGTATCTATAAATTATTTTAATTTATATATGTACGATGTTTTTCGAATTATGTGTTTAGCAGGATTAAAATAACTGTGATTTAATTTTATAGTTTTATGATTTTATATATAAAGCCGTAAGTTTTTTTCAAAAACTGTTGACGTATATTTTATTTTATTAAATTAAAACTAAAAATTCTTATCTGGTTATACTTTGTGTGGACTTAAGTCAAAAACCACAGTTCCATATATATTTTTATTAAAAATTTTTTTTTTGTAATCTGAATATTTATATCGTTTTTTTGTGCTACTCAAAGTTTTTTATTTCCCAAAATGCAAATCGTATCAAAAATATAAAATTTAATTACGCACTAAATTAGATACAAAAAAAAATGTTCGTTTTATTTTCTAACCAGCTAAATCAAGTGTTTTTATTACTTAAATATTTTTATTAATGAAAATTATGAAATCTATTTTTTCTTTAGCGACAGGGTTTTTCATATTGTATGTAAAACTCAGTAATGCGTTTGCTGTATATCTATTTTTTTCTATAAATCAGTGAATTAATAACGGTAAAAAATCAATTAAATAATATCATATGAAATATTTTTTAATCTAAATTCTTATTTGTGTGTAAGTTACATTTTTAAAATTAAACCTGGTTTTTTTCTTATACGTAAAAAACCAAAAAAAAATATATCATTAATTATAACATACTCTACTAGAGAATTCCTTTTATATAATTTTAATTGATATAAGTCGTATCTCTTTTATTCTATTGATTAAATTTATCAATAAATGCATTTAAAGTTTTTCCGTATATTCTTCACTACCAGTGGAAAACTTTTACCTTTAAAATATTTATGTAAAAATCATATTCACATTATAATGATAAAAGAATACACTTTATATATTGAATTGATAAAATATAAAGTAATGAACATTTTTGGCTATTCTTGCGTGAAACCAATATTTTAAATAAGCAGGAGAAACATAAAAAATATAATAAATTTTCTAAAAATACTTTTGCTGTAAATAGATTTTTTTTGCATATATGCATATAAATTTTTTACACTTTCATTTGGGTGACTATTATCGGCGGGAACTTTGATGTATTTATTGTAAATCATATATCTAAATGAATACGAAAAAGTTTAAGATAGATTTTAGTATAAAAGACATTTAAATATAATAATTAAAACATAATATTTTTAGAAAGAAATTACGTTTTTAATAAATTACTTTACAAACAATGACAAATACAAAAAAAACGTTTCAATGTTTTCAAGAATTTGAAAGAATTTATATATTATAAAAAAATAGCAAAGAAAGATTACAACAAAATAATATATATAAATCTAATTTATTATATTTTTATCTAATAAATTAGTGTGAATGTTTGTTTTTATTATAATGTGATGGTCAGGCCAAAAAAATAAAATTTTATTCTTAAAAATTTATTTGCATATGCAAGAAAAACATTTATTTATTTTATTTTTTTTATTCAAATAAAGATTAATCAATAGGAAGTAAAAAATGCTTAAAAAAGAGTCGAGTAATATATATCATCCTATAATAAAGATGTATACTTTTGGCATTTATGTTATTATAATTACTCTCTTTTCACTTGTACTTACTAGATATATTGTTTCTTTTGATACTAAGCAATGAAAAAACTTAAAATAAACAAATTGCAAAAATTGTGCAATTACTGTCAAATGAAAAAAAAGTGAAATGTGTCTAAATTTTATAATATCTGTTATATTTACTTCAAAATTTTATATAATTTTCAAAAAATAGATTATAAAAAAGGATTTAAAATCTTGAGGAATTTTAGTCGAAAATTTCTTAAGCACTCTTATTAGAAAGGTATCAACTTCGTAGAAATGATATGATAATAATACTTAGAAAATAGATGTTAAAATGCGCATAAACTTTGACCTAATCATTGTGTTTGACTTTCCTTTATGTTATATCATTTATTTCGTAAGGTAAGCATATCCATGTATAAAAATTTCTGCTTAAAATATAATAGTTTTCCAAAACAGTCATAAAACAGCCTTATAATATGATTAATAGAGCAAAAATTTACGCGCAACCCAATAAAAATCGAAAAAAAACGTGCAAAACAATAAACACTGAAAAAATACAATTTTTATTATTCGAAATATAATTACTGCATAGTTTGGATTGAGCAACGACGGGTTTTTTTATTTATTTTGAAAAAAAAGAAAAATTGTGTTATAAGAAATTATAATTCTTTTTGCAATAATATTAAATTTTTTAAGAAACAATAACCTTTATATATTTTATATTATCACGGCCATAACAGGTTTACACGACTAAATTCTTTTATAGTCTTTCTGATTACAACTCATATAAAGTAAATTGTTCTTATATTACAATTTATTGATCTCAATGTAATAGTATATATATTAATTCATAAAAAATAGTGTTACATTATAGTATATAAAAAACATGAAATAAAAAGATTTTTGTAAAAATTTTAACATCCATATAAATCAACTTTACTCATTATTCAATATATGTACAGTAGATTTGTAATTTTTAGATTATCTTCTTTTTTTTATTTATATTTAAAAATTATATATTTATATGAACAACGTTAACTCTAAAAAACAAAAGTATAGTATTTGAAACAACTAATATAATTAAAATTTTAGATTATCAAGAAATCTCTTTATAGTGAAATCGCATGTAATTTTTTTTTTATATTTTATTATTTTTTCCAATCATTATTTATTTTCTACCATAGCACATTGAAAGCTTAATATATTTACACCCATTATTTTTCTACAAATTAATGTATGTCAATCTAAAATGCTCTATCAAATTGTATCTTGAAAAATGAATTTGATCCCTTTCATTATTTTTCAAACATGATCATCGAAAACTGTATTAAAATATTCTGATAAATGATCCAAGGTTTTTTTAATAATATAGCTGTCCTAGCTTTATTTCTGTAATTTCAACATATAACTCAAAACATAAATTCAAGATATAATTCAGTCAGGATTACAAATCAAAAAATATAATATTTTCACGATTTAAAAAGCTAATCATGAAATAGATTCTTTAATTAGCTTTTAAAATTTATGAAAAGATATAGAACTTATATATTATCATTACGATTTTATCTATATGCAAATGAATTTTTAGCAAATACTGTTTCACGCAAAAAATAACCTTTTAATGTGTTTATTTCATGCACTTATACCTCTTTTTTTCGAAATTATCACGGCTAAAATTCAACATCTAAAACTCTAAAATAACAAAAAAAATATAGTCTTTATATCAATATTACAATAAATCTTTATTCTCGAACTTTTTTGTAAAAAAATATTAAACTAGATTGAAAAACAGTTTTTTAATTCATTTAAAAGATTTTTTTAGGAAAAAAATACACATAATGTGTGTTTAATATATTAAATTGTATATACTTTTTTAAATCGAATACATGAAAATGAAACGATGTAAAACAATAAAATAAAATAATATAAAAAACATCAAAATTGGCAATATGTATTAATACAGCGTAAATTCCACATATGATTTTCTTCAATAATATGATCATTTAACAATTTTATTTCAGCTGTTATTGAAACAAAATATAAATAGCCCAGCTCATAAGCTATTCGAAATTTATATACGGTCTAGATTTACATGAAACGGTTGACAAAGCTATAAAAATAAGAAAATTAGATTAAGTTTGTTATAAAATATAAAAAGATGTAAATATTTATTAACATTTTTATGTAATAAAAATAATCGAGATATATTTAGAAAAAAAGGGTATATTGATATATAAAATGAAAATACATATATACGATTATCTCTAAAACCTGAATATCATCTTATGCATGTATTTACTTAAATGGTCTAAGATAAAGTTTTCAAGAATACTAATATAACATGATTTATAATAATGTTTTTAAACGTACGAACATAGATTAAATTTACTTTCATGCGTTCATGAACATATTTTATAAATTTTAAATCAATTTTATGTTAAAATATTTTAAAAATAGAAAAAAATATTTTTTCATGAATTAGTAGCAATTTCAGCATTAAAAACCACACGTGGCTATACGAAGCTTATGATAAAAAAAATTTTGACTTACAACTATTTTTTATCATATAATAAATTGTTCATTAGCTCTATCTTTACTTGTGATTTTTTTTAAGTCACGTCGTCATATAAACAGATAAAAGCAAGATAAATCCATTTTATATTTATACCTGTAATTCGAAAGAACATCTAAATATTCAAATAGAAAGGTTTATAAAAAGATATATTTTAGGAATAAAAACCTTTTGTATTTTTTTTAAGCTTTAGATGAATTTCTATAAGCGTAACACAAATTTTTTTCATATCAACATCATCATAATAATATGGGCTGTATTACTGTTATAATCTACATAAAATCTTTCATTTAAAAAAATTAGCATAAAAAACTATGTTTTTATAGTTAGTATTCATGCGACCAACCAATTTAAATTTTTTAAACTTTCTGAATCATTTGTGATTCCTTGTTCCCTCATACTTACACACAAAGCCACCATATAGCTTTTTATTGTATATATATTGTATAATAATACGAGGATCTAGCAGTTCATACTATTTAAAAATATATAATTTTTATCTACCTCTATTTGTTCATAACTTGTAAATAATATTATGCACATAATACATAATTCCTTTTTTATTTTTTAATAAAATTCAATATGAAAAATGATTTTTTTTTCGTCATTATTTATCATATATTATACTTTGCCTCTGTATATTTGTTAATCTCATCTTTTAAAAAAGAATTAAGTCAAATTACTTATGGTTCCATTTAATAAATTCTTATAACATTAAAATATTGCATATTCCTATATTTTTGTCTTTTTATATATTTTTACGTAATTTTTTTTTGAATCTAGTAATTGTTGTTCAACTGATTTAAAGGATTGATTCCATTGAAGAAATATTATTTAACCCATTATATAATAGGACCTAAAAAATTTAAATGACAAACTTTGGGTGTATTTTTTATTTATTTTGTGATATTATTCTTATTTATTTATGGGTTAAGTTTCTTTTTATCGATTTTATCTATTTAGACGTGTTCAGCGTGTTGGGAATATTGCACAACTCCTTGATGCATTTTTTGGCACCTTCCTCTTATCTATATTCATCAACTGCTCTTCTTCTCTCAAATGAGATGAGTTCAAGTGTCTTGCGGAGTGTGAGAGCTTGCATGTATGCTTCTACTTCTTCCGGTATTTTTAACACCTTAACATATTGTTTATAATATTTTGTGACCACCCCATCCCAAGTCATCACATATGGTATTATTCGTGTTTTGCATTTGTATATTAAACCAAGTTCATTTGCCAAGATGTCATATTTCCTATATTTTTCATTCACAACTTCAGTCAAGTTATCAAGGCTCGTTATACCTATTTCGATCAGCGTAATCATATTTTCTTTTTTATTGTATAGAAAAATATCAGGTCTATTTTGTGATTTTTATATAAGTTTATGGCTATTGTGTGTAATATTTCATTAAACCATAGAGTTTTAGATGTATTTTTTTAATTTACGTCATAAAATAAGATTATTCCTTGTTAAAATGGAACCTATATATGTATATATCATAAATTTTTTTTATGGTGTAACGTTTACCTGGGGCATTGTTTTTTGCAAATATTCTAATTTTTGACATTTGTGATATTTTTTGTTAGCAGAAATTCATCATAATTCTTTCTATATTCATGTGTAAGGGTGGTATGGTTGAGTGGTTTACAAGTCGGACCCCAGTGTGAGGGGTGCGGGCTCCACTTCCACTCACTACACTAATTTCCGAAACGAATTTACACTAAAGAAAGGGGTTAGGAGAGGCTAGTGAACAATAAAAGATATACTATAAAGCATTTAAAAGCCATGAGAATCAGGAGGTTGCTACGTAAGCCGTTGAACTGTGCCTCCAGAATGAAAAAGATCCTACTCCGTTCAGCAAGGATATAGGTAAGTGTAGAGTGTGGTTGCAGCTTGTAACTCTTAGCGATTTATAGTAGACAGAATCATATATCCTCCACATAATGACTGCATATATGAGAAAGGGCCCAATCCACGGTGAGTACCGGTGGCAATGAGTGCTGGGGGGATTTCACAGAGAGACGCAGCAGTTGCGCAATGGTTTCTATTAGTATAAAGCAAACTTCCTAAAAGGTAATACTAGTAAAACATAAATAAATAAAGTAAATTCGATTAGAATTCATGTGTAAGCAATATATAAAAAGGAAAGAATTTACAAAAACAAACTGTCAGTTAAAATTTAACCAGAGACAATTTTATAGAGCATTGACAGATACAGTAAAACCGGAAATCAAGGCAGAAAAAGAAAATATTGTAAATTTCAGGTCAAATATGTGACTAAAAGCTATGAAATTATGAACTTCGATCTTACCTGTATGAAAACGCGCTAGAAAACAGACCACAAATGGTTGTTTTCACCGAAACCGAATTCTTTAAGATCATCTACTACCTGCCTAACTGGAAAGCTGCTGGATGCATAGGTATATACAATTTCTTCACAAAAAAAAGACAAAATTGCTCCCAATATAATATGAAACAGTAAAATAAGAGTGCCCTGAAAATAAAGAGGTAAACAGTTGGTTCTACTCGGGATCACATACCTCATACCCAAACAAGAAGCTTTAAATTTATCAAAATTCAGACATATTACATGCATGAGGGAGTTTATAAAAATTGAGAAATAAAGCTGTCACGATGATATTGCAGAAAGACGTCGAATCATGCAATCTACTATCGGAAAACCAACTTGGGACGGTCATAAGAGTACAGGGAGCGAAAGATCAGGCAATGATTAACGTTGCAATAAAAAGTAAACACAATAATGAATTACACGTAACATTTTACGACCTAAAAAAAGCAAATTAACACAATCAACCACGAGTATCTTCTGTCCTGCTTAAAAAATCTTACAATGCATGATGGATGATTGCCTTTATATCTAAACTAACAAAAAATTTAAGGTTATCTCTAAGATTTAGTAATGAAGAAATACAGCGGAAAAAAAGAGAAAAGGGTATTATACAAGTTGATATTCTATCTCCACTACTGTTTGTTCTTTGTATGGATCCGCTAAGCCGTCGATTAAATGAAAAGATTCCATCAATAACCATTTATCTTGATAAAAGGCATTTACAACTTTAAATTTACTTTCATTGACGATTTAAAGATTTTAGCAAAATAATAAATGAACTTAAAACTAATGTCCGATGAAGCAACACAAATCTTCAGATGTATCGTAATGTAAATGAACGTGGCCGATTCAGCATCTAACAATATAAATTACAAAGATATTGCCACAGTAATAGAAGGAAAAGATAAATTTAAATATCTTGGGATACTGTAAGATATCAAATCGAGAGCTAAACCCGAAACAATATATAAAATTAGAAAAGTAATGCTAGAAAGCTCTATAACATATGCAAAACAATAATGAATGGTAAAAAATAATTAAAGCGATAAATGATGCAAAATCACATTTAAACTACTACGTGGATATATTAAACTAAAACCAGAAGACTTAGAAAGCTAAACGATGAAATTAGGTAGATACAATAGACTATGGAATAAACTTGTAACATCTAAAAAAGAAAGATTATATCTTTGAAGAAATGAACTAGGATGTGGATTAGTAAATTTTTAGCTTAAATGTGAAAGAATACAATACCACCTATATAAAACTCTGAGCAGAGAAAAAGGACAATCACCCAGAAAAGCCGCAATATTAAAATTTAAAAATGGAAATGCAATCCACCTATCCGATTTAAATATATTACAAAGAACAAAATATATACTCGTTGAAAATGATCCCTCGGCGCTGGAATTATTCTAAAAAGAGAGTTTATTAGGCAAAATACAACATAAAACACTACATTAAAAACTCTTTGATGTTCATAAAATTTTAATGCTATAATTATATGGATCCTCAAAATGGCTACAATATGTAAATATCAGACCATTAGAAGAGGCGAGATTCTGTTTTATTCAAGATAGAAATGTATTCTGTGGAAAAGGATCAAGGAGCCTGCACTGTAACGACACAATCTAAACTGTCGATCACTTAGAAAGCAGATGTAAAAAAATGCTTATTCATGATTATACAAGAAGACACAACGAGATTGTAAGATTTTTTCCGTTCATGTTGGCATATAAATACAATTTCGAAAAAACCAAGAAAATTCACAGACACTAGGTACAAGAAAAGATGGGAAATGAATTCGCGAAGATCAAAGTAGATACAAGAATTAAAACAGACAGTAAGTTTTCGAATGACAGATTGATATTTTTGTATATGACAAAAAGAAGAAATGCATCACTCTGATCGAAATTGCCGTGACAATTATTGACAATATAGACATAGTTAAAAATATAAGATTAAGCTAATAAGAATAGCTTGCATCTGAGCTGTCATTAATATACAAATGTAAATCAAAATCTATTAATATGTTATAACATAGGACGTTGTGGTGACACGATTTCATATTAGGTACCTGAAGGAACTGGATGTCACGAACCAGGTTATTGCATATATTCAAACCTTTGTATTGAGACAAAGCCTTGAATTAATAGGTCTCGAAAGGAGGAGGGGTATTGAAGAAGACTTTGGAGAGGAGAAGATAGCCGAAAGATTAAATACGCTGTTCGTACAGAGAAACAAGCAAGCTGTGCCTGAGAACAAAAACTAAAATTACGACCATAAATATAGCCCATAAACAAAAAATACTTTTACGATACATAAATAAAAAAAACCATTAAAATTTCATAAATTATTGCATTATTAATCAATTCATACAATTATTTAATCTTTCTTTTTTTTGATAAATTTGCATGCAATAGAGAAGTTCCCTTGAACATGCAGATTATTTATTCTCTAATATATAGAGCTGCAGATCAGAAATTCTAGTTGGAACCAAATTTTATATGATCATTCACACCTTAATCAATTAATATTGGCTTTTTTATGTTGTTGAATACTTATGGATCAAAAATAAAAATTAAGACATCGGCATTTTAGTTCACATTTTTTATAAGTAAAATATTATGATCAGAAAATTACATAAAAAAGTAAATAAGTTTTTGAATTAAGGCCATGGTTCAAAAAAAGGTTGCAAATGTCATGCAATTTATTCTTGTAATAGACGAATAAAAGGAACAAATAAGCGTTAACAGAAACCATTTTCTTCTTATTATAAAAATTATAATTTATATATTTGCCAACAATCTTCATGCGCATGTTTAAATATACTAAATCCTTTTTTTAATAGACATATTATCATAGAAATTTTATACAGCGCTAAAACATATAAATTGAATCATAGAGTTTATATATTACGCGTTTTAATACTATATATAAAACTATATTATTGTATTGCTACAAATCTATTATTTAAATACATCAAAACATCACAAACACAATAAATATATTAAGTAATTTAAAAAAAAAGTTATTCTGTATATTTTTGTGCATATAATATATCAGAAAACTGAATTATAAATATTAAAAATTATCATCAATCACCAATTACCATATTTATACTATAATTTTGTATGATTTAAAAATTAATACATAAAATAGAAATAAAGTTTAAAATAGGCTTGTATTTTAGAGTCTTATCTATCTATTAGATTTACACTTTTATATTAGAAAATATATATTATTAATACATTTTTTAAGATTTAAATGCATAATAGCCACATCTACAATTAATGTGAATTTATTTAGAACATAATAGGATAATAATTATCATGTAGTCAGGATTCTGAGAGCTTAAAAAAGAAATTTTTCTTTTATTATCTAAATATAATTTTATTCCATAATTTATTAAAGTTTAATAAACACGAAATAGAGATTATCTAAATCTAGTGATTGAATTTTTTTATATATTGTTAAAAGAGATTTACATCTATTAAAAATGCCGATATTATGATTGAAGCAATTTAACATAAGCATTTAAAATACAATACATTTACTTACCACAATTTTATTTCTACTTAAAGTTTTTTTGGCAAATTTAAAGTTTTTAAATTATAAAAATATAAAATATCGTCAAATTATTAAATTTAAGTTAGAAATTTGCATTTGGTAATTTACTTATTTTATATTCAATAATTTATCGATATTTTATAAAAATTTAAGTTTTGTATTAGAATGAAATAATAAATAATATTGCTAAGCAATCGAGATTTATCTGATAGTATCTAGTATTTAAAAGTTTTAAATGTAATTTTTTTTATATATAAAGAAGATGTAACCTCGATTTAAACTAAAAATATACATAGATTTTAAAACATGAAATCAAGAGATGGAAGTGGTAAATGAACCCCATAATATATAATAACGGGTCAATAAATAATATTCAATGTTAAAGTTTTTACTGAAAATTAAAAAACGATTTAAAAATACTATAGTTAAAAAAATCATTTAAATTTTAAGCATCAATGAATTAATTTGTAGTTAGAAGCTTATTATACAAGATATTTTTGCATTATATTTTCTTAATGCCATTTCTTCAATAATTTATTTATTTAAACAAAACAATGAATAATCTACAATAAAAAAAGATTAAAATTTTACTTAATTATATTCCATAGATTCTTACAATTTCTAAGAAGGGATCCATTCAATTATACTACATAGCATGATTCTATCTCTTTGCCATTTTTATAGTTTCTAAAACGTATTTTAACTATCTTTGTTTATACAAGGGTTCTAGTATATCAAATTTTAAAAACCATTTCTCTATTTTTATTTTCATAATATGTTGTCAGACTTCTACATGGCCTAATAATATAATAACCATACACCAACAAATTCAGATGATATAGAGAGAGGACACAGGGCTTTCCAAATATATAAAGCAGCTATTTGAATATGACAACCTGTTATGGACCCCATAAAAGTGGAATAATTTTGGCTATTTCATATAGTAATTGGTTGGTGTATAAGAATTTTTTTTAATGGGTACAAATATTTTTTTAAAGTATTAAATGATGTCTAAGCTAGTTTGTGATGACAGAGTGTATCTTAATTTATTTAATTGATCATTATTATTTTATTATTATGCATTTTGCTCACTTATTACATGCATTTTGAATAAATTTTTTTATTAGCTTTAAGCTAATAGGTAAATTTATTTTAGGGCAAAACTATACGTTCTAATTTCAGTTTATGTTCTCAAGCACAACTGGCTTGATCTTTCCTACAAACGTGTAAAAATACTGTCGGCTAGTTCCCCCACTCATAAACATTCTTCAATACCTCTTCTCCGTTCAATACTTATTAGCTATAAGTTTTTCTTAATCCAAAAGTTTGTATATATGCCTCAGTCTGGTTAATACTACCAGATGTGGATTTATAAATATAAATTATATAAAATTTCTGAATTTTCTATTCAAGCTAAAAAATTGTTTTATCAACGAAAATGATGCAAATATTCTTATAAATCGTATATCGCTAAGGTGACTTACATTTATTTACTGGTTTATTTGATCTTTAGAACAGGAACGATCCATTGAAATCTTAAGATAATTTTTATACAGTAGTTTACATTACTTCTGATAGAACAAAATCTTATAGTTACTTTCAATCTACATGTTTTTCAAGATATGTTAATTTAAGTTTTTTCTCTCTCCTATTGCTTGTATTTTCGCTTTTACTTCTGTTGGGATTTAATGATTTAATGCTTTATACTTGTATTAAATATATTTTCATTATTTAAATATAACTATATAATGTTATTGTTTGCCTTTCTTTCCTCACTTGTTTTTATCGATTAATTAATGCAAAAATCACACGTCCATAAAATTTTTAGTATTAAATTCGTATATAATATAAAAAACAAAATTAGATATTTATTGTACGTAACCAGCACACCAGAATATTCCTGAGCTCTGAATCTATTGCTTACCCCTAAAACAATATTTTTTTAAAAACATGTTTTCATATTTTTCTAATTCATAGCCGTAAAGCTATTATTTTAAAAATATGCTTGCCATAAATGCAATTAATTGCGATTGCCAAATTTTGCATACTTAATCGGATATCTTTAGCCATAATTTTCAATTAAAAGCTTTATTTAGATAAAAAAGGTTTTATATGCTTTTCATTTCTTAAAAAACTTAATCATAAGCATGATAAATTTTTAAATTGATTTTTTGTATAAACGATTATTACCTTAGAATGTGTATACATTGAAATACCCATCTTCAAAGATATATTTTATATTTTCAATTCCTTCTTGCCCTGTTTATTTATATATATATAGGTACATTGATCAAATATCAAAGACTGGTCTTCGGTTTCTAGTATTATATGAAGCATGTCTATTTTTGTCGGCAAGATAACACAGCATACACTAAAATTTGCCCTAAATCTGGTATTTGAAAATGTCAGCACATGAAAGGTTAATTAATTTCCAGATCTTTATTTTTCTTTCATCCTATTGCCATCAATATCTTATAAATCAATTTTAGTATAAACACTACGTTTTATTTCCAGCCAATATATTTTTAGCTGGATACCACTCGATAGTCACATGATTTCTTTAATACACATTTCAATATTCATTTGTGAACATATTATAATTTATATTATCAAATGTGTCTACAAGCAATATTTTTTAATATAAAATTGCTGTCTATTGATAAAAAATTTTATGGGTTGATTTTATTTATTTAAATAAGATTTTGAAAAAAACCAAATACATATTCGCTTCTAATATTTCTTCAATTAATATATCAAAACCTGATAAACCCGCAAATGAAATACTTGCGTAAAATTATTTTAAGTATACTAAACCATATTAAAAACCAAAATACACTGAAGAAAATTATCTGATAAACATTTATTATGTTTAATTAAAAAACTCATACTATAATAAATATACTGATAATATAGAACTTGAAAAAATGCAGAAATATTTGTTTTATAATAAAAATTGGTTCAAAATATCTTTTTCTTGGTTAGAAAACAAGAAAATATAAGAGTGTATGCACCTAGATTGTGTTTAAGAATTTTAATACAGATGGGGAACAACACGATGTTTAATGAAGTTCTATATGTATTTTTTCGTTAAGATTATAATGTACATGCGTTCAACATTTGATTGATTTACATAAAGTAAGATTAAAGGTTTTATAAAATAATAGTAAAAATAAAAACAAAAATATTTAGACCAGATAAATAAATTCTATAAAACTTGACCAAATTAATATTTGGTTTATCACTATCATGCATATATTATGCACGGATATGAAAAATGTTTAGACAAAAAAAAGATATTTATAATTTTCCTAGATTATAATCTTCTTATATATTTTAAATACTAATTCAACAAAATCTATCTTTATTACAGCCACGAAAGATTTTTTTCTGTAATCAAATAAAATTTGTATTGTGAAATATCATTTGTTATCAAGAATACATTTTATGTCTAGCAAACATTCTTTTTCACAATCAAAATTAATCCCGAATCTTCGTTTTGCTCGTCTATTATATGTGAATAAACCTGAATATTATATATTTACACAATTAGAGATGATAAATTTTGTAAAAATTTATTTTTTCTATATATTATTAGTCTTATATTCACTTCGAGCTTTTGAATTATTCATGCATGAAAAATCAATATTCGTTTACAGTATAAATGGTCTTGAATATCTAATGGCAGTTGATTTTACAATGATGCATACAAACATTAAAAAAATGGCAGTATCTGCGTCGATGTTTTTATTACTCTTGTCAATTTTTTAGTTCTTTGACTATAAATTATATACTTATATCAATAACAATTAGAGATAATAAATTAACAGAAGCGCTGCACATAAACACTAACCTACGCTTTTTAATGCTTTGTAACTTAAAAAGACCGTTGCCGAAAATAAATTTTTCTTTTAAACAGGATCGCAAAAAGATTTAAAAACATCTATATTATCTGCCGATCACTGCGTTTGAACTCGAAATATAGTATCTTAAGATATAACCACAAAAATTAATTTTACATCCTCATAATAATGATCTGTGGATAAATAAATCGTTCAACACATTATATCATTATGATTTGATATTACTTTATATAACAACAAATCTTTGGGTATAGCATAATTTGTTATGCGAAATAAAACTAGATAGTAAAAAAATAAATTAAGAAATTTTTGCATATCATGTGGTAATTTTGATCTTATATCCAAATACACCATACTAAAATTTTTTAAAATATAATAGTACACCATATTTGTAAAATAATATATAGCCATCTTTGAATTTATATTGCATAACTATAATAAGATTCGTATACCAGGTAATGCATTGCTATATGAATTTTATACAAAAATTGTTTTTATATAGTGGAAGTCATTTTAGGACACGATTAAATAAAATGTATGATTTTTATCCCAATCAAGTTATAAATTCTATCCTAATATTCAAAATATAATGTTACTAACCCGAATTACTATTTACACTCGCAAAATCCCAATTCTGAAGATAAAGTTATTTTTTACTGATTGCTTAGGAATTAATTGATGTAAAATATTTTTTTTATCATTTAATTACAAATTTATATTTGAACATCATTTTACATCATAAAAAATACGTTTTTATTTTATGCAATAGAGGATGGAAATTCTTATTGTTTTTAAATACGAAAAAAATATGCATGTTCTATATTTTTTTTTCGAATCATATATAAATTTATAGATTTTAAAATTTGATATATTTGTGTGTATACATGTAACATATCATCTTATCTTATGTTTAGATTGAAAAAATTAGAAATGCAGAATACGATAAATTACACGCAATGAACTATAAAAAACCAAAATTAATACAATATCTATTGTATTTAATGTATTTCTTCTATCTTAATAATTTAATTTTTTTTAAATGACTCGATAGAAAGATTTATATTGTTTTCGTCTTATATGTATTTTAAAATTGATAACTGATATATTCTTCATAATATTATATGCAAATATAAAATTCCCTTAGCATCAATATATGCAAAAAAAATTTAAATCAAATTAAATGAGTTTATTTTATGTTTCTTGCAGTTTAAACCTGTTTTACTTGTTGTATATAATGTATTGTATATTTTTCTTGCTAAATAAGTTAATAAACTTGATGTTGCGAAAATATTTTTAATTTATCATGTCTACTTGTACCAAAGTATATTATTATGCTCTGAAAAGCTAAAAAAATTTATAATACTAAAAAAAATAAAATTCTACTATTACAGAGGCTTTATAAAAATATCAATATTTCTCTGCACAAAAATTATTGTTTAAAATTTGGTTTTTATGAAGAATCTGCATTAGAAAATGTAAATTACAGACTTTGTGTTCATTAATGACAGCAAACTACATGCAAAAAAAAAGTTAAAGGGTTTCACAAAAAAATGCGAAATAAGCGTCGTTAAATAAAAATGCATTTTTTTATAATTTTAATTAAAGACATAAATGATATATACTGTTTTGATATAATTTTTATATAACAATGATACTATTAACTAAAATAATATATTAGGTTGAATCTATCATTATATACATAATTTTTGATTTGGTAAACTTATTTTTTTATTTGCTAAATATTATTTTTTTCAACATATTTATTAGATATAAAGTAATTATAAAATAAATTACATTGAAAAAATAATAATAAAAAATATTGATAAGTATATCAATATCACACCATAATTTATGCAAAAAACTAGCTTTTTATACTTTAATAGAAAATTTTATGCAAATTTATATGTTATGTTTAGCAAAGAATGTTTACACCTTTTACTTTTTTTTATTTTTAAATTGGTATTTTTTGGGTGATAAATTTAAGTAAGTAAACAAATGTAGATTTTATTATTCCTAGGATCGATAGCAGAACATGGTATTGAGTATATAAATTTCTATTCATTGCAAGAAATAAAATCGGTAAATGCATGGTCTGCATAAATTATGTTATGAGAAATGCGCACAGCGTATGATGCTGAATATATATCGTAAATATAATCTAAAGAGTTGCATAATTTGCAAATAAACATAATAATTATCTTGAACTGTATAAAAACGCAAAAAAATCTTTAATTTCAGCTCAAAATATTTTAAATTGGCTTTTATTAAATCAAAACTTACAAATTTCAAATAATGTTTTCCTAAAAGGACGACATTTTTTGCATGGATCTATAAAAAATAAATGATCAAAAGATTTATTAGGTAAATTAATACATCTTCTCTTAAAAAAAATGTATGAACAGTATTTCACATGTATTAATATATATAGCTTTAATATCATTTCTTTTGAAATCTTTTTCCGAATTTCATGTAGTATAAATTTCCAATTTATATATAAATTTATGCAGGAACCTCGTTATAAAAAAAAATGATATTTTTTTATGTATTCTAACATTATAGAAATATAATATTTGATCATCAATTTTACATATATTCTTGTATTAATCTCCTTTATGGCTTTATAAGTTTACTAAATTATTTGTGCGTATTGTCTAACATAATTTATATTCTATTAATAAGTTTCAATTTTTTTTTTATTTTAAATGAAAGATTTTTTTGACTCTTTATTTGTATTTAGTGTGATCTTACTCAAACAATTAGCTTATAAAGCTTAATAATGGATTCACGATCTGCGAATACGGGTAAGGTATATTTTACTAATAGAATTTCTTATATACACACAAAATTTGTATGACTTCAATCTCTTCATATTACAGTTTTCATATTTAATTTTTTGCATCTATCTAATTTATTTATCCTATAGTTTTTAATATGCAAAACATTTATAAAATTGCATATTTTATTGTTTTTAAGTTCAAGATTTTCATTCCACAATGTATATATATTGTAAGAATGTTTGCCACTTATTTCGATTTTATTTCTAATAATTAAAAATCAAAATCATTTTATATTTAATGGATTTTAGTATTTCTATAAGGTCGAAAATATGATTTTTTTTTATGTTGGTAAAGTTCTTGAATACAAGGAACATATGACACAGCTTATAAATAGTTTTTTATTACAGCTTCTATAAAAATACACCTAATCTTTTATACACATTTAGAATAAAATCAACGTGTTTCACGCATCTTCATGCATTCTTTGCTATAGTTTGAATATAACTCTATATTTCTAAAGGATCTCTAATTTATATATTCGAAGATTGGATATCTATTTCTATAAAAACTAAATTTACAATGCCATAAATTTTATTACTCAGTACCATAGACATTGTTTTACATCTTTTCTATACCATAAAACTTATAAAATATGCTTTTATGTCATTAAATTACTAGCTGTTTTAGTTTTAGTAATATTTTTCATCAAACAAAGCCCTTTCACATTCATACATATAGCTATTATCAGTATTGAATTTATATTTGTACGCTTTAATTACTTTTTTTTTGATATAAAAACCTATATTATTTAAATTTTCTATGCGAGATTTTCTAAAAAAAGCATGCTTAATATGTTCATTGCGTATTTTATATTGAAAAATCAGAACTATATAAGTTTTTTGTTCTTATTGCACTTTTCTTTAGCCAATATACTAATGTCAAAGAACTAAGAACTGATTTTAAAGAAAAATATAGAGTGTTTTGTTAGAAGAAATATACATTTACCTGATTATAATTCGAATAAAGCTTCATATTATTTAAGTTATGCACAATATAGAAAAAATTAAAAAAAAATACTTTTTTGTGCAAAATAAAAGTAAAAACCGGTTTTCTGATGCATTTTGTCATTTTACTCATATAATTAAAGAAGCCATGCGAGCCGTTTATCTTCATAAAAAACTTTGTTATTCAAAAATATAATTAACTGTATAAAAATGCGCTATTAAATAGTTAAATGTATACAATATATTTAATAAAGACGACATACCAAGTTCACCTAAAAAATAGGCAAACTAACATGATTTAAATACATAAATTACTATAATGGATTAAATAGGTAACACTGTAAACTAATAACTCACAAAATATAAGAAAGCATAGCCAAAATTATAAAACTAATTTTTATGCATAAAAATCATATAATAGGCTAGAAAATTCATATTTGGTAAATTATTCGCTTATTTTTCTGCTTTGCAAATTTCATCAAATATATTAGTACAATAATTATATTTTCAAAAGACTTAAAAAAACAATATTTTTCAATGAAATTTATTTACAATTTGTCTCTTTAGAAGATAAACCTTTCAAAAATTTAAACAAAAAATACAAAGAACTTAATGCATGAGGGGAAATATTATATAATTTAGATAAAACTGCATACTTGCTTTAAAAACTAATGGAACATTTTAAGTTTCATTGGAGAAATAATTAATATCTTTTTATATTTATAAAATATTTGTAAAAAGAAGATATCTGAAACCCTTATCTTATTGTACAAGAAGAATTACGCAAAATATTGCATCTGTGTGATGATATGGAATTTTATTTAATCTATATAATTTAAATTTGACACGCGATGGTTGTATCTATTTATATAAATGAAATAATAGACTCTAATATATTCAGGGAAAATATGAAAAGAATCAAATAACCTAGTATGATCCTTTGAATTGAAAACACAGCATAAAAATTGAAATGTTTTTTTTTGAAAGATCAAGAGGTCTTCTTGTTTTAAACTTGACGCATTTCACTCAGATCGATAGAGTTACTAATATGCACGTTGTAAATTCTTACAAAAATTCAACCTGAAAGTTCGGGATTTAATTGCGAAAGCTTCCTTGCTGTATAAGAATCAAATATATAAGATTTTTTTTTTATAGAATACCATTGTAATATAAATATTGTTGTTTGATTGTAAATGGCTAGATATTTTACTAGACGGAAACGTTGAATGAAATAACATACTCACACGCAAACTTTTGTACAAGAGCATAGAAGGTATTACAAAAACAATTTAACTGGAATACTATGATGCATATAGTATTTTAATTGTGGTTTTTAAAAGTCTAGATAACATATATGAACCAAAAGCTATAGAAATAATATATATAATTATAAGAAAACATTAGAATATTATTAGATTGTCGCTTCGTTTTATAATATTTAACCTAGTATTATCAATTACTTAAGTAAAAATCTGAAATTAAAATATGAATAAATAATAACGTTACATATAGACAAATAGTAAATAAAGAAGATTTAATAATATTGACATTATATATCAATCTAGAATAACATTAAAATTCATGTTTTTTTTCTAAAGATATAAATATGATATTAGATAAAATAAGGATAAAGATTTTAATTAAAAAAAATTAATAATAGATTGTTTAATCTATGAATAAATCATATTATTATCGTTATTCTGTTTTTTATTAAATAAATCACAATTTTAACATAGTTTAAGAGCATTAACAGTCGCCAAATACATTAATATAAGCAATTTGATGCTTATAAATTGTTGTACTTAGATAGCGGCAAAAGGGAAATATTTGCTCAAATAAAAACCAATGAATCATAGAAAAACAATAAAATAAAATAAATAAAGAAATTTTCTAAATAATTCGGGAATAAATATCTAAATAATAATTAAAATCGTAATGGAAAGGATTTGAATTTGCATATAATAATATTGCTTTATTGTGTGTTCATCGAACAGAAAGACTTCAGGTAAATTAAATTTTGAAATTCAAATTCCACCATATATTAATTATTTTTATATCATTTGAACGATTATAGATAAAAAAAATAGTTAAATATGTATCTATACATGATTCAAAATACATTTTACATCTTTTTCTGAATATATATAGATAACAGACTTTTTCAGAGAATATAAACTCGGAAATATATCTCATTTGCCTTCTTAAACAAAAACAGGATGTAAAAGCCATAGAAATTTATCCGTTCAAGAAAAAATGTTGGACTTGGTCATATAAACATATAAATTGATATTGAAATTGCGTTTGATTCTGTACTACATATTTTCTAAATATTTGAAAGCATTATCAAAGAACTAATTTTTTAAATTAGTATCTTACTGCTAAGAGATAAATAAAATAACCGACAATTTAAGATATTTGATACCTATATGTTTTGTGAGTATTTTGTTTCTAAACTATACAAAATTAATATAATATATTTCTACAATATTGTTCCTTTCAGATTTTATTTTATATATAAAACAGTATAAAATGAATTCAGGTCTAATAATAGCTAGTCATTATTTATGTGTTTTACATACATTTATTCTTTTGTTGTATATAAATATATTTTTTAATTTTAATTGAAGACTTAGGTGTAAAAAAATTATATAATCTCCTTAGATTATATTTAATATGTGTTAAAATTTACTAACACATTTAAAGTAATTCTATTATTAGTCTTTGATCGAAATTATTATCAATATTCGAATTTTTTTATAATGTTTATACATTTAATATGTACTAGCTATAAACAGAATTTAACTATTAGGATCAAAAGATCTAGCTAAAGAATCAAATAAAAAATTAAGTTTATATTAAAGAATAGAAAAAAAAATTCCTTTGAACTCATAAAAAATTATATACAATAACTATTCGAAAACTAAAAAAATAATTTATAAAGTAAAAAATATATTATCAAGCTTTCTATTTATAGTATATTGATATAAATCATTTCACATAAAACGTTGCGAAACTTCTTCACGAACTTGATGACTTTTATTTAGTTATAATCTATTCCTAATAGCATAATGAATAACTGGAATATAATATACGAGCTAAAAAAATGCAGATTTTTTGCTTGTATACTATAGATTAATACCTGTAAAATTGTTAAATTCCATATAAATATAAAAGTTGAATAGATCAGTAGTATCCTTAAAATATTGCATATATGGATCCTTTGAATAACAAATTAATTGGATTTTTATTATTGAAGCCTTAAATTTCGGTAAAAATTTATATAGATTTGTAGTTCTTTTTTTACGGGTTAAGTTTCTTCTTTTTATGAATACCATCTACTTTGACATATAAAGCCTATTAAGAATATTGCACAGCCCAGTAATGCAATATATGACACCTTCCCGTGATCTTTCTTCACAAAAATCTCGTCTTCTGTCAAAATATATGGATTCAAGTGTCTTAACAAGTGCAAATTTTTATAGATATGATGGATTAAAATATGAATTTATAACATTTAGAAACAATTTATATGTAATTTACACGATGCATGGTATATCAAGATAAAACAGTCACCCTAATGAGTTTTTAGACCATTTAATTACTTGAAAAACCGAATAAAAGGGGTTATCTATGCCTTACTTTTTCTAATAAGCGTAAAAAGATTCATTTTTGGCCTTTCTTATCTTGAAATTAAATCTTTTACTTATAATCATCTTCACTAAAATGTATTTTGATTTAATATGAAGTTTCATATTGTTACTATAATAAATTTATTTTTTGTATTTAATTTATGTACTCAATAAATGTTACTTGTTTTAAGATATAAATACGTTTTCATGTTACGCCCTACTTATTATCTATATTTTCGCGTATCAAAAGTTTGTTTAAAAGAACACTTATGTGTTTAAATATACATTGACTTATAATAGAATGAAAATGTTGTGGGTTATTAAATATACTATGCGATTTATTTTTATGTTAATATCTGTGTTTAAGATGTGTATATATTATAATTTTAAACCTTTTATTTTTAATACTTTTCACTTTTAAAAATTTTTAATTGCTAGATCTGATATTTATGTTTGATTTGTCACAAAACTACCAGAATATTAATTCTACGCTTATTTTAAATTTTATAAAAACTGACCATACATCTACCAGCGTACTTCTAATATTAAAGGATAGAGATGAGCGTATATATAAATAAATAGCCAAATTCCATATAATTATCATCATAATTGTGAAATAAAAACGTAATGCCACGTTTGCTCATACTTTCAAACGAGACATGTATTGCGTCATGTTTAACAGAAGATAGGAGTGATCAATAGATTCATGTGATGTACATCTAAATCTAAAATATCTCAAAATATGCCGTAAATATAGTGGCAAAGTTTCTTTGGAGGTAAAATGTTATTTAGATTTCCAAAACAAGCATTATCCCATTAAATCATTAGCATCAAATTTTTGAAGACAATGATTGGTACATAGAGAATAGTCATATATTTTAATATGAAATAGAACCAAGAAAAGCTCGAGTATAGATATAAAAAAAATCCAAGCTATTTAGTGATCCTAGGAAATTCATAAAAAAGAATCAGAGAAAATATTGCACCATACGAATATGTCGTTATCTTACCAAGTAATATTATCCTATGTGCTAAAATATCACAAATTATGTAATGGCTTATATAAATTATATGGAATTTATGTCTTCAATTTCAGTTTTATATACTTTATGTTATTGTTAGAGTATCACAAGTTCTTTTGAAAAGCTACTTTTTTCGGCTAACAAATATCGGTACATGCTTAAAACTCTAAATATTGCAATCAAGATAAAACAGCACGAAGAAGACATATACCAAATTTAAATAACTTCATGTGTAAAGATTTTTAGAAAATATAGGGAGAATGAATGTAGAGGAAAATTATAACGCTGATTACATAATCAAAGATAAAAAAAAGTGCATATGTGCCAAAAATGCAGAGATGTGATTACTTTCAGGGATATATAACATTTTATCTAAACTGATAGTTATTTTTATCTATTTAATGTTTTATTTTAGCATCCGAATAAAAAAACACCACGGATGAAACTCAACTACAGTTATAGCAAGAAGGAAATACAAAGTCTATTTTATGCCTGAAGTATCTAATGAATCAGAAAACTAGGCAAAATAAAAAATTTCAGCGAAATTTATCTGGAATAAATATGTTTACAAATATCTGCATCACATAACAAAGTCTTTCAAAATGCTAAATAATTTAATAAGCTTTAATACACTTTTTAAACAATATATATATGTATAATTATAGAAGAAAATACTTAACACTCATCGATGATACCATTTAGCTATGTGCACTGCTATAAAAATGATGTGTAATTTTACCGGTTCTATTCTGGCACAACCTATAATGTTTTTTAATATTATGTGTTTAGTCTAATTCATGTGCGCCAGCCTATTATAAAATAGGCAAAGCAATTACTATTATCCAGTATATTATTGACGACCCTTCGAGTTCTTTTATAATTTTCTTATTTTAATATGTAAAAAGTGTAAAATGTGCTTTGTATGAAATAAAGCCATGATTATATTGAGTTGAAACCGAATAGAGCACATTATACTCTTATAATAAATTTAAATTGATAGATAAAAAGAGCATGATTTGTTGGCGAATAGCATTGCACTTATTGCAAATTTAATTTACATAGCCATATAAAATATGTATTGTCGGCTACCAGATATAGTAAAATAGGTATATGATCACAAACAGTAATATATACGGTCTAGTGCTTTATGCATATGATCTTTGGTAAATATAAACCAAAATTCAAAGAAAATTAGAAAGCATTACTCGTGAAATGATAGAGTGGTAACCTTAAAATTTATGGTTTATTTGCAAATGATAATACGCAATTTTAATTTAATTCGCTTGATATTCCCATTGATAATAGCATGTAGAAGCTTGCTATAATTTTTAAATCAAAATAATATCGATTAAAACGCGACGAATGTCAAAAGAATAACCATCTTGACTATTTTCTAATATAAAGCACAACACAAGAATGCCATCTTGCGTAACTATTAAATAGTTTAATAATAAATCACCAAATTTCTCCTGTAACCATTAAAAACTGCTGTGAAAATGGAACATATTCCAAGCCATAGGATTATAAAAAATCGCATATTTTACATCATATGGTGCAGACATATAGAAGAAGAAAACAAAAAATGAATATTTTAAAAAAGATAAAAACGTCTTCTTATAAAGCACATTAAATAATTTGAATGTTTTAAGAAGAATAATAACCATAAGAAATTACTTGTATATAATTAGAGTTCAAAAGTATATATATAATTTACAAGCGAACGCATTTTTAAAAAATCGAAAACAGATGATGTTTAATGTTCTATATATACAGGAAAAACAAAAATTATATATTTCTTATGCAAGCATATATTTTATTGAGTAAGTTGTAAAATATAGAATATAAAATTGCATAAAGGTTATTTTTGAATTTTAGAATCCACTTAAATGCAAAAAATTGCGATTCTTGATTCAATAAAAATTTAAAGACAAAATGTATTTTATATCACACATAAATAAAATTTGCAATGCTTTTTGTATCTAAATATAATATGATTGTTCATAGGATTCTAAGGGATAAAAAAATAGCATATAAGTATACCGTTAATATTAAATGAGTATTTAAATGTACATACCAGGTGTGGGCAACCTTTTGGCCCGTGAGGACACTTTCTTGTTATGAAGATGATAAGAAGAGGCTACAATTATATATTAGTGAATTAAAAAAATTAATATAAATTATTAAAACATATACACTATAAAAGACATTTTCTAAATGCGTTTCATTAAATGTAAAAATTGTTACTGTACTAATACAAATAGTGTATATTCTGGCTCAAATTCGCACACCTTCGCTCTTAATTGAATTCAGAATACATATCTGTAAATTGTATTTTTAGTTGCTTCTTAATATAAGTAAGGTGATAAAAGGTAGAGACACAACAATACGTACTTATAAAACATGATAAAAAAACCGGCGTGAATTATGTTTAAATTTAGAATACTCCTTCACATTTTTTCATATATGTAATAGATCTTCTTATCGTGTAAGTGTGATTTAGTAATATAATTCATAGATAATTCCAATAGCACCATTTGAAGCTCACCAAGCGCCTGCATTGTGTTCACAAGATGAGGTTTAAACAAGAGCTGTATAATAACTAAATATTCATCATATTACACGGATTTAACATCATATTTAATGAACAGGAACTTAATTATTTAGAATATGTTTCCAACTCCACTGTTTCCATAATATTCTTAAGTTTTAGGATCTTATACCATTAAGAAAAATTTATTTCTTCTATCGATCTTGCAGAAATAAGATTTAGTAAAAATCACACTTTAAATCAGAAAAGCTTTATATTTTTACGCATGAAATACACATTTGTATTCTTTCCTTGTAGGGGCAAATTGTGCTCATTCTGTTTATGTGTTATATTACATAAAAAAGCAAGGTTTCGATATAATGATATATCTTTCAATCGACAGCCAGATCTATTGTGGTAAAAAAACAGATTATATATGTTTCTTAAAAACAAAAAATTTTGTTAACTTACACCCTACCGATTGCCTAAGATCTTGCAAATATTATGAAAGATTAGATTGCCGATTTTTTTATCTGAAATAAGCTTATTTGTGTGCTCAAGATATCTTGTTGCGCTTTTTCGGATGCAGATAAAAATTGAACTGCGTATAAATAAGTATCCTTTAAATTAGTAGTCTTGGCACGAAGAAAATGTAATGTATAATGCAATATAAATAAAATAGATAATTCAGCTCGATTCTTTTTTTTTAAAAATGCAAATATCCTCCTTTTTTGCCTTATATGGCAGCACTCCATCAGTACATATACTTTTTAAATTATATAAATGAACATTCGATTATCTTCATCTATATGCTAGTAATACAAATAACTAATACCTCGTCTTATATAATCTAATTTTCCTAGACACAATACATCTTCATATAAGAAAAATTCTTTATTAATCCCGGAAAAGGATATTTACCCTGTGTAAGTCTCTTTTCACTGTCAGTTTAAGGACAGTAATGGAAGATAGGAATCCACATTTTGTTAATCAAAACCAAATTTTAAGTAATAAAATTATAATACATGTTATGCTTGCGTAATTTAGCGCTTATAAGTATGCAAAATTGTTTTTCGTTACTGATTCTGTATAAATGCATTTCCGTGTTTCCATTATGCATTCCCTGATAGCTCAATATCGCTAATTGTTATATCGCCAGGTTTCTAATAGACAAGCTACTCAAATTGTTGCCTTTTAGCATTTTTATAATATTCACTAAGGTTCATTTATGGCTAGATTTACTTTTATCTGTTTTACTTGAATTTAAACGGCTTCTGTTACGTGCTTCTGGTTTAACGTAAAGTATTAATTTTCTCCATGGTAAGCATAATGTATATTTGCATTATCTTCTTTAACGTAAATTGAAATCCTTTATGGATCAACAGACCATCTTATCTTTTGCAGTAACAAGTAAATTAGCATTGCCTAGATAAAGTTAAGATTTGCTTTGCATTCATAATAAAGTGGCGGTTACTTTCTTTATTCTTTCTATGAAATAAATTTTATGAATCTATTCCAAAATTAATAATCTCTTGAGCGCACAAATATCTCCTCTTGAGCCAATTTTCACTAAATGCCTCAG
The DNA here is from genome assembly GCF_057557595.1 of Rhyacophila brunnea. NCBI lineage: Eukaryota > Metazoa > Arthropoda > Insecta > Trichoptera > Rhyacophilidae > Rhyacophila > Rhyacophila brunnea. The sequence continues at coordinate 1,798,031 of NW_028233341.1, forward strand.
GTTTCTAAAATTGGTTTTTTTATGTTAAAATTATAATTGCTACATATCTAATAGTACGAAAAAAAATAGGAATATTTAATAAAAAAATATAAGTTCAACATTTATTTCATGATTTTATTTATATGCTTAGATTAAACAGGCAAACTGATATTGCAAGAATTAAATTTAATATTAAAAAACCGAAATTTTTGATTATACAAATGAATTCAATGTAAAATTCACTCGAGTTAACAAATTTATGCGGTCTTAGGTTATTAAAGACATAAAGTTTTTGCAACTGATGATCTTTGTGAAAATTTTAGAGATTTTTTTTTCTGTACTAGTTTTTAATTTGCATAAGAATTTGAATATATATTTATTTTGGTGTTATATAAATTATAGAAAAAAACATATACAAAATTAATGTAAAATCATGCTTACCATGCTAAAAATGTTTTTAGATAAAAAATGCACATATATATTTCCAGAACGACCAGAGTTCTAAGTTTTATTATGAATTTGCACATTTTATCATGAAAAAGCACAATCACAACTCAATTGTCTAGGATTATTCTCCAAGGAAAAGAATATAATTTTTTGTTTACTTTTAGTTATAAACATAGTATCGAATATGAATTGCATGTAATCAGAACATTCACACTTTACAAATTACTTAGATCACTTTTTAAGAGCTTTTAGACATAATAATGGATTTTTTCATCGTATTTAAAAATCAAAAACAGAATATATTTAGAGGATTACACTAAGTTTAAGATGATCAAAAAGTTTTAAAACATTGCGTTCATGGTATATGAATGCATCAAATAGTATAAGTTTAAAGATTCACTCAAACCTAAATATTATCTATAAATCTCGATAATATTTAACACTACATATATATTTTGCACTCTCATAAAATGTTAAAGGTTGTTAAATTTTTATAAAAATCATTATATTTTTTGAAAGAAAATTAAATAGGAAAGAAATAAATTTATGGTAAATCATTATTTTTGACGTTAATTTTTTTGAAAATTATGTTCTGATTATTCTTAAAAGAATTTTAATTATATTTTACAATTACGTTATCATTTTTTGGAAGATTGATATCGCATCTATTATATTTAAGATATTAAAGTATTTGACGCCATATAAAAATAATTTCGCCTAAAAAACAATGTTTTAAAACATTGAAGTATTTTCATCTATTTAAAAGCATTTGTATTTTATTCTCTTTTTCGGTTAAAAATCTTTAATTACAGAATCTAGTTTCTTTATTTTGATATTCTACAATTTGCTAGTTTTATATCCTCATATACAGACATTTACTATGGCCTTAAAAATTATTTCATTTGCCGTAAATGGAAGAAATACGGTATAGTTTAATGTATATTTTACAGATTATAATAAATTTAATTGTGTTTGTGTTTTTAATCGATACTTTTACACCTATTCGGTAAGAATCTTATCTTTTTTATAATTATGAATCTCTATATCAAGCCTTAATATAAAATTAATTATTATATTTACATCCATCGTGTTCTTAGGAGTTAAATTACTTATCAACATGAAATATGAGAAGCTCTTTTTTGCATCATTTATTAAGTTTTTCTTTTGAAAATTTATTTTGAAATATATTTTTATTATTTTATATTCGTTTTCTTATGCGCTTAAATATGTTTCTTTACTCAAAATTGTTGACACAAGAATATAATATAAATTAAAAATCCAAAATCATATGACGATCTTAAACGCCGGATTTACATATAATTGTCGCATGTAATATGAATTTCTGCATTTTTGTCTATCCTTAGCTCAAATATGTTGGAATTGAAGATTTATGTGTGCAATGTAAGATAATTAGACGCTAAGATTCTAAAAGCTTATTATCTTATATGAATTTTTGTGGTGGCTACGACTCCAAAGTATAATTAAGAACTGACAACATGCGCTATAACAAATGTTTCGGTGTATTTTATTGCTTCTGATATATA